>NW_025224966.1:2065387-2135034 GCF_014066325.1 Apis laboriosa
AAAAAAAAAAAAAAAAAAGAAAAAGTGACTTTTCGTTAAATTTTTTTTCAATCTCGCGATCGAAAAATTAAGGATTATCTTCTTCTCTCCTCGGCCGATAAATCGAGCCGAGCAGTTGTTTTCGTCGCGAACCCCTCAATTATACCGTGTATATATCGTAAATTCCGAATCTCCGATCTCTTTTTCCCCTCCCCATATCGAGGGAGATTAACGCGAATTAAAAAAAACAAACGTTTCTCGGGAACTCGTTAAACGACGTGATACTTATGCAGATTTCGTCTGTCCGCCGTTCGAAGCGACGTCGGTACACGTTAACCGAATCGGGTTAAAAGGGAAGGGAGGTCTGTCTGGGCCGGTAGCGCGTTAATTGCGACGTTTACGCGAGTCGTTTCGTCGTCATCGAGAGGGAAATGGCCGTTCCACGTTCGTCTCGCGACGAGGAATCCCACCCACCACTCTATCAACCCATCCCCTTTCATCCCCCTTTTCGCGACTCCTACTTGGCCCCTCCGCTCCCCTTCCATCCGGAAGGGTGCCGCGCTTTCTTCTCCCATTTCATCCGTTCTCCCCCTCCACCCCTCCTGCTTGACTAATAGATACGAACAGCGGCCACGACAACGCAACTGCCAACTTCGCATCAATCCGTGGATTCCGTAGCCGAGTAACGAGCGGTGATAAATGACCGAGGGCCGAGGCAGGACCTCCACCACCACGATCCAGATTAATTTCTCGTTGTACTTCTCTTCTCGCGCGCCCCTTTAATACTCTCGCGATCGAGACTTCATCCTCGGCCGAAAATTGACCTGAACGAATAGAGAGAGAGAGGGAGGGTGAAACGAAAACGACCCTTGGATTTACACGCGCGATACTTCGACGCGTTTCTCTTTCCGTTGAAAAATAATTTCGATCTCGGGAGGAGGGAAATTCGCGCTTCTTCTTCGCCCTTCTCCCCTTCTTCCTAGCCCAGTCGGCGATAATTCGCAATCGATAAGCTGCTGGTGGAGAGGAAAAGGTCGTCGAGCTCCTTACGTTCCCCTACGTTCGGCTAATTATGCATCCCCTGCGGGACCCCCGCAGACAGGAAATGAGACTACCCGAGTTTCTATTTCGTTCCATATATATATATATATACACGCGAAATACACGCGAGCTTTGTGTAAGGCGGGCGGCCCGTTTAAAACGGGCCGGCTGGAAGCACAGTCGGATTAAGAGGATGGGGGTCTCGGGATCAGATACCCCACCCGCGCCACGGTGATAACCTCCGACTTTATATCCGCGCAGGACAACGGTTTAATTAGACGACGACGCCTGAGATTCCGGCTGGAAACCGTTGTGATCGAGCTAAATTGTTTCCTCAGCCTCCCGGCTCCCCCCTCCCCTCTCTCTCTTTCATTTCGCTTCCGAATGGAGTTCCCTGGGCTGGCAATGAGGGAAGACAATGCCGATCGACCGGCCAGATAACCGGCCGTTCGGATACCGACTCGCGAGACTATTACACCACGTGGCTCTCTCTCTCTCTCTCTCTCTCTCTTTCGATACTCTTCGAGACGAATCGAATCGAAGTTTTCGTCGAGAATACGTTCGTTTATAAGGCGGCTCGAAGGCGAGAATTTTTAAGGAGAATGAGATCTCGGCTTTTAAGAATGAAAGTAGAATAGAATAGAATTCGTTCGCGATTTCCTAATTCGTTCCGACGCTTTACGGAAATTGAATTATATATCGAGGCGCGTGTCTACGAACGGGGTCAATGTCAGGAAGAAATTCGAACGATAAACGGAGGGGAGGAGGAGAAACAGGCGCGTGTTACGCGAGAATCATTTATCCGGGGGAGGATAGGGGAGGGCGCTGCGTGGATCTCGTTCGTGAACGATACGTCATCCGTGGCGTCGTCGGGTGACGTTCGCTCCCCCCGGCCGTGCGCCAGGGGGCGAGAAAGCTTCGAAAGCATTTTTCAATTCCGCGAAACTTTACGATAGATATCTTCCCCACGAGAGGGCGAGAGAGAGAGAGGGAGGGAGAGAGAGCGAAACGGCCGCTTCGCCAGAAACATTTGTACATAAATCTGAAAATTATGAGCCGGTCCCCCGGCCCCGTTCGCCGCCGCCCCTGCGACCCTGCAACCGACCGGCCATATGCCTGCCAACGCGTAACGGAGAGATAACGCGTAGGGCGAACCCCTCGTGAAGGCAACCGCAGCCGCACGCCCGTACGCGTATGCGCGTCGAACTGCAGTCTTTTCCGCCTTCTCTCTTCCACCCTCTTCGCGTCGTTCGGTGTCGACACCGACTACGAAAGGGAAGGGAGGGGTCGAGGCGAAAAGCCTCCGCGTATAAATCAAGATTCGTGGAAAATAAAAATCACTTTGGCGGCCGGATCGCTCGATTAAGGGCCATCGATGGCCGCTCTGGGGCTCGGCTCGTCGATCTCTCTACCCCCTCGTGGAAAAAAAAAAAGAAAGGAAGGAAAACGAGGCTTATCGCGGTTTTTCGAACGGACCCGATTTCCATCGAGGGTTCCGTGGATTCGATTCCACTCCCCTCTCCTCCTCCCCCTCCTTCTCGATCCCGTTCCCCTCGCCACGCGCCATCGTTTCTCCTCTATTTTTCTTTTTCTCTTTTTTTTTTACGAAGATAGAAGTGTATAGATTTTCATCCTCATCGTTCGTTACTCTCTCTCGTACCACTTCTCGGGCGAATTTTCGAGTCGATTCGAAGGGATTTAACGCGAGGTTGAACGAACGGCTCGATGCTCAGCCGGCAGGCAATACGCAAATAAACGGACGAATCCCCTTTGGTACACCCTCGACGAGACCCGTAGTCCCTTTGCCAGTCCCGATCTGCATCCTCGTCGGAGTAGATCGAAGAAAAATACGCCGCGGCGAAAAAAATAAAGAGAGCGATCGAGGGGAGGTGTAGGTAGATAGATAGTAGTAGTGGTAGTAGGTCTGTTCTGGCGACCGTATTTCGAGCAGAAGATATCTAAAAGTATCATCCCGCTTGGCGAAAAAGTTCGTCTCTATCGTTGTTGGAGCGAAGAAGGAGAGAGGCAGGAATGAAATACGGGGCACGCGGGGCGATCGTTTATCGCGAGAAAGAGAGACCGATATCTGTCGCGCGGAGATCTGCTTGGCCGCGATAGAGAGAGCCCCTCTCTATCCCTCTGTCCGCGCGGCGCGTGTGCGAGAAATACACGCGTAAAAGGCCGCTTATCGGGTTTGCGCAAGAATAGGATTCGACGACGCTTCCGAAACCCATAACCGAAACGGTAACCGCCACCCTCCGACTGATCCAACTTATTCCTCTCCATCGTTCCTCCATCGTTCCTCCTTCTTCCGTCGCCACCTTCGGCGTCGATAATGCCGCCACCGAGACTCGGCGAGGGAAGAGAGAGGGGGGTTGACGGAGGAAAGTGCGCGAAGGGAGAGCGAAGCGCTATTTTTCTGGAAAATTGAATAGACAAAATCGAATATTTGCCTCGTACGCTCGAGCGAGCTAGCTTTCGAGTATTCTCCGATTGGGACAGACCTTTCAAACATCTCGTCTAGGAAAACGAAACGAAATTACGAGTAACGCGGTTTACTGGCGTACATAATGAAAAAAACATGAAAGAAAGAAGGGTGTCGCGCTTAATTACGCGCGGGAGATTCGCGGGAAGGAGGAGGAGGAGGAGGAGGAGAACGCTCACACCTTGGCGCTTTCTCATCAAGCTCCGCTTAATTTCTAACCCCTTGGCGGAAGGGTGAACGAGTGGAACGAGCAGGGAGAGAGTATATTAAGCGACACTCGGAATTACAAATAACAAATTGCAATTTGATTTGCCGCACGGTCGCTCGGCTGCTCGTGCGGACGGGGCCGAGGGCGCAATTTATCATTACGGGCGACAATTTGGGTGACACGGCCCTTCACGCCCGATCCCGATCCCGATTCCGCTCGGGGCTTCGAGTCCTCCGCGGCTGGCCGAGTAGTCGAGTCGTCGTAATCGCGGTCCCGAATAAATCGTGAAATCGGTCCTGGAAGAGGGACGGGCACGAACGTGGCGCGGAGAGAAGAGGGAGGAGGGATGGGGAGAGGAGAAGGAGGAGGAGGAGTAGGAGGAGGAGGAGAGCGAGCGGAGCGGTTTATATGGCTAAAGGCGCATCCCCCGAGCCGTATCGATCGTTGACTTTAAAATTCAAAGAGACCGACAATAGCTTCCCTTTCCGCCGAGCCTCTGTACTACAATATCATATTCCGTTCCTTTCGTTTCATTGTCTGGTAAAGCCTGCGCTAATAATAAAAGATTGCTACCCTGGAAGCTATGCCCGGTGAGGGAGAGAGAGAAGGAGGGATGGGATAAGGGGGAGAAGGGCAGATGGAGAGAGAGAGAGAGAGAGAGAGAGAAGGGAGGAAAGACGCGCGTGCGAGCGGAGAAACCGACGAAAAGGACGGGCACGGACGGGGTGGAGAAGAAGAGGCT
Source organism: Apis laboriosa (assembly GCF_014066325.1). Classification (NCBI taxonomy): domain Eukaryota; kingdom Metazoa; phylum Arthropoda; class Insecta; order Hymenoptera; family Apidae; genus Apis; species Apis laboriosa. The sequence continues at coordinate 2,069,843 of NW_025224966.1, forward strand.
TCGGGGTTTCGCCTCGGCCCGAGTCTTTCCAAGTTCGGTGCTACATCATCCGGATAGCCGGCCCATAATACCACGCTGAAAAGTTGCTCGAATTTTGCGCGAATTTAATATTCCGACCGCGCGTCGCCCACCTTTCTCCCCCTCCACCACCTCTCTCTTCCCCTTTTCTCCTTTCGACGTATTCCTACCGTCGCGATCATTCACCGCGGTTTTCGGCGGTTTTTTCCTCGCCCAGGTGAACTCTCCCCCGCGAATTTTCGGGGGTTGCGCGTCGCGGGACAACGAGAAACGAAAATTCGCAGAGGGCAACGAGCGTTAAGGAAAATTGAGATTCCTTTCCCGCGTATCTTTCCCCCTCCCCGTTATTGTTATTATTATCTAGGCGTATATATATATATATATATATGTTCTCATCTGGAGCAGCACGGACGAAGGAAACGTGGATACAAAAGGGAGAAAGGAGAGGGGTGGCGTTCGAATTACACACGTAACGGGAACCGAGAGAAAGAGATATTTGTCGAGGGTGGAACGGGGCGGGGAGGAATCAAAGGGGACGCCAACAATGGACGATCATATTAAATCATAAATGTAAACGAAGATGGGCAAGGGGGGAGGGGTTGGCGGGCGCGCGCGCGCTCCTCCGCTCCGATAATGAAAGTTCCTCGATCCTCGGAGCCACAAAGCTGATACCTAAGCGATATAACCGTGGTGGCACGGTTTTACGCCTGCCGATTTATCGAGGCTACGGGAATGATTTTCCGGCTGAATGCTGCCATCCGACTTTTTCCTCGACCGGCCTTTGCCGAGTCGGAAGGGAGAGGAGGGGAGGGGAGAAAAAAAAAATAGAAGGGAAAAGAAAAAGAGTTCGGAGAGATCAAACGAAGAGAGAGAGAGAGAGAGAGAGAGAGGCTGGAATAGTGGAGGAGGAGGAGGATCGATTCGATCGTTCCAAGTATCGAGAGAGGAGAGGAGACGAAGAGAGAGAGAGAGAGAGAGGATGCATCGTATCGCTGGATAGTTGCCATCGACGACGATGCACAAACGCGCGTGCAACGCGACTCGCGAGCGCGCACCTGAGCCGAGATTAAACGTTTCGAGGGATACGAAATGAAATATTTAGCGATCCTCCGGGTTCAAACGGGGCCCACCATCCCCACCCCTATATTCCCTTTGTCGGCCGACCCGTTAGCCATCGAATCGAGTTGGAATGCGATAACCCCTTGCCGTCGCGCGTCACGCGTCTCCTCGTGCCTTTCCACTCCTTCCACCTCCTTCTTCCACCCCTTCCACAAAGACGATCGTACACGCGTGCACGCGCGCGGGACACCTGGTCTGTATCGGGATCGATCGAGCTTCTTTCCTTCTTTCCTTTTTTACTTTCCTGTTTCGATCGATCGATCCCATCCTCCGAGCGGATGGAAAAGAAAAACAGCGGGGTGGAGGAGTAAAAGTACGAGTCACCGAGGGAGGGTGGGGGGATTGCGGATTAAGTCGTGCGAAAATTGACGATAGACGGGCGGTGGTTAGATCGATCGGCCGGTGTGTTTCGAGAAACGTGGGGAACGTGGCGGTGAATGGACCGGATTGAAACGTCGACGAGGTGAATAGCGGTTTTCAAAGAAATACATTAGCGTAATGTTGAAGGGTTACTCGGAAAATAAACTCGGAAAGGAACGAAGCTTATCCCGGCCCGTTCCGCTGGGTGCTCGATCATTCTTTCGACGCGGGAACGTCGTTTCCATCCCGTGCAAATGGAAAACGATCCGCGAGATTTCTCCGCCTGCGGAGGGGGAGGGGGAGGAAAATCGCGATTCGTTCGCGGGTTTTACGCGACAAAGAGCGAAACGAGAGAGAGAGAGAGAGAGAGGAAAGTTGGATCCGAGTGACGCGACGCGAAAGCAGGTGCGTCGTTCGAGCGAAATGGTTTACGAGAATTTTATTGTCGGCCCCCGGTGTTCAGCGGTCGTATTTAAGGTTTTATCCCGCCGCCTCCGTTTCGCCTCTCCGCGGCCTTGCTCGGGGAACCAGAGGGGAGGTAGAGGGAGAAAGGGTTAAGGATTTTATTTTTCAACCGCGTAAAAAGGGCTGGAGAGAGCGAAGGGAGCCCCGGTTTCATAAAAGTCGTCTGGCACATTTGTTCCCGTAGATTATTGCCGAGCAGCGCGGACCGACACCGACAACCTTCCCACGTATTATTTTATTTATTATTTCACTTAAAACGCGCGCGTCTTCCTTCGAGCAAGGATTAAAGGGTCCTCGCATAAAGAACCGTGCAAAACGGTCGGGGTATATAGTATCGGTTTATTTCCCTTCGAACCGCGCCGCTCCCTCCTCTGATTAAACTTTCCAAATCGAAACCGAACAACTCTCTCTCTCTCTCTCTCTCTCTTTCTCTGGGATCTCCCACTTGTTATCGGCAAAAGAATCCCGAAGGGAAAAATCGTCGAGGTTCGTCGAGTCGAATAAATCGCGTTTTCCGCGCGTGTGAAGAAGAAGAGGAAGAGGAAGAGGAAGAGGAAGAGGAAGAGGAAGAAGCGCGACGTCTGGTGTCGAGTGTCGTAAAATTAAGGTAGGGAATCGCGTAACGTAGCGTTCGAGGGTTGGAGGAGACAAGGGGCAGGAAGGGGTGGGAGTAGCAGCTGCGACATGGCGAAATTACGAGGTGGCGGTGGAAGTAGTCGCTCCTTAGAGGAAGCGTTGACAAATGACGGAGGCAACTTTTATTATTTTAGATGTCGGCCCATCACGACCGCCCGCGCGTGTTACGACTCGGGCCGAGATGTGTTTTACATACGTTTCGCAACAGAGGAGCCGTACAAATGCCGCCACCCCCTTGACAAATGGGCCCTGGCTTTTATTGGACCAACTTTTTAACCTACTCGCGCTCCCTACACGCGGCGAACAAGAACCTCGCCTCGAAATAAAGATAAACTCTCCTCCTCCTCCTCCTCCTCCTTCTCCTTCTCCTTCTCGTAACACCGCGCCTCGTTCCTCCTCCTCCTCCTCCTCCGTCGAGGCGAGGATGCTTATTTCAACGAGCGATGCTTATTTACTCGTTTCCACGATAAACGTGGATGGGCCAGCAATTTTGGTACAACGCCAGGGAGCCTGCTATTAGCCTCGGCTTGATTTGGTTGTGAAAGCTTGCGAAAACATACACGGGATTAGGATAGTGATCGTAATCGTGGTCGTATTCCGTCGATAGAAACTCTCTCGTGATCGTCTCTCGCGAAAAAGAAAAAAATGTCGTCCGAGAAACACTCGTCCTAACTTCGTTTCTGATTTCAACGAAAAATCCGCCAACGATTTCGAGTCGAACGAAAACTCTGATAATTCCGGATCCTCGAAAAACGAATCGTTTCCCCCTGCCTCCTTCCCTCGCGATAAAAGGGTATCAGGAGGGAAGGGTAGAGAAAGCGAAAGAAAGAAAGAGAGAGAGAATCCAGGAAATGGATGGTCGGCCGTGACCATCATCGTCGTTTGACGCGCGGACTCGTATTTCCGTGGGCGAGAGAGAGAGAGAGAGAGAGAGAGAGAAAGAGAAGGGGAGGCGGGAAAAAAAGGAGAAAAGGAAAAAAAGGAAAAAAGTCGAACGCACGTTTCGCTCGAGAACATATTTACGCGGCCGATGACAAATGGTTTTTAGCGGCGCTGGGTGGGTGGATAGGAGAAGTTCGGGACACCCGCTGCACTCTCTCCCGGAGGGGTCTGGGAGAGAGCTGGCGGCGGCGGTGGCGATAGCGATGGCGATGGCGATGGCGATGGCGGGAGGGGGAGGAGGGGGCAGAGGTGAGGGGGAGGAGGATGGTGGTGGATGGGAAGGAAAGTGGTTCGCAGATGCGCCGTGACTGATGGTCCCTACTTCCAGATGTACTATATACCGCGGTACTTTTATCGGCGCTTGTTTGTTCAGCGAGTTTCGAAATACCAGTGGCAACGGCGTGCCGTCGCCCTGGATCACGGATAGCGCGGCGAGAGCGGCGGTATATGGAGATCGGGCGCGCGCGCGAGAGAGAGAGAGAGAGAGGGAGAGGGAGAGGGAGGGAGAAGGAGGAGCAGTAGACGGCGCGGATGGAACGAGGCAGAGGTGGAAGGAAAACGAAGCGGGCGACTGCGATTATCGTCGACGCGGGCGGAAGGAAAAAAAATGATGCTTGTATCAACCACGATACACGCGTGTATTTACGTGTCGCGTATAACGTCCGCGACGTTAAGGCTTTCGTCGTGCCCGATGATGGACGTCTATCACGTGAGACAACGTTCCCTCTCATTCTTCGCCGAGTTCCCCTTTTAGTTCTCGTTCAACCGCTTCGAAATTCCACTCTCGCTCTTTCGGATCGAGATAGAGAGAGAGAGAGAGAGAGAGAGAGAGAGAGAGAGAGAGGGAATCTTCGCAAGGGGAAAAACCGAGGAAGGGTTATATATCGAAGCGAGTGGATTTCGTTCGTTGGACGACGGGCGGATCAATTAATAAGAGGAGGATCGGCCACTTTTCATCGGGGGCGGAAGGGAGGGGCGCGCCCACGCGTTCCTATGTAAATTGAAGAGGTTACACGGTTTTACATATTTCAACAGATTCGCGGCCGACGAGGCAGGGAAGACGCGGGAAAAGTGGCGAGGGACGCGGTGGAGAAGGGATCCCGGTAGCCACTCGAAAACCGCGGGCGAAGCGTTTTGTCGAGTGTTTTATGGAAAGCTTTAGAATTGTAGATTTTCTCTCTCTCCGTGGCTGGCACCGCAACCGCGCCGGATTTATGACAGTCGCCGCGTCGACCTACGACCCGCTCCTCCCCCCTCCCCTCCCTTACTATCGCCCCATCCTCGATAATATAAAAGGATATTATTTAAATTCTTGAAAATTTCACGCCGAGTCCTTCGCGCGTCGCCGAGGATCCTTCTTTCCACCTCCGTCCTCGCTCTTTTTTCCCACCGTTCCGCCGCATAATTCGCGTCAGAAACAGTTTAGACCGATGATCAATGGAACGGAACGCGCGTCGGAGTTGTCGTTTAGCCGCCACTCGATCGTCTCGATTCGAAGGGAAACGATGAACGCCTCCTTTCGAGTGGCGTTTCGTCGCCTCGCCATCGTTTGTCATCCAATTTTTTTCCTCCCCCCTTCCTCTCCGCTCTCTCCGTACGGATTATTTATCGAATTCGTCGACCGGCAACCGATCGGTAACACGAATCGCAATACGCTGCCGCTTCCTTGCCGCGGGACGATTGAATTTCCGATCGTTCCCTAACCTTTAAACCCAGCCGTGCACCAGAGGCCATCCCCGCGAGGGTCGCGTATTTGTCCAAGGCCAATCTCGCCGCAGCGAGAGAAAGAGAGAGAGAGAGAGAGAGGGAGGCAAAAGGTAAGCCGTATCGCGTATACCGCGTGGAAACCGCCGTCCGGACGGACACTGCAAATATTAGTTCATTACCAAAAGTGGCGGCGAAACCGAGGCTGCGAACGGTAGCGCCGCGGAACCGCAGGAACGTTCGTCCGCGGTTTATTTAATGACACCCTTCCGCTGCTTTTCAATTAACCTCCCCACTCTCTCTCCCTCTCCTTCTCTCTCTCTCTCTCTCTCTCTCTTTTTCTCTCTTTCCACAGGGAAAAGGTTGGCCTTCGGGTTCTCTTCGGAGGATTTCCAAGTATCTCGAAATATTCTCGCGGATTGGAGGATTGGACGAAGCGGAAGTTGACTCGCATGACGGAGGATCGTAAATAAGAGAGAGAATCGAGGCGCGGAAGGCTAGTAGACGCGATGCGTGCGGGATACGTCCATGGGTGCGTGCGTGTAGGAGGCACGTAATACAGCGCACCGTCGAAGGGAGACCGTTTAATAACAATATATCTCGGACGTCGCCAAGGTACGTGGGAATCGTGGCCGGGGAATAAAGGAGGCTAAGGAGAGAGGGGGGTGGGGGAGAGAGAGATATTTTATCATTAGAGCCTCGGTGTTATTTCCTCGCCTCCTCGAATTCGATCCTTTCGTCTTCTTCGAAAAATAGACGGAGGAAAAAGGAAAAGAATAGAATAGGCGCGCGTGGAAGGGGCCCGGAGCCGACTAAACGAGGCGACTCGATCGAGCGGGCAAATTAGACGAGCAGGAGGAGGAGGAGAAGGAGGAGGAGGAGGAGTAGCTCGTTAGTCACGACGTTCGATACTCCCACGAAGATCGAGCGCGGCCGCTTCCGAAGACTAGAAAGACCGGGAAAATAATAAAGTAACGAGATCGCGGCTGGTGGAAAAAGATGGTTGGAAACAAGGTGGCCTACGCTCTCGAGGTGGAGACGGTTGACAATTTCACGGTACATCGGTGATCCGTGGGTGGATCCGACCGACCGAACACCGCCACTAATTATGTTTTTAATTAATCATCGCGTTTCGTCGCGGGCAAAGTTTACTCGTCCACGCTCGTTACGCGGCCTAATAACGCGCGTCGCTCGTCGAGGAAACGGGCGACAAAGTTCACGCCCCCTCCCCCTGTAAACCGAGGCGGCCGCCTTCCTCCTCGTTATATCCTTCCTTCTCCTCCGCTCCTTCTCTCGAGGCGACACGGCTATCGAAATAATCCCGAACACCAAGCCGGGGAGGAGTGGTTCGCGGCGTAAATGACCCGGAAACCGTCTGCTCTTCGTGGGTAAAAATACGGGCGCTGAACGAAAATTTCGAAGCGGAGAGAGAGAGAGAGAGAGAGAGAATAAAGAGGGCGCCGCGACGACGTCGTTAACGGCGCGACGTTAATTATCGTTCGAACGATAATTATCGCCGTCCCCGAACCAAATTGCTCCACCGCTGCTAAGCGAGCGAGCGAGTAAGCAATTCTTCGTCGAGTTAATAAAACGGATGTCCCGAAAAGTTGGCGACCAGGTGGTGACGACTCTTTCCTTCGCCGTCTCTCGGACGGCACCCTGTCGCGAGCCGAGCTTTACGAGTTCGGCACTCGAGTTTACTCGCTGTTTCGCGAGAGGCGAAGGGAGAAAGAGAGAGAGTGGAGAGAATGATTCATCCGGATCGATGCGCGAAAGGCGAGGAGCAATTTATTGGGTCGTTGAAAAGCCGAGGGGCCCGAGATCGTGACCGTATCGTCGTTGCGTAAGAGGGTCGTTAAGAGGGGTCCTTATTTCGGGGTCAGGTCCGTCCCCGTTTGGCACGAGCGGGCCGTGGCTCGATTTCGGGGAACCGATTCGAGCCGTGGTGAGCCGATTTGACGAGGCTGCGGCCGGTGTCGCCCGGCCGAGACTCGATCGAGCCGTTCCACGAACGCGGGTAAACGAATAACCGATTAGATTCGACGGATCCTGGACCGTGGATCGTGAACTGGATCTCTAAATCACGTGGGCGCGCTATTATCCGCGGAGCGCCTGCGGAGGTGATTCGCGGAGGGAAGGATGATCGGTGGAACGATCACGTGCGTGTATCGGTGTATAGCGGTGGAAAAATGGAAGACAAAAGGAAGAGCGTGACTAATGCTCGGAGCGATCTATAGCGGACGAGTAACCTGTTATTACTAATTTCGTTCTGACATGTTCGGCCGGGCATCGAATCGAATACCACCTCCTCCTCCTCTCCTTCCTTTTAATTCTCTCTCTCTCTCTCTCTCTCTCTTCCCTCCTTACCTCTCGAATCTCGAGTTAAATATAACTTTACTCTTTAAATTCGAATTCCAAGCTTATGCTATTTTCGCGTTATCGACTTCATTAGCCATCTGGGTCCGGTCTTGCCATTCCTGTCACGAGAAGGCGGGCCCGCGCCTTTCGTTTCTCGATCGAAATATCGGTGCTCGAAATATCGAGAAGGATATATATATATATATATATAGGAAGAAAGGGAACGTAGTAGGTGAACGATCGAGACGCGAGATCGTAATTAGCGTATCCCCTGATTGCGGGCCGCTGACAAGCCGACGCCTGGAGCCCGCGTGTCACGGTATTAATCATAATGCGCGTATTTGCACGCGGCTCGGATGCGCGCGCGTGCGTGTCGGCGCGCTGACAGTTCGTTTGAACGCAATTAACGCGCCGCCGCCGCTGCCGCCGCCGCTTGATAGTCGTCGGCGCGAAGCCTCGCCTATCGCGGCCAACGATCGTCGAATCGAATTAACCGTTTCGTCGAACCCCGCTCCACGCGAAACGGTCCACTGCGCCCCGCGCCAGGGGAGGAGGGGAGGGGGGAGATATCTCGAGAGTTCTTCACGCTTCTTTTCAATCTCTCCTCGCTCACCACCCCTCGGCGAATCGAGGGGTGTGGATGGGGTCGGAGAAGGGGAACGCTTCTCCCGCTTTTTTAAAGCGGAAAAGTCGACGCGATCTCGCGAGAAACGGCCACGTTCCGGTCGAGATATCGAGTTTTTTTTAACGAAAAAAAAAATGGGGAAAAAAATACTCGAAGCATGAACGCTTTCGAGAATGGTGGAAGAAGATTATTTCTACTTTTTAATCGTTGGCAAAAGATTTTTTTCCTTCGTCTCGAAGCTTCTCCCGTCTCCCAAGAGATAAGCAGAATCGAATATCTTACCTCTTGAAAAGGAGGGGTGGGTGTAAAATGGAATACGCGCGAAGATGGATCGAAAACGAGGCTCGTAACGTCTCGGGGCTCAACTTTATGAATATTATTTTCCAGCAGATGTCCCCGACGATAGAACCTCGTCGTCGTCGTCGTCGTTGTAGTCGTCGTCGTAATTAATGACATCTTTCCGGGGGTTTGTCGGCGAATTCGGCGCGAGAAAGAGGAGGAAGGGAGGAGGAGAATTTGAGAGGTAAGTTGGCCGGCGATAAGGGAAAACCGGTGGATGGGTGGATGGCGAACGACAATGCGCGAGAATTATCCCGGAATGACGGGGTAAGTTTTAAAGGCAGGAAGCCGACATTAGCGCATTGATACCTTGCGCCATCGGCCGCGGACCATTAATATTACTTAGTTTACGGGCGTAGCTCGCGACGGGCGGGGGTGGATGGATGGATCCGTCCACGTTCCATCCACTCGTTTCCGCGATTCCACCACCCTCTCCTTCTCTCTCTCTCTCTCTCTCTCTCATTCTCTCCCCCGCATTTCTCGGGAAACGGTGGATAAAGCGAAAAACCGGCGTGGATACAAGGGTGCACTCCTCGTCCGGCTCCTATTCCCCAGTTTTTCGAGGGCCGCTTCGACTTGTGGCTTATGAGATTTAATTGCGCGGATCGGCGGAAAGACAAACGAGCGGAGCGAGTTTCGCGGCGGAATTCGGGTTTCCGATGTGACGCGGGCTCAACGGCGGGATCAACGGCGACAAATCATCGGGATTAGAACAGGGAAACAGGGGGTTGGATCGAGTCGCGGATAGAAAGAAAGACGGAAGGGTGAGAGAGAGAGAGAGAGAGAGAGGAAGGGGTTGGAATCCGACAGGGAGAGCGAGATTTCGTCCGGCGGGCGTGAGTTTCGTGAGCTTGTAAAATCAAAAGGACAAACAATTAATAACCCCGCTACCGACGATTAATCAGAATTTAACTCGCAGTTAAATACTCTGGCTGGGATGGACGAGGCGAGTAGCGAAGCTCGGGGAAAGGGATACGACGGCGGTGGCGAGGGAGGGTGGGCACGGTGCACGCGGGATAAACAAAGGTTTACATCAGTGTCAGTCGCAACAAGTCCGAATTCGTCTAGGGTTCTCGGCATGAATATTCACGGTGCTCGCTCGCTCGCTCGCTCGCTCGCTCCGTCCTTCCCTTCCCTTCCCAGCCCATCGTCGTGCCCGTCGATTCGCCCACCCTTTCCCTCGCCTCGTCCTCGCTCCGTGTATCGCTCCGCACGGCTCCACGACCCATTTGCCACCCCCTGCGATATCCATCGAACGGCTACCGGTCAAAGGCTGAAATCACAATACGCGTTTGTCCGGTTGACGAAGTCGACTCGGAGAGGGACGGGAGAACCGGGCGAAAGCAAATAGAACGAGAGAAAGAGAGGGAGGGAGGGAGGGAGTGACGCGTACGAAGGGAGAGGAACGAGCCAATGGTCATTGCCTTTGAATTGGAAATTACGTTTTCGCCCGGTCAAGTGTCGATTTTCATCCCCCCCGTATTAACGAAGGAGAGGTAGGGAGGCTTCTCGCTCACCTCGCCGCAGCTTCCTCCTCCTCCTTCTTCCTTCCAACCACACAGGGGACAAAAGGAGAAACCCCTCGCTCCTCATCCCCGTCTCGTCTCATCGAGCAAGAGAGAAGGGAAAGACGCTGGAACGCGAACCGAACGAAGAGAGAGAGAGAGAGAGACTCGCGCGGCCAAATCTCCCCGATCAGTGTAAAAGGAAGCTGCGTTGTCCGTGGTCCGACGCGCGAGTATTTCGCACAGGCAGTCGAATGATTTAATCCCCGAATGATGGACGGGCACGTCGCGACGATGATCTGCGTGCCGTGAAGTGACAAGTGGTTAGGATCACGGGGAAACCTCGGTGGCGGATGACGATGGGTGATGGCGCTTGATGGGCGATCCGCGCCCGGTGCGGATACGTAGAGAGAGAGAGAGAGAGAGAGAGAGAGAGAGAGAGGGGTGGTGGTGGTGGTGGTGGCGGTGATGGTCGGTGGTCGACGTTGGTGGTGTCGTATCGGTGACGGCGGGACCCATACGGGCTGGTGGCGGCGGCGGATGGATTTGAGGACGGTGCGGAAGGAGGGTGCGCTCGCACACCGTACAAATCATGCGGGCATTACAGCGTCACGGCTGGACTCAACCTGTCGCGCGGCCGGAAACTCGATGCCAAAGGTAATGCTGATTTATCGGGCGCGAAACGGTCGCGCGTTGCACCGGCGTCCGCCTACGTTTCCCGCGTCTCGCGGCATCGTTTTTCTCGCCTCCCTCCCTCTCTCTCTCTCTCTCTCTTTCTATCGAGAACTAGAAAAGTATCCCGCACGAGTTCAATTCTTCTTCTTCTTCCTTTCTATTCGTCTATTTTCTTTCCTTCCTTTTTCTTTTTCTTTTCTATTCTTTTCCTTTCTTTCCCCTCTCCCCTCCCTTTTAACTCGTATTTACAAGTACTACGCATTCAATGCATTCCTCCTACCTTTCGAGATGTTTGACAATATCTTCGTAGGCAGCACGGCAGTTTTCCCAAACCGTCCCGGACCTGTGGATCATAAAAAAAAACGACACTTGAGATACGACGGTGAAACGTGAATACAAGCGAAGATGCACGATTGAGGAGAAAGAAGAGAGAGAGAGAGAGAGAGAGAGAGAGAGAGAAAAAAAGAACGTGTTTTTCCTTTCGGCCGAGATCCCGCGAAAGGTCGGAAGGGGGAGAAGAAAGGAGCGGGGGGGTTGATAAGCGAATCGGTTAATTATAAGCCTGCCACGGGATATCCTCGAAGGAAAGTGGATCCGCAGAGTTGATTAAGAGCGCCTTCGCCTCGTGCCTCGTCTCGGCCGTCTTTCGTTTGTCCTTTGATTCGATCGCGTGCTGCTCCAACGAAAACGAACGCGCTTTGAAGTCGTTGATTAAAAAAGACGTCGTCGGTCCCCCTTCCCCCTCCCCAGAGTCCCGTCCAGAGTCTCGTCGCTAATTTTCCACCCGGAGTCGATGGAAAGAGCGTATCGGCCGATTTCCTTTCTTTTTTTTTTTNTTTTTTTTTTTTTTCTTTTTTTCAGAACGATTGCCACGACGACGACGACGATAGGAGAGGGGGGAGGGCGCTACGCTTGGCCGCGGCGAGAGAGCGAAACGGAGAAACGGGTAGGTTAGGTAGGTGGTCGCGGCAAGGGTTGAATCGGAGGGTGGAGGGCAAACGGTGCGCTGACGGCTCGGGATGGGGTTGCGTTGAATTAATCATATTCCGGTGTTTGTCGTGCCGCCCCCAGACGTAATCCGTCTTACCTCCCGATCTCTCTCGCTCCTCTGCCACGATAGATTTGCATTTTAATTAAAAGCAAAGCGCTGAAATCATAATGCGAAACGTGCGGCGCCGCCACCGCCTTCGTCGCGTCGTTATACGTACGGACGCGTACAGCCTCGGAAGGACGCGACGCCGACCCTTCCGTTCCTTCTTCGACTCGGATCGAACGAATCGAATTGATGGAGTAATGACACGGATCGCGGAATCCCCCTCGAAAAGCCCCGTAGTTGGAAAACGGAGATCCACGGAGGAGGGAGTACTAGTGCTGGCAACGGCATCTATTAGAAACGCGTTAACAAATGCTTGGATTAAGCGAAAGCAGTTACTAGATCCCTTTTGCTGTGGAGCAGGATCGTCGACTCCTTCGACGGACTACTGGGCGCGTCTTCGTTTCTCCTCTGCACAGGGGCTCGCGTTAAATCCGCGATATACGTCTCGAGACCGCAACGCCTCCAAGATTATTTATCCTCCCCCCTCCCCGTTCGAGGTGGATCTCGTCGTTCCTCCCAAAGGGAACGACGAGCGAGTGTAAGATTAGGTCGGAAAAAGGAGGAGGAAGGGGAAATTTCGTCGGGTCGGATCGAAACTCTCCGCGATGAGATCGATTCGAAGGCGAAGGCGAAAGGGCGAAGGGAGAGAAAGAGAGAGAGAGAGAGAGATTGTAACGCGAGCCGAGTAAACGACCTAGAAGGAACGCGAGTCAGCCAAGGAAACGGACTTGGATTCCGCCATCGAGAACGCGAGTGGAAGGCGAGAGAGGGAAGAAAAGATCAAGCGGTGTCGAGACCCCTCGGATTTCCACGGCTTCGCCGTCTCTTCAAATCCTCTTAAAGTTGTATTCTTTTGGCCTCGCCGCCCCTTTCCTCGCGACTGTACGCAACAACGCGGAACAAACGCGAGCTCTATCGTCCCGAGCGGATCCCGCGCTTCTCCCGCCAAGAATCTCGGCGCGGATCCCCCATCTTACCTCGCCAGCGCCTCCATGTTGGACATGTTCGGGTTCACCTTGAGCCCCTGCTCGGCCCGCGCCTGTGCCTGCGCCTGCAGATGATGCGGCAGACTGGCCGGCGACAGGATGGCCGTGTGCCCTGCGCCCGGATGTCCGCCCAGTTGCATGAATTGCATGTGACTGAGGTGCGTGGGCGGGTGGTTGTACCCGTTCGCGAGCAGCGGCGACTTCTCCATCCTCGGCACATCTGAAACCGGAAACCAGCCAAGTCTCGCGTTAGTCTCGGGGGGAAACGCACGCCAGGGGTCGATACACGCCGTCCTCCCCGCAAATACGCCGTATTTGCCGAGAGGATTTTCCGCGCTTCGAAACAGGCCGTGTATCTTCGTCACGGGGTTCGACACGGTCGGGGGACGACCAGCGACGAAGATAACAGCTTCAACGTTTGCGTCGTCGAACCAAGCCCCGATACCCTTTTCGGGATTCCACCCGTGCGAGTGGACCCCACGGACCCCATCCAAGATGATGCTGTTGCGAGAGAGGTCGAAAGGAGGGCAATATATATATATATATATATAGATGCAACGAAAGGCGAGGGCGAGAGAAAGAGAGCGTTGGAAGGGGAGAAGGAGGAGGAGAAGAAGAGAGGGAAGGGGTAGAAAATGAGCGGTGCCTATTCATTACAAATTATCTAAATGGCAGTGATTTCGGCGGACCGGCTGGCCGTTTGACGAGTAAGTGGCGGGTTCGCTGGACAGTGACTGTCGATCCCGCGGATCCCGCCACGGTCCGCGACTCGGGACGGGGCGACGGCGTGGATCGTTTGACAACCACTGTGGGACCCCGGCCCATGACCGGCCCTAAAATTGGACTTATTACAACTTATAGAGCGCGATTTGAACGCTCCGCTCGATAACATACATTATCCCCAATCCATATGATTTAATGAAATCCCTCTAAACTCTCCACTTAGCCTCAGTACCTTCTCGCGCGGTACCCTTCTCTCCTTTTTCTCTTCCCCTCCCTCCCTCTCCTTTCGTAGATTGCTACGTGTGTGCACCGACGTGACCGAGAGAAAAAACCCCACGGAGGGGCAACTGAGACGGAGAGAAAGAGAGAGAGAGAGAGGAGAGTGCTAGCTGCGCGGATACGAGCGGGCGGGGAGGGAGAAAAAAAGGGTACGGGGGTGAAAAGGGTCGTGAAAAGAAGAGAGCGAGAGAGAGAGAGAGAGAGAACAGCTTGGCACGTTCCGATCACCGCTGGATCGCTTAAAACGCACGTTCCCCGATTTTATAACCCCGACAACGGCTATTTGCCGGTCGCGTATATATATATACATATATATATACGTACCACCGTTCGTACCGACGTCGTAACGCTACGACCACGACCGATGAAGACGTTTCGACCGAAACCTGGAAACCCTGGAAACCTCGCGTCCAATTACCCTTAACCCTTTTTTCGAAAATTCGAAACCTCGTCGATTTCGTTCGCAACATTCTTCTTCCACGTTCATCGCGTGGTGGATGGAACGGCTAACCGGAGAATTGGGGGAAAAAAAAAGAAAGAAAGAAAGAAAGAAAGAAAGAAAGAAAGGAAGGAAGCAGGAGCCGAGGATCTTCTATCGCGGGCAGAGCGGAACGCGAGGGGGACGATAAAACACAATTTGAGCTAAAGACCGCGCTCCTATAACTTCCCACCCCGTGAGCCCGCGCGCGGACGTATACCGCCACCTCTTTGCCCCTCTCGTGGCTGATGAGGTGACAACCCATAATTATACAGACCGCTTTCTGTCTGGGCTGACTGCAGTGGCATGCGGAGGAGAGGCCTCCATCATCCTCCTCTTCGCCTCTCCCTTTCCTCGCCGTCCTCCCTTCTCCTACCCTTCGTCTTTCCTTCTTTCTCGTTCCTTCCTATCTTCGCTCTCTCCGCGCTCCTTCCATCTCGTATCATCTTCGGATCTCGCTTTTTCATCATCCCCCTTCGCTCCTTTCAACCGCACGGTGGTTTCTCATCCACCGTTTCCAATCCCTACTCTAGTGCACGCCGCTCGCAATAACGAAACAACGCGCCGCGTGTTCTCGTTCCGTGTGCGCTCACCGTGCGTATATAACGCGGTGTATAAGGTGGTTCGTGGCGGAGGCGGAGAGAAGCGAAATCAGCAGTCGGACAGTCGGGAGAGCGTAGGAAGGCGGAGGGAGTCACCGACTAAGCTACTTCTTTTCTGGTGTTAATTACGAAACGCGAGAATAAATTGGCGAGTCAAACGAGCGGCCGGTGTACCCTCTCTCGGCCGCGACCTCGTCACGTCTGTTCCTCGTTGGAGGAGCGGCGGCCCTCCGCGACGGACGGATGAATGGAAGGGCGAGCCGTCCGTCCCGCGCACAGGTGGAATTCGTTATGCGTCGCGATCACGGCCGTACGCTTCTCCCTCTCTCTCTCTCTCTCTCTTCCATCTTCCATCCATCCAACTCCTTCTTCTCACCGAGAACCGCTACGATTCTCAGAGAGAATCCGACGTTCTCTTCTGTCCTCCTCTCGATGGAGATCCTTCGAATATTTCCAATTCGATATCCGCCTCTTCGGTACGTAAAAGGTACGTACAGCAGGGGAGAGGGAGAGGGAGTTTTCCTTCCTCCCTTTGTAGTCTTTTTCTCGGCGTGCACGCCGACGGGCCGCCACTTTCTCCGCTCGAACGACCACCACCGGAGACCAAGGTATCGTGAAATTATTCGGAAAATTTGCCCTTTGTCCGCGGAGCCTCGGCAACCCCCGCAGCTCCCGTCATTGTTCTTACCAAACGGCCAAGAAATCGACCGAATCTTCTCTTTCCGCTCTCGATGCTCGACCACGGTCTACCGTAACGCTTGTTATTTGCGCTTATAGATATGTGTATGTATATATATATATATATATATATATATGTTTACCCTCGACACCGACTCCCTCAAAACCTTCGGATTTAACCCTCGAACACCGACCCTCCGGCTACGGCCGATGACATCGTGGCCCTTTAAGTACCTTCCACGCCGCTCTTCTCCCCTCCTCCTCTTTCTTCTCCTCCCGTTCGTGTTTTCCTGCGCGATTCGCTCGGGATCGGGAGCCCCACGGAACTTCTCGGTGAACTACGCGGGGAGAAACGCGGGGCCCGTTAGCCGGGGCCCCGTCGTGCACGTGCATCGCATCCAACATTGTTCCCCGACTCGTGTATTGGTATATAAACACGGGAGACGGGAAACACAGTTTCGCGCAGGAGGAATCCGGTTTTTCAAGTAATCGAGAGAAGCCGGGCTAGCAGGCGAGCGAGCGAGCGAGCGAGCGGGCAGGCGAGCAGACAGGCAGGCGGGCAGCCATCGAGGTAGCTCCCTGCGTCCAGTCTGGAAACAACCAGGTGAGAGAGAGAGAGAGAGAGAGAGAGTGAGAGTGGATGCCATCGCTACGTATATCGCCTCCTCTTCCTTCTCCTCCTCCTCGCCCCTCCTCCTCCTCTTCCTTCCTCCCGCTGCTCTTCTTTCCTCGCTTTCCTCTTTCACCACACCCATTCTTCTTAATCGAGCTCGCCCTCCCGTATTGAGACGTAGCTGTCGTCTCGAGTCGCCGCGAGTCAGCCGCCGATTTCCATCCCGATTCCCATCCCCTCCGAATTTATCATTCTCCTCCTCTTCGTTTCGATAATTTCCATTCCGACGAGATTCGGGGAGGGGAAGCGAAGAGATTCGGTCGAGATCGAGAAACGGAGCAAGAGGAGGAGGAGGAGGAGGAGGAGGCAGGAAAGTGATGGAAGGAAAGATGGAAGGGAAGAGGAGAATATTGAGACGTAGGAGCTACCTTACGGAAGGCGGGTGAAAAGGTATAAGATACGGTCGATGATTCTCGCGTAGTGACCCAAGACCGCGATAAGAGGCTCCACGTCCAGGGTTTCCTGTTCGAAACCTCCCCCCCCCCCACCCCAACCCCGTCCCTTCGAACCCGTCCGGCTGCCTACCACGCGTCCTCTCCTCGCGAAAGAGCAGTCCGGTATTTGTTCTTCCAGACTCTTCTCGGATACGAGCATCATCCGAGGGCAGTAAACCTTTTGATATATAGTCGAAGGTTTTTAGAGTTCTGTCAGCCACGCCCACAATCAGCCTTAGTATTATTTACACTCCTCGTGGTTTGTAGTCGGTTGTCTCGCATCTTCGTCCCGCCATCCATCCGCCTCCCTTTCGTTTCGTTTCGTTTTCTTTTTACTCGGTTTCGCGCTCTCCTCTCGCTCGTCCCGTTTGTCTCTTCGACAACGTCATCGCTGGTTTCTCCTTTTTTTTTTTTCCCCCTCCCCATCTTCGAAAAATCCCCTTTTCCGTTTTTGCTTTCCCGAATCGATCGATTCGACACGACCTCCTCGATCGAACGAACGAGGAAAGAAGATCGTTTTCGCGCTTCGTCCCACGTAGGTTGGCCGGCACCGCGAATTTATAAAATTAGACACGATCGCGCCACGATCCATTCCATCCTCGCGAAATTATCTATTCCGAGGCATCGTACGCGGCCGATCGTATATAGCCGCCGGCGCGGATTTCGAATTTCGCCCTGCGACTCTGGCACGCAACTCCTCCCGAAACTGAGACCGCATATTTTATTCTCGAAATGATGATGATACGCACGAAATCTCCATCGCCACGCTGTTGTTCGATTTTATCGCGCCAATTCGACGCCGCCGGTCCGATTCTCGCCAATCTTCTTCTTCTTCGCCCCGATCGCACGGAATCGCAGTGGCGCCGCCGATTCTCCGTCCCTCGTAAAACGACTCTCGAAACTTCGACTTCGTTCCGTTTCGATTCCCTCCATTCCCAACCATCCATCCACGCCGTTTTTATTTTCAAAACGGAATATATATGTATACACTTCTGGTTTGGAATCGGGAACGAGAAAAAATCCGAACGCCTAATCTCGAAGGTAAATCTTCCCCGCGGCCTAATCAAAACCCGAGGATCGTGGGCCAACCATCTGCCCGTCAGCCAACGCCGGCCAACGTTGCAACACTCCGATACTTTTTCACGTGTGCTCGTAACATCGGTTAATCCTCTGTATAAACATTGTATTGTATTTCGCCGGGGATGCTCCCATTATATCATATTTTGTTATTAATATCTTCCGACTGGCTGGGCCCCAGAAGCCGGGACCGGGCCACTTTTGTGCATTCGCCGAAGGTAAACCTGCCTGTAGCACGGTTGAACGGGGGTAGGGAGAGAGAGAGAGAGAGAGAGAGAGAATGAGAGAGTGAAAGGGAGACGATGCTCGATACCGGTTTCCTTTATCGCGCAATGCCTACCGGGATTCGTATTATCCCGAACTAGGAACGCTTTCGTCCAATTCGCATCGATCGTGTAAACGTTTTCCGCTCGAATCGAATCGAATCTTCCTTCCTTTTCTTTTTCTTTTTTTTTTTCTCCTCCCCTCCCCGTAACGTTTCCGATTTCATCGCGCGGGGGGGTTAAGTATTATTTAGGAAGGACGAGCGCGCTGTTGGAGCGCGGGCACACCGCACGAATATCGAGTGTCGGGAGCGATTTAAAGGCAATCCCCGGGCGCGGCGTGTCCCGGTTGCGAGCCCAACACCACCACTCGTGGCGTGCTCTCGCCAGAGCCCTTTCAGCCCGGAACGAGAACGGAAATGAAAAGAAAATAAATAGCGCGGCAAAAAACCGCGGCTCGTTTGCGTGGGTACACGCGTAACCAGGACCTTTGACATGTGCCCGTGTAAACGAGCAACCGGGCCGGCCGCCCTCCAAAGTAGACATTTACCCCGTGTCGAGGGGGTTGGTTTCACCGGCAGAAAACAAGCCACGATCCGTGGTGTCGGTTTTCATTTCCCTCGCGCTTTTTTTTTCGCGTTACTCCCTCTCTCGCCGTTTCACCCGCGTTCGTCGATGCGCGCGCGTGTTTCGTTCGTGTTCTCCTTCCCTCTCCCTCCCTCCCTCTCTCTCTTTCTCTCTCTCTCCCTTTTTTGCGCGCGCGCGCGCGTCCCTCCACCCCCGCTCGACACGTCGGTGGCCGCGCGTTGTTCCGCGCACTTCCGCCGGTTTGTTGGTCACGAGGGCTCCCGTGCAAATTATAAAAATACCGAAACGGGCGGCGGACGGCTAGAGAGAGCGGCGGAGAGCGCTATGCCCGCTCGCTCGAGGACAAAGCGGGCCGCTCGTTGATTCGCGAGTTAATTGAGCGGCGCGGCACTTGCCGGCCGCTAACGAGTAAATTGTTGACTACCACCATCGCGCCCCGGTGCCGGGGCGAACGCCTGCCCCTCTCTCTCCTCCCCCTCGCCCGGAATGGCCGGCAAATTAGTACAGATTTTTGAACCAATTAACCTCGGTTTTAACCGCAGGAAATTGCCGTCACTTCTCTCTAAAAAGCCTACGAATCATCTTCCCCCCTTTTCGCCGACTGCCTCCGTCTTTTCTCCCCTCCCTCTCTCTCTCGTTCTCTCGTTCGATCGTATCGCATTCCGTGGATCGCGTTCACGAACGATTCAACGGGTAAAAAGAGAGAGAAAAAAAGATAGTAAGATGATCGTTTCCCTCGAATCGCCATATTCGACGTGATATTTCAATCGAGTTGTCGAGTTATACGTACGAGTGGACTATGACGGACCATTCGCGGACAATGTCCGTCAACGTGGATGGAGCTGTGAATTCACGGGGCGAGCTCTATGCGGAGCGGCAACGGCATAAAACGACCGATTAAACGGAGGGGGATAATCAAGTCGCGGTAAAACCGGGCGCGAGCAGTCGCGTTGTCCCCGAGTCGAGGTTCGTCCGGTTTCCTTTATGCGCCCATAACGCTCGAAACCGCGTGCATTCTCGGATTTATTAACGCGAATAGATCGGTTAAAGCGAACACGGATCGGAACTCCCTGCAGCGCGAGGCCGGGCCACCACCACCACTTTTTCCCCTCTTAACGTCTTCATTTGGGAGCGTGCGTTTCGTTACGAGGCGAAAAGCGGGAGAAACGCGAAAATTCCTGGGCTGATTTACGGCCGCGTGCCACGCAGGACGATGTTCCACCAACGAACGGGTTTTAATTCATCCCGGCCCGAGCCCGTTTCGTTCCCGCTCTTCCCTCGTGGGGGACTCGCGCGCGCGATCGAGCACCAATATTCGGAGAAACGAAAACATCCTGTATCCCCTCCGACCGCTTCGTAGTGATAATCTCGCGCCACGATTATTAACGCGCTTTAATCGCGAGGATTATTTCACTTCCGCGTCCGAACTCGGTTTCGGCCTCGGTTTCGCCCCTCCGCGTAATTTCTGACCGCAGCCAGATGAAAATTCCACGCGAACCCCCGCTGCTTCTCCGTCTCCTCCCTTCCAATCGTTGTTTCGACCGTCTCGATTGTCGTTTCATCGAGAGAGAGAGAGAGCAACCGATTCCCTCCTTCCGCGGACTCGTCCTTCAATTGCTACTCGTTAATTAATTACTTTTGCACCTTTCGACCTCGCCTCGACTCGAGAGAGAGAGAGAAAATTCGTCTTGGGAAAGGTCGATATCGCGCCATATCGACCCCCTATTAACCGGGTTTTATAGGGGTTATACGCGCGTTGGTTGGTCTACGACCGGTTCAATCGATGCTTTTATGATGCTTTGTTCGCGATCGAACCGACGTTAGATTTCCACCGATCCGCGTCCCGTCTTCGTCTCGTCGTCCGATCGAAACGAAAGCCAAAGCCAAAATAGGCGAAAGAAACCCACTGCGCTTTCGTGGATTCTCTCGAAGGAAGGAAGGAAGAAAGGAAGGAAAATTCGCGCGTGGAGAGGGGGAATGCTTGGATAATTTACTTAGTTTGCGCATTAATACACGATTCGCCATGCATTAGGTCATATAATATAAATAGCGGCCGGCCAATTTGATTAATGCTATTTCGGTAATCGATGCATTAAATAATTACGGGGGCCGAAAACGCACGCGTCGAGAACGGCTGGACGTTAGCCGATAGTCATTAGTTTATTACGCAGCGTAGCCTAATAGTTCCAGCTCCGGGAATAGTTTGATCGAAAAACGATCGGACCGAATGCGATGAGAGGAGGGAGAAAAAAAGGGGGGAGGGGGAGCTCGCGGAGGAATCGGGGAAAGAATCTCTCTCGTGCACGTCGAGAGCATCGCGTCGTTAACCTAAGCCGAGGCAACAACCCCCGCGCGCGCCCTCCGTCTCCCTACTCAGGGCTCACCCCTTCGAGCTATTTATTTTTCTCATGGGTTTTAATTTTGTAGAGACAACATAGATGCGTATCGGCCGTGCTGCCCGAGAACCGTTCGATCCACGTATATACACGGCCATTGTGCCGGCCATTGTGCCAGCCACGTCCCGAATGGATGTTATGCCGCCGCTATCGGGATCGGATCTCGCTCGTTGAGTTTATTAATTGCGTTATGGCAAGTGGCGCTCGCCTACCGGTTCAAATTGAAAAAAATCCACGCCGCTCGCTCTCTCTCTCTCTCTCTCTCTCTCTCTTCTTTCGCTCCTTTATCCCCGTTTCGCACGTTTTTATACCCCCCCCTTCCCTTCCTCTCCTTCTTATTCCTCTTATTCGCGTGCGGAGAGGAACGGATACCGCGAGAGTCTCTTTCTCTCGCCACTTTGTAAATTGATATCGTAGGGGATGGAAGATAATCCTCGGCGCGAAACGCGTGCTTCTGGGTGTTCGATCGCGTCCTCGATAACTCCTTCGTTTATTGCCCACGACGATTAAACCACGTATATATATATACACATATATATACACGTACTCAGTCTCGTAACTTTTGCCAATCCGTGACAATCCCCTTCCTTTTACGAGAGGGGGGAGGAAAAAAAGGCTGCAAGTATTTCCTCGAAAAGGAGAAAGAAAGAGAGAACCACTTTTCCACAGCGATGGTGTGGAGAGATTAAAAGACGCGAGACAAATATATATGTATATATATATATACACACGCGCGCGACACGCCAATGTTTACGATCCCCATTTTACGAGGCTGCGTGCGTGGCGAGTAACGAGCGAGCTCCTCGGCCGGGGCGGGGGCATCCTCGACGATCGGCAAAGCGGAGAGAAAGGAAACGCGGTGCGATCAATCGTAGCCGGAAAGGGGGATCCAATCGTAAAACAATTATACAATTACCGCGGGCTCGTAATTAATTGCCAGCCGTTTCAACGTTTACCCCGGCTGCAATCGTCGAGTTGTTGCGCTCTCGCGCTCACGCCCCGTCCGCGTGCCATTAATTCATTAACGTTCCACCGTCAAACGTATTTGCCCGTAAAATTGAACGGGCGGCGTATTCGCGATTATTTGCTTAACCAATTCCCGAAAACGGCGATCGTAGAAGCGCGCGCCCGGTCCCGTCCCCTCTTTCGCGATTTCGAAAGTAGTTTACAGCTTTCGAGAAGCGATATACACCGCGCGATCCAAAAACGGAAAAGGAGAAGGAAAGGAAGAAATTTTTCGATCTCGCGAATTTGAATTTTTTGGAAAAATTTTTCTTTTTTCCCTTTGCCGTTTGGAATTCATACAGTCGACATTGAGAAGATTTAGAGAGGGGGAATGGGAAGTCGGAGCAGGTTTGGAACGGGTGAATATCGGAGTCCGCTAGCACAGGCCGCAACACGACGGTGCAGTTGCAGTTAATTTGCTCACTCCAAGTGTGTTTGATTCCCCTAATTAATTGATCGGTAGGGTCACCATGGCGCGTATACGGATGGCGGTAATCAAGTGCGTGCCCCTGGTACCAGGGCTATCTACGCGAGCAACGGGGTTTACCTAGCGAGAGCCGCACTCCGATTCCAATGTCTTTTCGTCAATTTCGTCCTCGATACATCCCCCCCCCCCTCCCTCCTTTCGACTTATTCGAATCTCTATCGAACGACAAAGTTCAAAGTTTTCCTTTTACGTTCTCCTCTGTTCTCTTCGTATATATAGAAAATCGTGAGAATACTTCTCGAAATCGAATTTCAATTTGAACCGTTAAAATTTCCGCAAAACAAAGTATCGCGATTTACTTTTTTTCCTGGAGAAATTCTCGTTCCCTTCGGCCAGGCACGCGATGCCTTCCCAACGCGTCGAGCCGCGATGCCTCGCGTTGCCCATAGCCGTGGTGGGACATGGTGGGACAAGGGTGTGGAATGGCCGGCCGACAAGATCGTGAAACAACGTTGTCGCGAAATCCTCGTCGTCTCCATAAAACGTGGCGCGGTTATCGAGAGAGAGGACGTGGCGGAACGCGGCTTGAAATACGAACGTCTCGGAGGGCCGGGACGGGACGGGGGGGGGAGGAGGGAGGGAGAGGCCGCGAATGGCTGAAAAGTCGTTCGCGCGCTCGTAACCGGAATCGATCGAGCGTTGGATGATGGCCTCTGTTACGAGGTGGACAAAAGGACGAACGTGGAAGAAGAAGAGAGAGAGAGAGAGAGAGAGAGAGAGAGAGGTTGGATACACTTACCCAAATGCCCGTTCTCGTAGTAATCCCCGTTGTCCATTCTGTGCTTCTTGAGCGAATGCTGGGGGTGGTGACCGGTGGTGGCAGCGGCCAAGTGGCTGGCCGCGAGGCTCAAACCGACTGAAGCTCTCTTCGGTGGTCTTCCCGGCCTGGAGCTGCACAGTGGTAGAGAGTTACTGTGGTTAGAGACACCTGTCATCGAGGTAACGCTTTACCCCGATCCGAGGGCTTACGACGTTCGTCGCAAGCGATGAACTTCAGAGAAGTTGCAAGTTCGCGCGAGAAAACACGCTCCCTTCCTTCCTTCCCTTTTCTTCCTTCCTTCCTTCCTTCCTTTCTTTCTTTCTTTCTTTCTTTTCGATCGATCGAAATATTTTCCGCGTATTTTCTCGCGAGAAAGAAAAGTGGATGAATCTTGGCTCCGGCTCCAAGGACTCGAAGGAACCACCTCCTTCTCGGGTCTCGCGATCGAAGAGAGAGAGGAAACGCTGGGTCGCTACGAGTGTCGATTAGTAGAGTCTCTCTCTCTGGAGATCTGGAACGCGGCGGCGGCGGCGGTTACGTTTCGAGAAACTGGTTCTCGGCCGACCACGGCCCGATCAAACTCACCTTCCCGCGTGGATCAGTGCGGGACAAGCGTGGTCGCGAGCGAGCGAGCTCTCGCAGCCACGAGATACCACCGGCTAATAAGTAGTGACGTTGCCGCGATAAACCTAGCCGAGGGGAAGATAAAAGTACGCGACGAAACGGGCCAAACAGGCTGCATTTGCGTAACTTATCGCGTCTCGAAAACACTCGATTATTCTCCGCCATCTCTCTCTCTCCCCACCTCCTCCCTCCCCATTCCCCGGCGAGGGGCGAGGAGTGGAACGATCCTCGGGGCCTCCGATCGGACCACCGCGAGCCAGTGTGTCACGAATTGGCGTGAAAACGTCTTGGTAGCGGCGAGCGAGCGAGCGAGCGAGCGAGCGAACGAGCGAACGTTCATTTTTCATAGCCGGCTCCGCCAGGCGCCGGAGAGGCGCTTCCATATACGCGCGGCCGTATCGACTCGCAACAAACACACCGTGCATACGCGCCTCGATTCCTTCGGCTTTCGCTCACGCCGGGGAAACGCCGCGTGTCTGAGACTCGCGTCGTTACCGTGAGGCAACGAGGATCCTCTCCTCTTCTGTATCGTTCCCGATATAGCGGGGCGTTCGTCCAGTGGTGCTCCATTCCTTCGAATTCACCTTTCCTTTTTCTCTCTCTCTCTCTCTTTATCTTTCTTCTCCGCCATTTGATCCGGATAATCTCGACTCAATCGTCCGCGCGTAGACGCAAATTAAATTATTTTTACGCCGATAAAAGCGCGATAAGAGCGCGACGTCGAGGCAACGGGGGAGGAGGGGCAGGATCGCAGTATAGCGACGAAAATCGGAGGAAACGAAGAAGGAGAAGGGAAAACGAAAATCCGAGGCTCCTTCGAGAGTATTCCTCTCTCTATATATATATATATATTTTAGGATGGGACGAGAAGTACATTCGAGTTGAGGATCTCTGCTCTGGTAAGCGAGCAATCTCATAGTAGTCAGGACAGATTTGTAAATCTAATTTTTCATCCCGTCTTTCTGGCTCTCTTCTCTCTCTCTCTCTCTCTCTCTCTCTGTCCTTCTTTCTTCACCTCTTACCATAGAGAAAGAGAAAGAGAGAAAAAGAGAGTGTCTTCCTCGTGCTCGATTCTGGGTTCACCTCCGCGTCCCTCTATCGTTCCAGTGGGGTGCTTTCTCCGGCTCTCTTCATCGCGGGAGCATCTCTCGATCTCCGTTCTCCTTCTCTCGTTTCCCTGGCGCCCTCTCCCACCACTTCTTCTTCCCCTCCCCCTCCTCCTCCTCCTCCTCCTCCTCACTCCACCTTGCCCTCTCACGCACGAGATCTCCAGACGATTCTCAGACGGCCGGTTTATACGGCGTTGATCTCTTAAACCGCTTAGCTTCGGGTTACACCGAAAACAAGAACGCGCTCTCCAACGCTTAGACCCCGTATAATGCGTACTTGTTTGCGCGCGTTCGCGTATACCGGCTAAATAAGAAAAGTTTTCGCGTCTCATCCCTCGAAGCGAACCGCTTCTCCCGCCACTTTCTAACCCGCCTCCAAATTTGGGAAATTTAATAAACGCCTTGGCCCGCGATCGACCGATCTCCCTTTAACAACAGGCAGGCAGGTGGTGAGCGCGGATGCAAATCGAGAAAGTCGAGTCGCACCGGAAACAATCAAACCGCGGATATCTAGAAAGGTGTTTGCTGACAACTCGCTCCCCTTTGTCCCCGCGGTTTCGCGGGGTGTTGAGGGGCGGCCGATCGCAATCGTCGAAGAGGAGAGGGATACGGGATCGAGGCACGAACGCTCCGAGGACGAACGCGGAGAACATGGAAATTGTAAATTGTACTCGACGACGATACTAGGCTACCGTTAAATCGAAGGAATCTGCGTTTGTCGATCGAAACGGTGAACGAGGTAACGAGGGAGGTGGCTCTTAAAGGCCAGAATTTAAATTTCGCGTTACGGACGCGCGTTCGACGGATGATTTATACTCGGTGAAAGGTGTGTTTGCTTTTGGCGGATTGAATCGATGATTAATTCAGAGCGAACGAAAACGACAGAGCTCGAAAACGACAGAGCCGTGAACAAAGTGGAACGGCGAACATATTATACGTTCGAAGCGTGAATTTCATCTTCGACACTTTTCGGTCGCGACTTTTCTCGAATTTTCTCTATCTCGATTAACTCGATTACAGGTGTAATTTTGAAATCGCGATCGCAAACAAGCCGAATTCGTTGGTTCGAATTTTGGACGGAGGAAGGATAGCCGGTTAAAAGGGGATACGCCTACGATTTACGATATCTCGATCGAATTCACCTATCCGGATCGGATCGATCAGATATAAGAGTTTCGGTTCGCGTCCGGTCGAGTATCGCGTGTAGGATTCGCGATGATCGCGCCAGCTGCTGCTATGCTTTGATCCGATCATTCCCCGCCTTAATGATCGTTGCACACCGAGCAACGTGAAAAAGAATTCTATCTCTTCGAGGCTGAAAGGAATACGAAGGAGTTCCAATTCCACGGACGAGAGAACGAGCCAACTCTTATACGCGATTCCTTTCGATCGAGCGTTCGCCTCGACGTTTCGTTTCGTCGACGACGATGGATGGATAGACTCTGGAAAAGAGGCTGGAAAAGTATAAACGACGTGGGAGAAAGAGTAAGAAAGAGAGAGAGAGAGAGACGAGAGCGGAATGGAGCGACTATAAATTGTCAATTTCGAAGTCAATTTGGCCGGGCTTACCAATCGGCTGCCGGTTAATTTCAAGGTGAATTGTGTCCAATATGGGTATATTATTAATGGGCCGGCGAGGGATAGGGTGCACTCTGGAGCGGAGGGTTGCAACCCCGTTTTCGCGCACTGGCCAAATCTATCGCTCGGGGCCGGCGATACGCTCTCTCGTATTCGGCATTCCGGGATTAAACGGTGCCCTCGCCGAGTCTACGCGACGCGATCGGAAACGCCGACCCCCTCCCCTCCACCGCTATTCCTTCTTCCGGATTTTTCTCCACCGTCCCACCTCTACCGTTGGCAAGCAGGCGTTGGAATTCGCGGGGCACGCCTCGACAAAGGAGCCACTGTTTCTCGTTAAACAACACGAGCGCTATCTTTGAATTACGATGCCAGCGAGAGCGTTATCGCATCCTGCTACCGTTCTGCGCCGTCCAAACACCACCCTCCCCCGAAAACGCTATTAAACGCCGCGTTCTTTCCACCGTGAGATCCTTCTCTACAACATGGTTGCGTTACACGACGGTCACGAATTCCCCTATTGTCTCTTTCTCCGTTAAACCACTAAAGGATGTCGTCCCTCGACACCCAAGCCTCTCTCGGACGTCCGTTCGGTCGATTCGAAACATCTGCATCATCAATCGCGCCCCGTCCCGATATCGAGCGCTTCCCCTCTCGTGCACTGGAGGAGGAGACAATAAGTACTCGGGGAGTTGGAAGCGTGTAAGTAAGCGGGTGTGCGATAACCGTGTCGAGGCCTGTGTGCGAGAGGAGAGAAAGATCTCGAAAGAGAGATCGCGAAGAAAGACGCGAGTTTTGTTCCTTTTTATTGTGAGAGGGAGGGAAGGAAGCGTCAACCTTGTCGTTAACGGGCGTTAATTCGTTCGTGACGTCGCGTACGGTGACGCATCCAAGCGCAATTTATACGCGTCTCCCAACCGTCTCCCCTCCGCAATTATACAGATTTCCTCCTCCTCCGCGGCAGACGCGCGGTCGCGGGGAGCCTCTTGCACAACGCGGAACCACCCTTTGGCAATTAAAAAAACTATAAACCGCTTAACGCGGCGCGGCTCGCAACCAACGTGAAGTCGTAAAACGATATAACGAATAATAATACGAGCGTTCGTGGCTCCGCTTCTAATTGTCAGTTTCGCCTTTTACGTCTTTTCCCCGCTTTTCCGCCCATTGCCGACCGTAATCGCTCTTCCGTCCTCCCTCTCTCTCCCTCTCTCTCTCGCTCTCTCTGTCCGTCCTACACGCGCAATCACGCACGCACGGAACACGGAGTTATCATCCCTCATCCCTTGAAATCTTTTTCCAAAAGTTGCGAGAGTCGACACGGGTCGCGTCCCTCTCGTAAAGCGTCGTCGCGGCCAATTCCCGTCATAACAACGACTTCAATTTTCGTCAAAAGTCTTTCGACGTTATCGTCGTCGTCGTCGTCGTCGTCGTCGTAGTACGTACGCCCTCCATTTTCTTTTTTTCCATTTTTTTCTTTCTCTCTCTCTCTCTCTCTCTCGTGCTCGATCTTCTTTTCGATTTCTCGGTTTATAAACTCGATAGCTCGGCTGAAATCGGGCTAGCATTTTTCCAAATTATAAATTTTTACGAGGGCTCGATCGAGGCAGAAGCGTCTCTCTCTCTCTCTCTCTCTCTCTGTTATTTCCTTTCCATCCGCCCCGATCCCCGCACGCACAATTCACTCCCTTCCTCCGTGGATCGCGGCAATCCCGTCAGTCAGATTGGATTTGTCCGATTTCGCGCCCGGAGTGGAAAAGAACGTGCGAGGGTCTGGATGCGCGCGGTCCATTCCGTCTTTCTCCCTCTCGCGTGCCCCCTCTCTCACTCTCTCTCTCTCTCCAACCACCCTCCATATTATTCCTTTTCACGCTCGCTTCTCGTTCCTCGACCGAGAAACAAAGAATCAAAGAATATATATATGTATATATACGCGCACAACCCAGAGAGAGAGAAAGAGAGAGTTGCGTGAAATAGAGTAATAAGAACGTCAAAAGCTGTGCTCGATGGATCGTAAATTTGAATTAACGTTCGTTCCACTTGATATTTTGCTGAGAGAGTGAAATACTAATAGGAAGTCGTAGGAACGCCGCGGTGCTCCGAACGAACGAGTCGTGAAATCGTATACGCCGTTCGGGCGGCGCGATTCGTAAGAAGGTCGTGTTTCATCGCGAGGCTCGAAGAAGAATCGTTCGAGAAAAAGAAAGGAGAAAAGAAGAAAAGAAAAAAAAAAAAAAGAAGAAAAGATCGTTCCCCGCGTAATAATAGTAGCGTAAGCAAATTGGCAAACGTTAACAACGCGTAGTAGTATTCCCGGCTATCTCTTTACGAGGCGCTATTAAGGGAAGAGTAGGAGAAACTCTCCCCTCGCGCGGCAGCATCGAGAGAGAGCATTTTCTAATAACCACGACGTAAAGTTGGGGTGCGTTACGCACAAAAGAAATCTTTCTCTCTTCGCCGAGAATGGGGGAGGGAGACTTATCTTAGTAATATTGGATTAAAACTTATGCTTCTCTCGGTCGCAATACGTTATTTTTATTGCTCGCGGCTTTGCATAATATTCGTTTCGCCTACACCCCTGCTCTCCTCCCTTTCTCCCGATCCGCGATCTCCTCCTCCCTCCGCTCCTCATCCTCCTTCTAAGAGCTAATTTTAATTTCGATGCCACGCCGCGTCGTTGGGGAAAACCGCCCCGTGTTACGATACCTCCTCCTCCTCCTCCTCCTCCTCCTCCGGTTTATATTTATGTTTCCCGACGCCTAATAGTTAGGCGCTGGGCCGTTGCTCGTTAACCGAGCTCCGTTCGTCGAAAGGGGGGGGAGGGTGAGAAAATCAGCCAAATCGAGTGGCGACACCTGACTCGCGGATCGCGATTAACCGGGGCGAGGGGATATCGACAGAAGTGTGGCGAGCGGCCGCAGATGCGCGATGCGATTAATCCGCGTGTAAGCGCGCTCCTCGAGGCAGATGTCCCGAGGCCTTCGTAATCGTAGCACGGGGCCTATACATTTTTTTTCGCGCCTCGCCCGTTCGCGCCAGTTTCAATTTCGGAACCCTCGTAAAGAATATCGGCCGAGTTTATTGCACCGGTTGCGTTTCTTCCGGCACGCGATACCGACCTCGTCTCGGATTCGATTTAGGATCCTTCCTTCGATTCTACTCCTCCCTCTGACGTTCGCGATACGCATATATCGTAATACCTCCCCCCTCCCTCCTCGATAATACCTGTATTTGCGCGTGCACGACGCGCGTTACACCCGCGTAATCCCGCCAATCTCGAGAACGTGGCCCGGTCTTCGGCGCGAGTAATCCTGCCAATTTGGACCTCGGATTATCCAAGAAGAAGAAGAAGAAGAAGAGGAGGAGGAGGAGGAGGAGGAGGCGTTGGAAAGTTTCGGTCCTCCTTGGAACGTGCTCCTCGCGTATTCGTGCGAATGAGGAACGCGGGACATCTCGCGCATCGAAGGTTCGATAAAGAGAGGGTGGTGTAAAATGCTTGGAGAGGTGGTCGATAATTTTTTTGCCTCGACCTCGAGAGGATGGGAAAAACCTGCCAAAAGCAGCGCTCTCGTCTCTCGTTTTAATATTTCTACGATAAATCCGCACCCTTTTACGACTCCACGCGACTCCTCGAATAAATAACGAAGCGAACGGGCTTTTCTTTTACTCGTTCGCTCGATGCGGCCGGTTTTTACGAGCTGGGCCGCTCTAACGCGTCCAAATCGAAATAATAAGCGCGGGCAGAGTCCGTATCCCACGTACGAGATATATAAACCTTCTTCCCGTGGGAGTTCCGTCATCGCTCTCTCGAACCGTACGTTTCGTTATCGCGTCGTTAAAGAGGAGGAAGAAGAAGAAGAACGTTTGGACGTCGAAACCAACGTTCGATCGGCGGGCGAAACTCCGTTGTTCCTCCGAGCAGGAGAAGGAGGAGAAGGAGGAGGAGGAGGAGGAGCAAGTTCGGACACGGCGTTGTCGTTCCGCGACGAGGACTAATTAATATCGTAATTAAGCCGAGGCCGTAACTCAACGCGAGCGTCGTGGCCCAGCCGCCGCGGCAAGAATAATTAGGGAATTATTTTGTTTCCAAGAGGATCTCGAGATCCCATCGAAGCGGAGACGAGGGTTATTCGTCGAGGACAGCCCCCGCCGCGCCACGCCGCGCCGCTAAATTATAATTAAATATCAAACGTTTGCAATTACCCGGTTGCACCTGCCGCGCCCGCTTCCGCCCTGAACGCCGCCGCCGCCGCAGCGCAACGGCCCAACGAATTTCGCTCTACGTAAACCGGTTGCTCCCCTCCCCCTTCCTCCTCGTTCCATAGATCCACCGCCCCGCTCCACCGTCCACCGAATTACCGCCCGAGCTATGCACCGTCCCTCGTCTTACCCGCGTATCCTTTGATTCACCAGCCTCCCCTTTCGATGATTATCGAGTGGTAGGCAGCATTAGGTTAGGGGTGGTCGCTTGCAGCCAAGCTGCGGCCGTCGTCGAAACGATGTGTGCAAGCGAGGGTGCAAGCACGGGCACCATCCAAGGAGCCGCAACGGAACGCGGGCAACCGACGGAGGGAGAGAGGGAGGGGGGGAGAGCGCGTGGACGTTGTCGGTTTGCGGTTGACCCGTGCCATACCGCGCTCCGATACCTCTGCGGTCGCGGCACACCCGCTCCACCGCATCGCCAATAACGGCGACGACGTCGAGAACGACGCCTCTAAGAATCCACGCCGCGTCGCTTCTCCCTCCTCGGCTCGAAAATTCGGCCGAAAAAAGGCGGGCCGAAGAGCGGGAGAACCGGTCCCGTGGCCAGGATCTCGCGCGCGAGTGTCGCGCTCGAACGAGCAACGCGTTATCGTCGCCCTCGTCGTCGATCGAGCGGAAGAGGAGATCGCGCGTTTTCGCGCCCTCTCGTGGCACGCGATCGAGAAGGATTAGCGAAACGCTTCGTCATTCCTCGGCGACCAAGCGGATCGACGCGATGACCGTTCCGCTTCGACCGCGCACTCCCCTTCCTCTCTCATCCCCCCCCTCCTCGCTCCGTCCTTCTTTTCTTCTTCGATCGCGGGTCGGACCAGATTTCGACCCGCTCGTCCATCCCCTTCTCGTCCGCCTCTCCGTCCCTCCATCCCCGAGGACGACACGACGAAACCGTTTCTTTTCGTCGAGTACGAGTTATCTCTCATCGAATACGTGCGTAGACGGCACGCCAGTCCCGATGGGGTTAAGCGGTGACGCGGTTATTATTGCATCGATATCGCGTTTCAAGTTCGGATTCGTCGTCCCTCGTGTTATTTCGAGTTGGTGAAAGTGATCGTCGGTGGTGGTGGAGGGCGGAATATCGGAGGGAGCGGCGCGATGAGTCGGCGACGAGGGGGGGGGTAAACGGAGAGTCCTCGCTTTATCTTAATGCCAAAATCAAATCGGCTGCTGCATGGAATTAGAGATGGCATTACGAGCTATCAGCGTGTATGCACCCTGCATCGATGGCGCAGCCCCAATCGCCGGGTCGAAGGGCGAGAACAATGCGATGTCGGGGGTGAACGTATCCAACGATATTACCCCCTCCCTCTCTCTTTTCTCCCAAGAATCTCGTGGAATTCGTACGTGCGCTCGTATCTCGTCTTTCCAAATGTATATGGACGAACCAACGGCGATAGATAGGTCGCGTTATGAAACGCGTTGGAAAAAGCGGAAATTCGAATAGCCGGGAGGAGCGACCAAGGCATCCACGACCGACCACCCTTCTCCTCCTCCTCCTCCTCCTCCTCCGTCCCTCCCTCCTCGACCGTGTATTTTTTACCCCCGTCGCGCCGCTCGCTCGCTCGCTCGCTCGCTCGCTTCCTTATAAACTAATTTCGCGCGGAGCGCCTCCCTGCTGTCGGCTCGCTCGGTGTCGAACAATTGAATTCTCTCTTTCCATTTACCTATCCGTTTGTATCAACATTTACATTTATATTTGAATAATGGGGAAAATAAAGAGGCCCGGCGTCGTCGTTTTCGCGTCCGACGATTCCGGGGCTCCTCGCTATTACATTTTTAAGCGTTCGTTTTCGAGCCCGCGGCAACCCCCGTCCGACAACGACAAACGAACAACCAACGTGGGGTGAACAGGGTTCGGAGGCTCTCAAAGAGAGAGAGAGAGAGAGAGAGAGGAAGAGAAGCAGTCGACGACACTCTGGGAATTCTGTGCGTGACGCTCGACGCGACCAACTCCTCGTATTATCATTTAGATAAAGCTTATGTTAATATTATTTCCCCCCTCCTATGGGGAGGTATCGGTCTGTACTACCATAATATCCGTTCTCGTGATTTTCGCGACACACCTTTTTTCCACCTTTTACGACCTTTCCTCTTTCACTTGCTCAGCCACTTGTACCTATCTAAACCGGCGAACAAACTCTTCTTCCTCTCCTCGAGCTGCTTTCTCCAAAGAGAATCGGAATCGTCCCTTTAAGTTAAGCCAGTTATCGCGACTTATACTTTATTTTCGATCATTCTCGATCGAGAGGAAGAGTCGTGGGTTATCGCGAAGATGGATGGATTCGTTAACGTTTTACTGCCGAGGCGTGTGATCGGCCCTCGCCGCGGTATTACGCGGCGAAACGTTCAACGACGTTGAGTGCCGTGACTCGAAACGCGGGAAATCGCGGCGACCAACCGTTCGTGTTTACCAACCATTCGCCCCTTCGAAACGATCGTCGTCGTACAAAGTACCAAGTTTTCGATTCGCGTGCTTTCGCGTATTCCCGATGGAGGAGAATCATCGATCCTCGAGTCGAACGTGGAGTGGAAAATTATTAAGTAACCGAGGGAGAGAGAGAGAGAGAGAGAGAGAGAGAGCGATTCGACGACGGTAAAATTGTATAACAAGATAGGGAATCCACTTATCCACGGAATCCGTGGAACAGTGTTGGAAACAATTTGCGCCAAGCGCGGGAGGAAAGGAAACGATCGCGTAGTTGGAGAGATAATTTCGTCCATCGGTTTGATTGGCCACGGAGACGGAAAGCGAGGCCGTGTCCGGTGACAACGATATTCGCCGCGCGGGAGATCGATAGCTATTACGCAACGATTTCGAGACTGCTTCGGACAAATTTATTACCGAGCGGAGAGGGAGGGAGAGAAGTCGTCTATTCTCCGGGGAACGCGTCCATCGATCGACCATACCTCGCCCCGGCTACGAAACTAATCGAGAGAACGAACGTGCTCTCTTTCTTCTCTCTCTCTCTTTTTCTCTCTTTCTCTCCGGGTTCCACGTGTTCCAATGCGCCCCCCGTTGTTATCGAGCACGATTTTTCCTTCGAGGAAATCCACGACGCCGTTTCCACGAAATCGGACAACGCGACGAGAGAGAAGGAGAAGAAGAGGAAAAGGAGGGACAGAGAGAGAGAGAGAGAGAGAGGATAGTAGAGCGTGCTAGGGTCGCTCGTTTACGAGGTAGCATATTTCTGGTAGTGTTCTGTTGTCGGTGGGCCACCCACCGCGATTCCGAGCAGTCAAAATAGCAGCCGAAATCATAACGGCCGATTGTCCGTGCTCCGCTCCCGGGTTATGAAGCAGTAAACCGCGTCTCTTTCCGCGCACTCTGCTCCGCTCCGCTCGTCTTCGATTCTCCGCCGTTTGTCCATCCTCCTAGGGATACCTCTTGCGGAATAATTTCGATGATTGGACAAGGGGGGCGCTCCGCTCGACAATCCGTTGCACTCGATCATCGTATCCTATCCTCTCCTATCCTATACGAATTCCCTTCTATATATATATCACGATTTCGCGATATCGTTGTCGTCGTTGTTCGTGGCCGACCGACCACGATTTCTCAAAGTGGCGATTCAAGTCGGAAACGAAGTCGGTGAAGTCGGAGAAACGTAACGAAACGTGGAATTCGAGAAAACCACTTGCCGTGCAATCGCGTGACTGACAAACGTTTGCCGGGTCTCCGTGGCTGCTCGCCGTTCTCGAAACGTCGCCTTCCGCCACTCCGATGTGTATCCACCGGTGAATCCAATCCGATACATACCTGGAACAAAGAAGAGAGAAAAGAAAAACGATGAAACGTTTCTTTCTTTCTTTTTTCTTTTTTTTTTTTTCTTTTTTTTTTTTGCATTGGCCGAGGCGGATAGGGGCAGGAGTGTTGCAAAGTGGTTTAACAACGAAGCGATATTATAGTTATTCGAATGAGAGAGAGAGAGAGAGATGCGGCGGTGAATGGTGAATCGTAAAAGGGAGCGAAACAAAAGGAAGTGGATGATGGAACTGGGGAAGAAAGAGGAAGAAAGGGCGTTGATTTGTGGAACAGGTTCTTTCTAATTCCAACTCTTCCACGGGATGGTGGTAGCTCGGTGATCGGATCGATAAATCAGGATAGCGTTAGGCGCCACTACTCCGTATTGGATCCGCGATCTCTCCTTTCCCTCTCGCCGAGGGGGAGAGAGGAAAACGCTTCTATACACGCCTCGTCGTTCGTACACGAATGTACGTGTTTGTGTGTGTGTGGTGCGCTGCTCACGTCCTGGGCGCGAGTCTCGGGCGATTTATACGGGCAATATCGAGTCGGGATTAGCACGATCGGACGGACTCGAGTCATGCTCGCGGTCGATACCACGTGGCTATTAGTGTCAAAATAAAAATGTGGCCGCAATATATGGCGAGAACCGTAAGCCCCTCTCTTATTGCCACGGCTGTGCGATGATAGAGAGACTCGTGGCCGCGTATTCCGTGCTCGCACACCACCGACGCTACCTTCCAGCGAGGGAGGAAGGAAGGGCGGGGGGAAACAGGAAGGCGAGAGGAGGAGGGGGGGGAGAGGGGAGGCGAAAAAAACTGGTCCTTCTTCTGCTTTATTTTCGTCTCGCTCGCGACTTTATCTCCCTCCCTTCTTCCCTTCCTTCCTTCGAACCGAATCGATCGATCCTCGGCGTAATTCTAAGCGGCGTTTTAACGCGCGTTAAATAATCGCGAGGAGGAGGAGGAGGAGATTTCTTTCGAGCGTTGTTGCTTCTCGACGCTAGTGAGAGAGGGAACGAAGAGAAGGGAGGGAGAGGGAAGAAATCCAACTTGGTCGTCGCCGAGTCACCCCATCCTGCTGTGTTTTCCTGCTAAATAAAGTGACCATGGATCAGGGGTGGACGAAACATCTCCCGAGCGGCAATAAAACACTCCCTTCGTCTCGTAGTAGTAGAGGCCGCGAGAACCAGCCTCATAAAACTTAGAAACAATTGTCTTTTATCGTTTTGTTGTTATTTAATTTTCTCCCGGATTGGGCAGAACCTCGACACCTTCGCCCCACCTCCTAAATAATTTACGAGCCCATCTCGCTCTCTCTCTCTCTCTCTCTCTCTTTCTCTCTCTCTTTCTTCTCTCGTGTCCTCTTCTCTCGCGAAATTCGAGGAAACTCAAAATTCGAGGCTCCGTCTGCGAATCGAAACGAAACGAACGGATTGTGATAAAAGAAAAAAAAAAAAAAAAAAAAAACAAATCGTTTCAAGCGTCTGTTGAAGAGAATGTCCGAGCGGTACGAGCTCTATTTTTATATCCGTTCGTGCAGGAAGTTGGCCCCCCGTAGGATGGGGGAGACCCGTGTAGTACACGAGGCCCCCAATGAAAATAATTATTAGCGTTAAGTGGACGTCGTTAACCGAGAGAGGAGACGGTTAGTCGTCGGTGACAGACGTTCGAGCCGGTTAGCTCGAATCACGCGCCGCCAACCAGCCTCGATGCGTGAATCTGCGCTCTTCTCCGGTAGAGGATGCGGATCCATTGGCTGGACAACTAGATTTCATTGCGTAATGCTATCCACCGAACCCGCTCCTTCCCCGCGCGCACCCGTGTCCTCGTTCGAGTCTCTCGTCCCGAGGACAATGCTTAAGTTCGATCGATCAGTTCCTCTCCTGTCCATCGCGGCAAATTGACGTTCCTCCGACTGCTGCATTCCTCCGCTTGATCGAGAGAGAGAGAGAGAGAGAGAGAGAGAGAGAAAAAAGTTTGCATAAGAAAATCGGTCGATCGCGTCGGTTGGGCGAAGGTTAGGTTGGTCGTGCCCATCGCTCGACAGAGCAGCCGTAATAAATAAATTCCGTAGGGTGGCGGACGAACCAACGAACATTATGTAGAACATATAAATAAACGGTTTATATACCCGGGGTCTGGCCGATCCTTCCTCCCTTCCTCGATTCCTCTCTCCGTTTCGCCTAGCCATGTTTGAGTTATGAATCGTAAAAGCTAGATCGGCAATCATTGAGCTCGGATTCAACTTCGGGGAAGGTTAAAAGCCACGGTGTTAACTCGCTCTCCCCGTGGATAGTATTGACACTGCCGTGCCGCTCTCCGGCTACCACTCCTACACGCGTATACGCGTGTGGCGCGTATATACGTACGTATATACCACGGTACGATCCGACCACTCGAGGCCGAGCAGGGGAATCGCCGCTTCTCGAGAAACTATCGTCGTCGCTTCCTCGAGGAAACGACCGGTCGCAAGGACGAGCATAGAAGACGATGTTCACCTCCCCCTCCTCTCCCTACCGTTTCCAGAATCGAGCTCCTTCACTCGGTTTCCAGAATTACGCTCCACTTCTCTCTCGAACAACACTCTCTTTTCTTCTTCTTCTTCCTCTTCCTCTTTCTCTTCCTCTTTCTCTTCCTCTTGCTCCTTCTCTCGATGATTCACGCTCAAAAATTTCTTCCGCGATCGACGACAAAATCTCTCGACGAGAGAGAGAGAGAGAGAGAGAACGGTGGCGTTCGTCCTCTTCCACCCCTTCCCTGCCCCCTCCCCTTACCCGGTCGATGCCGATTCTCGACGGAGAGGAACGGAGAGAAATCTGGTCCGGAAGCGAGGCAGGGTTGACACCTGCGCCTTGAGAACCGAGGCGGAGGAGGTCTGTTTGAACGGAAACGCGCAGAGTCAGAGGGGGAGGGGGATATCGCACGGTACCTCTCACCATTGTGAGATGGTGGCTTTGTAGTCTGGCTGGCGCACGCTCACGCGCGGCCAAGTCGCACGCATACATCGAACCGTGGATCCTCTCCCCCTCCCCCCGCATTTCCCCCTCGACTCTCTTTATTTTTATCCTGGTTCGTTCGCTCGTTATTTATTATTCGCAGCGATGGCTATGCAAACGAGGTGGCGAGGAGACGCGGCGCGGCGGGCCCCGGTTGCTCCGTCTACCGGAAAAGCCATCGTGCCGCTTTTAAAAATGGAATATCGCTCGCCTTCTCACGAGGCTCCCCCCTCCCCCCACTCTCGATTCGAAATCGCGTCTGGGATCGCGCCCTCGATCGAGACCTCGAGTCCTCGACGGATCTTGATAAATTGGGGAACGAGTGGTACCGAGGGAGAGAGTGGAACCGAGAGGGATAATCGTTCCGACGTATTCTTTTTTTTTTCTTTTTTTTTTTTTTTTCTTTTTTCCCTATTCAGAATCCAGCTCCAAGAAACACCGAGAACGAGAGAGTATCTGCTTTTCGTCCTGTCCCAATGGAGAGGACTTCTGGTTTCTCCAAAGAGGCCGGCGCCACTCGAGCTTTCGAGTCTTTCTCTCTCTCTCTCTCTCTCTCTCTCTCTTCGGAGGAGAGACTCGAGGCTGTCGCTCTCTCGAAAAATGATGCAGACCCTTGGCGATAACCCGGAATCTTTTACAGAAACAAGGGGAGAGCGCTGTTCCTTGCGAGAGAAAGCTTCAACTCTCTCTCTCTCTCTCTCTCGTAGAAGCGTAGAAAGAATCGACCCTTTCCGTTCCTCCGTCATTCGACCATCGTGTGAGAACGATTTCGCGTGATACGGGCGTTGAAAAAAAAGAGGAAAGGAAAGGAAAAAAGAAAAGAAAAAATGAGAGAGGGAGATGGGCGTGCATTTTTTTTCCACGGTAACAAATTCATCGGAGGTGGTTATCTGGACGGTGGGATCGGGGCGCCGCGCAATTCCGTATCATTCTTTCGACCGATGTAATTATCCTCGACACGCGGTACCGTACGTTGCATTCGTTATGCGCGTGCGTTCGCGTGTACGCGTCGTTGCGCTCGGCCGCGGCGTGTGTTGCGTAGCCTGGAGTGGCGCGCTGCCATCCCGTGGACAGACACGGTGACGACGGCGGGTACACACCGACGAGGAGGAGACGGCTCCCTGTCGCAAATATTTCCAAGTTTGTCCATCAGCCCCGTCCTATCTATCTCGTCACGGTCGGCAAAGCCGCCGCGACATGAGAACCGAATACGGAAAACTCGAGTCGAGAGTACTCTCGGCTCGGCGGCGTGTCGTTGTTACGTACAGGGCCCGGTACACGCGACAATGTACTCCCTTGTTTCCGCGTTGTAGCCTGCCTACGGCCAAGAGGATCGGCCCTCTCCGCCATCGGGTCCTCGAGTGTCTCTCCCCTTCCACCCTCTCCACAAGACTCGTATATATACATGCTCCGCACTCGAGAGAGAGAGAGAGAGAGAGGGAATCGCGCGTGGACCCAGAAGAAAAAGAAGAGGAGGAAGAAGAAGAAGAAGAAGAAGAAGATTCCATCGGAAATCTTCTCGTTCGATACTCGACGAGTTAGTAGTAGGACGATAGGACGAGCGGTTCACCGTGTTCATCTTCTCGCACGCAAAAATCATCATTCCTCCTCGAGAACGTATTTATCTCTAAAAACTCGATTCAAGATCGAT
The DNA here is from genome assembly GCF_014066325.1 of Apis laboriosa. Lineage (NCBI taxonomy): Eukaryota > Metazoa > Arthropoda > Insecta > Hymenoptera > Apidae > Apis > Apis laboriosa. The sequence continues at coordinate 2,109,073 of NW_025224966.1, forward strand.
TTATGCCATACGCGTTAATAAAATCCACCGAGGTCGAGGGACGACCTCGGTATGCCACGTTGCAGGGAAGAGGGTAGGGAGGGACGGATAAAGAAGAGAAATAAGGAGTATTAACGCGAGGAGTATCGAGCTCGTAACGGTGGAATTAGAGACGGGCAATCGAAGCGACGACGACGTAAAGCCGCGATGGACGTTCGCGCGAGCGGCTCGTACTCGAGAGCGAGAGAGAGAGAGAGACGAGTTCCTATATACCCATACCGCTCGTGTCCCGAGAGTATTACGCGAAATGAAGGCGGGAAGAGATGGCCCGTAGCCGTGCTCGCTACGATACGATCCTCATCTCGGGGAAAGGAGGCTTGGGAACGTCCTCGCGAGAGGACTTAATCAACGGGTCCGAGTGTTTATGATTTTTGTTATTGGTGTCGTATCTCGGGGAGTAGCTTTGCCGGATTTTCGCGCGCCCTTCCTTCACCTCCACCACGATCCACGTGTCCCTCTCCCTTCCCCCGAACCGAATCACCGACCGCTCGTGAGCTTTCGCTTCGTAAACTGCCGCCTCGGATAAAAGGGCGAAATTTAGATGGGAGATCGAGCTGGAGAGGAGAAGGAAGGGAAACGAGGAAGCGAAGCGAAGCGCAAAGCGGCGCCGGTGATCGTTCGCTCGTGTATACACGATTTGCCAGGTTTTAGACCGCAAAACCGCTGTCGTCGATCGGGGAAGAGGAGACGGACAGAGAGAGAGAGAGAAAGAGAGTAGTGGTCCCTTCTTCCCTGAACTGGACGAATTCCATTCGTGCGAGGATCTTCCTCGAACGTTGCACCGCGGGGAGTCCGAAGAGAGAGAGAGAAAGACAGACAGAGAGAGAGAGTCTGGGGGAGAGACGAGGACGGAGGAAATCGGGAGGAGAGAACGGAACGAATCGAGGAGGAAGCGGAGAACCGATCGAACCTCGTCGAGCGTGCAATCACGCGGATGGCTCGGCAAACATCTCCGCGTCCCCTCCTCGGTCGCGTTTTATTTTCTCTCCGCCAGATAGAGAGAGAGAGAGAGAGAGGGAGAAAAGTCCCTGTGGCGATCGGTCAACCGCGCACACGGCTGTTACATATGTTGTCCATTTCGTGTTCAAACAGTGCGCGGAAACCCGCGCGGGAACGAGGAAACGTTTACCGCGGATACCGATGATTCCAGACTTTCCTTCGTATTCCTTCTATCCTTTTGCCTCACTGAAATCCCAGCGATACTTTTCGCCTCGCCGAAAGCGCGCGCGATCGTCGATCAATAAAGGGAAACGCGAGACAGAAGGGTAAAAAAAGAACTTCTCCTTCTTTCCAAGAGACGTCTCTCGCACATCCCTCGAAACCTGGGACCTCGTGACGTGGCTCGCGCATATCTCGAGTCGACGAGAGGTCGAGAAGAGGAAGAGGTGTAGCGGAGAAGGCGCGCGGATTTCGAGGAGCGAGAGAGAGAGAGAGAGAGAGAGAGAGCCGGGAGGGGTCAGGTGCGTGTGCATGCGTGCGTGGCCGCCGTCAGCGGTGCCTCTTGAACGCTCGTGTCAAGCCAACTCCGATCGGAGAATATCGTAATCTCCGTACCGTACACGCTCTCGCGGGGCCCCCTTACGTAATTCACGTGTCTGGCAAGAGCGTGCTCGCGTGTACCGGGGGGGAACCAGCCTCGACTATAAGCGCTCCGCAGCGCGCACAGGGGCGAGCGGTGGTGGTGGTGGATCGACTCGCGGCAAGGGGGGAAAGGGGAACCAGCCGGGACTGCCCTTCGACCTCGCGAACGCTGCCTCGTATACAAGGGTAATTCCTACGAAAGTATGATTAATCGACCGTGTTTGCCTCTCGTTTTCACGCGTGTGTGTGTGTGTGTGTGTGTGTGTGTGGGACGAGCGATGTACGTCGAACGTATGCGACGTTTCGCGAAAGGAAAAACCTCGTTGGAATTAGGTTTTATTTATTTTTAGGTGGAGAGTGTAGATTTCGATTAGCCTTAGGAAGAGGGAGGGGGGGCAGAGGCGAATAAATTCGAGAGGGATCGGTTGTCGGAAAGTGAACGAAGGCGAAGCGTGTTCAAGCGGTTTCCTGTCCGGGGTTGTTTCGGGGGCAAGAGAGGGCAAGAGGGTCGTGCAGTTGCCACGCAGTCTGACTGACAAGCTGACTTATGCAAATACAGCCTCGCTTCGCCCGGTAATCTGATCGTACGTACATACGTACCTACGTACGTGGCGAGCCTTTATTTCTCGATGGGATTTAAATTACCTGTAAGCCGAGCCGTTTTACGCTAATAATAATATATAACGCCGACGACTTTATTCCCCCTCCCTCGTGTTCGCCTCCAAGCAAATGTGTCGATCGTCGCCGAATCGTAGTCCCCCGAGTATGAATCTCGTTACACGGTCGTATATGTAATTTGCCGCAGCGGTAACGAGCGATAGAAATGGGGGAGGGGGGAGGAAAAACGCGGCGGAGATGCGATCGGGAAACGGTATAAAGAGCGGATAAAGAGCAGAGGCAGAAGAGTCGAGAATAATAGGAAAGTTTTCTTCTCTCGGCCGTTTGACGGAATGGCCGGGCCGGGAGCGGTTTTACGACGAGCGATATATACCCTCCCCCTCCCCCTCGCCCTCCCTTGGATTTGCGGAATACCGCTCGGGCTACTCGGCGATAAAAGCGAAAGTGCGCGCGTCCAACGAGAGATGGGGGAAGGAGGAGGAGGGGGAAAAAAAGAGGGATACAGGGTGCGCGAGAGAAGATGGGCGAAAGAAGGGTGGGAGGAAGGAGAGGAACGCTCTATCCGCTCCGATCTGTCGCGGTCCGCGTTCCCGCGCTCGTGCCGAACGCGATCGTAATTACGGGTGAGACGTTTCGAGGGAAGGCGCGTCCATTCGTTTCGTTTCTCTTTTTCTTTTCTCTTTTCTCTTTTCTCTTTTTTTTTGTACCATTTCGCCAACGCGAGAACGAAAATTTCTCCGGTAATTGCGAAAATTCGCGGCGCGCCAGCGAGCATCAAAATTGGCGTAATTAAACTGTTGGTGATTTTTCCTCCGCCCATTTTTTTCTCTTTCTTTCCTTTTTTTTCCCTTCTTTCTTTCGCGTTAGCCTGACGCGTATTCGGTCATCCGACCGGAAACGATAAAGTTCAAATTCCTCGAATTTGTACCATTTCCACGGTACAAATGGTGGAACGGTAAGAACTACGACGAAGTTGGGGGAAGGGAAGGAGGACGAGGAGAAGCGTGGTTTCCGCGTGAATCAGTATCGATCGACCTTCCTCCCGGTTATCGGTTCCCAGGCTTGGTAACAACGTTACAACGGTGTGTAATCGTCGCCCTTCTCCGAATTCCGCTTAACTATCGGGTTCTTGGCGCTCGGGCTCTCGATGAATCTCGAGTTAACTAACGCGACGACAGGTAATTAATCGAAAGAGCCCTCCTCCTGGACAGTGTCCGCGTTACCCGTTACAACAGAGGAACCGGGGGGGTGGAAGGGGCCGTTCCGCGGCTCGTTTCAGTTGGTCACCTCCGGCTAATCATAGACCACGAATCCCGCTTCCCTTGGCACTCGACTCCCTCTTTCCTCTCTCGCTCGCCGACGACCCATCGCCCGCTTCGACCCTGTACAAGGGTGTCTGATTGTAATTACTTTACTCAAGTGCGGTAATTAAACTTCTCCGGTAGCTCGTGTGTCTAACGATCCCCTCTACCCTCCCCCTCCCGATAATCCTAGGCTCGATTACTTTTCTTTCTACGCTCGGTGGTTGCGCGACGCTGGAAAAGTGGAAGCTCGTTACGCGCCTCCCCTATTTACGGGATATTCGAGCGTCGTCGTCGTCGCCTCGATCGAGATCACGCGTAGCGTGGTGATAATGTATAGTAATAGCGCTTTGGTGGCGGAAGAGGATCCAAGGATCTTCGAGTCTCCCATTCGAGGGAGGAAAGAGAGGTGTTGGTAGCCGGCTCGATGAAAAATTGCCTTGTCGGAATCGCGTCCGACTCGCGCTTATTATTCCCTATGAGCGTGAACGCGACGTCGACGCCGCGATAAAAAAAAAAAAAAAAAAAAAAGGAAAGAGAAAAAAGTGCGTCGAAACGAATCCGAACGAAAATAAAAAGAGGGAAAGAAAGAGAGGGCGGGACGAACGTGGGACGAGGAGGGTAGGAAGAGGGAGGGAAGAGGAGCGCGTTTCCTCCTCCTCGCTCTGGCAGAGAGTTTTCATCGGGCGTGCAACATTCTGACAGCTTATTCCACCGGTCTGCCCACCTCCTGAACTGCCAACTGCCAAATGCCACTGCGCATTGAATCCGAACAATCAGTGTGTCGGGATTGGAAAAGGCTCTCCGCGGCCGCGCGCGAGTCCTGTCAGAATACCGGATTAACGCGCCCTCGTAATACCGCGGCGGGGCGCGCCCATGAAAATAGACCGATCCAATGTATTTCCCGCGTTGTTAAGTGACGAAATTCTTCCAGCCCTCGCTCGAGAAATCCCCCTCCCCCTCGATAAAATCCTCATCGAGCTAAATATATATATACGAACATGGATTCTTTCGGAATCCAGAGACGCCGTTTTTCGTCCAATTTTTTTTTTTTTTTTCCTTCATGAAAGGATGAACAAGTGCAATGAAATGTCATTCCTGGGTTGTTAAGTGACGAGATTCTTCAGCCCTCGCCCGAGAAATCCTCTTCCCCCTTCGATAAAATTCTCGTCGAGCTAAATATATATATATTCGAAAATGGATTCTTTCGGAATCCAGAGACATTGTTTTTCGTTCAATTTTTTTTTTTTCCGTGAAAGAAAAACCAAGATGAACAAATGCAACGAAATATTATTCCCGTGTTGTTCCAGTCCTCGCTCGAGAAATCCCCCTTTCCCCTTCGATAAAATCCTCATCGAACTAAATATATATATATATATATTCGAACATGGATTCATGGATTCGGAATCCAGAGACGCTGTTTGTCGTCCAATTTTTTTTTTTTTTTTTCTTCATGAAAGGATGAACAAGTGCAATGAAATATCATTCCTGCGTTGTTAAGTGACGAGATTCTTCTCGAGAAATCCCCTTCCTCCTTCGATAAAATCCTCATCGAGCTAAATATATTATATATATATTCGAACATGGATTCTTTCGGAATCCAGAGACGCCGTTTCTCGTCCAATTTTCTTTTTTTCTTTTTCTCCACGAAAAGAACAAATGCAATGAATTAGAGAATTAGAGAAAAGTCCCCTTCGATAAAATCCTCCTCTAAATAGATAAATGCATATATATTCAAACATGAATTCTTCCGGACGCCGTTTCTCGTCCAATTTTCTTTTTTTTTTTTTTTTCCTCCACGAAGGATGAACAAGTGTAACGAAATGTCATTCCCACGTTGTTAAGTGACGAGATTCATCTCATTCCTCGAGACAAGTCCCCTTCGATAAAATCCTCTAAATAGATAAATATATATTTCTCGTTCTCTAATTTTTTTTTCTCCGCGAGAAAGGAAAGCGGGGGAACCAGGATGAGCAGGTGCGACGAAATGTCATTCCCGCGCGCGAAGGGCAGAGAGAGTCAACCAGGCTTAACGGCTGGACACGCACGCACAGTCCAAGGAACGCGTGCAGGAACAAACGAGAGCGCGTGTAAGCGCTTTTAAACGGACGGCTACTCGAATCCCGCGCGCTCTTTGTCCCTAACCACCGCTCCCCGACTTCGATTCGCATCGTTTCGCACGGACGCGTGCCGCGAGTCGAGACTTTTCCACGGTTAAACGAATGGAAAGCTTTTTAGAAAAGAATTTTTCTAAAAATTCAGAGTCATCTAACGAACGAATCTCGCGAAATGAATATAAATATTAGTTAGTTTAAAGAATAATAATCACTTTTGCACGCGATCTTAGAGAAGCGGTTGGAAAAATGGTTGGAAACATTGTTCGAAAGCCCATTTTCCAATCCCTCCCTCCCAGTTACGAAGTAGCGGCATACGCGATTCCCCGCAACCACGCGACTCGTGTGCCTCGAAATTGCGCAAATAACTTGGTCTCTGGTGGACACGCGCACAGTTTTTAGATAGATTCCACCAACAACGAATTTTCAGCTTCCCTCTCCCTCTCCCCTCTCTCCCTCTGTTCCCACCTCGCTCGCGAAAGCGTCGGTGGACGCGTCGCATTTTCAATAAATAATAGAGGAGCGTTACAACGGGTAATTTTCGCCGAGTAAGCGAGCGGCGTTCGTTCGGCGAAATTAATAATGAGTCGGATACAAGCGGGTGGGGGAGGGACGCGATATCGTCGCCGGGATTCGAGAAATATTGTTTCGACAAATCGGAGAAACGGACGAAGGCGTGTGCGAATCGTCCAGGTGCGGACGCGACGAGGGGATACGCGGCTTATCGCCGGTTATTATTATTCGAGGGAAATCAATCGACTTCGGCGTGTCCGGGACGACAGCAAACACTCGAAAGTGCGCGTTTATCGGCCGCTAATCGGCCGAGTTTTAAACCTGAACCAATATATATGTATATAAGATGTTCGAACGAAGCATCAGGGGAGGAAATTTAAAGGGAGGGTGATCGCAGAGATGGAAAGAAACGCGAGAACGTTATTTATAATGTTAAATTACAAGCGAGTTTTAATTTAACTTACGGGGGAACGGAATGGAACACGTTGGATGGACGGGGAAGAATACCCGTTTACCGGCTGCGTGCGCCTCGCACTCCTTCCTTTAATATCGCGGCTCGAATTTAAATTCTTCTCAGGCCTTCTCGGGACAAGCCTGTACTTGCGGGAAGATATATTGCCGATCGAAACCGTTTCGCCGCTCGCAGTTGGATCCCGATACGAATACGAATATCACCTGTTGTCGATCTCTCGCGACACCTGTAACGACCACGCGCCAGGATGTATCGCGTTAACGAATCTCCAGATAAGTCGAATTATCGCCGATGTAATGACGGCAACGTGCCACCGGCCTCGATCGATGAAGGCCTGCCCCTCGCGCCGATTGTTCGGATCCTCCACGTGGAGGATCGAGGCCGAAGGTCGCGGGGAGTCGCGCAAAGCCCTAAATCCATAAAGGGCCGCGGGGAAATCGATCGGCCGATGCGACACCATCGGTTTCGACGAGCGTCCAACCCCCTCTCCCCAAGGCTATCGGCTATCGTTTATTATTTCAAGCGGGTGCCACGAGACGAATGGTTGTCGGTTGGAGGCGGTCGTTCAATTAATACCGAGTGTTAAACGCGTCGTGCGAATCGGTCAGGTGCGCGAGAACCGTGTCGTCCCGCGTTAACGGGCCTGCCAATAGGCGGCCGACCCCCCTTCTCTCAACCCGATTTTCGACTCCGCAATTCTGAATACCGTGCGATTCGTCCTAATTCTTTTCTCGCGGGATATTGTTGTTAATATTAAGAGAAGGGACGACGACGAGGACCACGAATAACTCTAAGAGAAGACGTAGAAGAAGAAGAAGAGGAGGAGGAGGAGGAGGAGGAAGAAGAAGAAGAAATCGATCTCTCGCACGAGCAAGCCACGCGGTGCGGTATACATTATTAATCGTTGTTACGAAGCTGTTCGGCGCATCGAGCAGCGTTGATTAATCGGCGGCACGCTCGAGATTTTAATTAATCCTCGGGAGAGAAGGAGAGAGAGAAAGAAGAGAGAGAGAGAGGGAGAGAGAAAGGGAAGGAGGCAAGGATCCCGCTCAGCAATCCGGACTTTCTCATCGAAGAAATTACTTTGCCCTCGATACGGAGAAGCCGCGGCGAAGCACAGCGAGGCAATCGGCAAACGAATCGGGAACCCCCTTGATTCCCGAAGGAACTCGAGACATCCTGGCTGCCGCTACTCGTGCACGCTTCACCGAGTACCCGGCATTCCTCGACTTCCACGTGGCCCTCTCTCTCTCTCTCTCTCTCTCTCTCTCTCTCTCTCTCTCTCTCTCTCTCTCTCTCCCTCTGGCTACGAGAAGCAAGGAGAGGGGATCGTGATTAAGTTCCATCGCGGAACCGCGATACGTCGACGATCGGTTCTCGCGAAACTTCTCGTTTCCTGGTCGTTCTCCGTCCAAGGGAGAGAAATTATTCGCGTCGAAACGATCGATTTTCGAAGCTGGCCGCCGCGAGTTTCCTACGAGAGCGTCGTGGGCCCTCGGGGCTCGCGCGCTAAAATAAGCGGCAAGAACCGGTGGCCGGAGGAGGCGGAAAAGTATTCCCCGGCAAATATTTCCGTTTTTTCCGCCGGTAGGGCCGGGGCGATGGCGGCCAACGAGGGGGCGAGAATAGACTCGGAGAGCTTGAGAGGGGGGTGGGAGAGTTCTGATTTCATTAGGCCCGGTGTTATGCGATTAATTAAGTCGCGAGCTCCGGGAAAAATAAGAGTAAAAGCGGATCGATCTCTCTCTCTCTCTCTCTCTCTCGTTCTCGCTCACCCTCGCCACGCTCTCTCCTTCCTACCCGCTCTTCGTTGCCCTACGTCTATCTCTCTCTCTCTCTCCCTCTCTCTCTCTCTCCGCGCACAACTCGGATATGAACGGGAAAAAGGGAAGAAAAGAGAAGAAAAAGAAAGAAAGGAGCCGTATTCCGCTTCGGAGGCGGAAGAAAAAAAAAATTAGCTCGAGACGGGATGGCGAGGCGAGCAACTTTGCTCTCTCGCCAGCGAGAGGAGCGCGCCTCCTCCGCCTCCCGCGAAGATGCTCGTTTCTCCCAATGACTGTTCCCCGTCTCCCCTCCCTGCCCGGCCCTCGATGACGAGGGAAATTCCGTCGTAACGATATCACACTGGTTCGGAATACGGCGCGCGATATTAACGACGCGAGCGTATATTCGCTTTGTGAAGCGAACTATAACTGAATTTGGCCCCGTCATTTTATGCATCAGACTCGCCATGCCGGTATAACTGAATTCGATGGGTAACGCAATTACGCATCTTTGCCCGTGCAGATATACGTCGCGTTCTCTCTCTCTCCCTCTCTCTTTCGCTCTGTCTATCTCTCTGGATGCCGGTATACGCCGTTCCCACACCTACGCGAGAGCGCCATTAATTATTATATACGCGCGTATGCGAATGATACCCACGGCCGGTGGGATCGCCTCTATCCGCCTATTGGCGGATCGGGCCGACGAAAAAAATACACGCTAAACCGCGATTTCGTGGATCGAGGATGCCGGAGGTGAAAAATTCGGGGGGATTCCCGAGGCAGAAACGGTTTCCCTTTCCGTTGCCACGCGTAGCGAGGCAAAGCCTGGGCCACCTACTCTTCCGCTTTATTTCGTTTACGATCGATCGCACCGCGCGCCGCCAAAAAGCGTCCACGGAATCGTATTGTCGCCACGGTTGCCGACGATTCCGCCGTTGAAAGGGAGGTTTCGAATGGTTTCCAAGAGGGGGAGGGAGAGCGCAAATGGTCGACGACAGAAGCGAGGCTATATGCACGCGCGTAACGCTGCGGCGGCACTCAATCAGAAGTCATAATACATTTACCACGGCCTAACGAAGACCCGATGAAAGGCTACCGGCCGAGACCGCGCCAGTGTCTCTCAACCAGTGTCTCGTTCCTAGTCGAAGCGTCCAACGTTTCGAGAAGATCCTTCTTCGAGAAGGAAGAAGAATTATCGAGAAGAGTATCCGAGGGAGAAAGAAAAAAAAAACGATTGCTACGACTCTTATTATTTACTTTCGAACACGAGGACAAAGAGGAGTTTGAAAAAGGGGAGGGAGGCGGAAAAATCGAGTTGGCAAATAGAGGGGAGGGGGGGGTAGAGAAAGGACGCGAAGAAAAGGCGGAATACAGTGGAGTGGAATCGCCGCTGCTTCTCGGCTGGGGTAATCCTCGGAAATTAAAAATGCCCGCGGTTTTGAAAGGTTCGGTGGCGTTTCAAAGTGGGCAGGGAGGGACGAAGGGGGGGAGTCGAGCTCACCCTTGACTCGCGGACCGATCTCGCCGCCGCTCTCCATTTACAGAAACTCCATCAAAGGGATCTCTCGCGTGGCGTTGCGCTCTTCAAAGTTCACCAGCTCCGGAGGCGCCGCGCGACTCTGCCGCGACTGTGCCAAGGGTGAAGTGGCGACGAAAGCTAATGACGCTGTGGCGACGACGACCACCGCTCCAAGAGGGTGGCTCCTCCCTCTCTCTCTCTCTCTCTCTCTCTCTCTCTCTCTCTCTCTCTCTCTCCACAACTGAACGCAACGAGTCGGACGGGGAGGAGGAGGAGGAGGAGGAAGCAGCCGGAGAAAGCTGGAAAAAGGGAACGGTCGCGGCCCCTGTGTGCCTCGCTCTCGCGGACATTTACCCGTGCCGCCACGGTAAATGAGTATTTGCCTTTGTGAATAAATAAAATGCATTACAAAGTTGCCTCGAAGAGAGAGAGAGAGAATACGCTTGGAAACGCATCCGCCTCGTGGAGAGCACTCGAAACGGAGGAGAGAAAGAAAGGGCTCTTCCGTCTCGAAAATTTCTCTCGCAAGGGTGGAATTCAACGAGGGGGGACACGATCGCCTCGAAGATCTCCGATTCTCGTGAATAAGTCGCGTAGGATAGGATAATAACAAGAGGAAAGGAGAAGAGGAAAATAATACTATTGTAAAGCAAAAAAGGAAAAACGATCGAATTGGAAACGCGCAAGATGGAATTAATTCTCCTCTCCAAGTTTGGAATCGGGAGCAAACTCGTCCAGCTATGACGAGGAACGGAAGGATAGTAACGGGGCAAAGCTGGAACGGCAAGTGGAGGGATGTGGAAGGGGAAGAGATTCCCGGGGGTTGGAGAGACGGAGTAGAGAGGTTAGAGGGCAGGGAGCAACATCTAAGACAATGAGATACGGGCCTTTGGAGTAATCCTCCGCTCTTCCTTGCCGTATCGACATTAATTCCCTTGCCCCCCTGCTTTTAACCGGAACAGACGCACCCTATAATAGGCAAGTTGGAATCCAATCTGCAAGTTTGCAAATTCGATTCGGCCGTCTTGCGAGAAGAGCGCCGCTGCTCGCCTTGCGTTCACGATCTTCCCAATCTTTCCCAGTTTTCCACGACGAAGGGAACGTTCACCCGCGATCCGCTCCGATCATTTCCCGCGTCGATTAATTTCGGCCAACGCTTCTTACTCCTCTCGCTCCTCCCCTATTCCCCCCCAATCCCGTCGCGTGCCTTCGACTCGAGTCGTAACGAAAATCAACAAGTCGCGAGACTCGTTTTCCACGATTTCCGCGATATAACCGCGGATTATTATTCCCTCTCCTATCGCGAAACCGGATGTATACGAACTCGAGGCGGAATAGTTTGCGCGATACTCGCGAGATAGAGGCACGCACGGAAGGGAGGAGGGCGAAGGAAAGGAGGAGAAGAGGGAGAGAAAGAGCTTAGGAAGGTGCGCGAAGGCCTGGTATCGCTCGGGTATAGTCGTACATCGCTCAAATTAGATTCCTTAGCTCGAGGGACGTCGTAAGGCTTGACGTAAAGCCCGAATAATTCTCGACGAAAGGATGGTATACGCCCGGTTTATAAGCGAGAGAGAGGCGGAAGGCCACGATTCCACCGGCGAGGAACGCACGTACGCGTGCGTATATATATCAACGGTGAGCCACAGTTTGTCAAGTGGAAAGTTTATTCGGGCAAATATACGTGACGCGGTAAAGGTAACGTTGTTTAACGTTCATCCGCTCCGCGAGACGAGCGTATACACGCGCTCGACTCGTCGTTCCAAACGCGCTTTTTCGCTCGAGAAACCACACGTTTCTTTTTCCTTCTTTCCTTCCCCTCCTTTCCCACCCTTTCTCGATTTGCCCGAATTCTTAACCAAGCTTAACCAAGAGTCGAGTTGTTCCTCACGAGGAATCGAAGAGAGAAGCACGACTCGAATGGGAGGAGATCGGAAAAACTGCGTCGAGCGGAAGAAGGGAAGGAAAGGAGGAGGAAGGACGAGGAGACGGAGTCGAAAGTTGGTCGGAGTAATTCTCGAGACGGGCTTCTTCGACGAGTTGTTCCAAGGGAGGAACGTCCCTACCCACGCAACACCCCATCGCAGTTCGCATAAACGCAATAATTCGCAGCGCTCGAAAGGGGTTGCGCGGGCATGGCATGCGCGTAAATGTAGTTATAAATAAATCTAGGAGCTCTTAATGCTTGCCGGTGGCTCGCGGAAGCTAGGTGGAGCGAGGGGAGGGGGAAGAGGGGGCGAAGAAAGCCGAGGGAAGGGTCGAGAAAGAGAAGGAACGAGAGAGAGAGACAGAGAGAGGTAAGGGAAGGGTTTTCCTGCGTTTCGAGGGCAGAGCGCGTGCCACTACCTTCCTCTCGAATTCGAACCGTTTGATCGTTCGTTCCGTTCGTTCCCACGAAGCCCTCCTTCTCTCGAAGGAGAGAAGAGAAACTTTTACCCAAATACGGGATAATAATAAAGTAGGAGGCGTTAACGAGGAGGCTAGCCGAGGAACGGCGATCGTTCTTCCCGCGAGAAAGGAGACGGAACGGCGAGAATGCGTGCACACGCGTGCATCGGCGAGGAAGGACGATTGTGTGGATCGGATGTTTCTTTTAATTCCATTTTTCCCCCGCCACGCCGACGATCTCGTTTGGATAAGAGTCTGGGCTGCATTACGGTGCATTCGCACGGTAGGCAAAGAACTCGTTACTTCGCACGCTCTCGGAAACGGTATTACGATTAATCGCCGTGAATCCCGCCGTGGGTGCGAATCTTCAACGCGATGGATGGATATACGCGAGCGCAACCGTGTGCGGAACCGAGCCGAGGAGGAAACGAGCCACGCCATTTTCCGTCCGTCCGTCCGTCCGTGTTTTCCTTTACACCCTTCGCTCTCCCATCGATTATCGATACGAAATACTCGCCTCGAACGCGCCGATGTAAATCGCGAGATATCGCGATAAAGAAACTTTCTCGCTCCTCGCGGGAACAAAGACCTTTGTTGTTTCCTCGTGTGCAACGGGGACGACGAGGGGGTATACGTACGATCGTACGATAATTAACAGGAATCCGGCCACCTCCGTTCCAACGAATTACGAACGGAGAAAGAAATCCTCTTACCTTGAATTTCTTCCAATCACGGTCCAACGAACGATACGAATATTGCGGCTATGGATGTGAATCGAGCTTCCTCTGTTCGTCCACGGGGAGGGAAGATCGTAATTTGGAACGTAATTGGCAAGCGTAATGTCGTACGACACGTATCGTGGCAAGCGTTAAACTCGACTGACTCATTCGTCCCGAGCAAGAAAATTAAAATCTATCTCCCCGCCACGCCCGGCTCGGTAGGACGTAAACCAAATTAATACACAGGCGAGGCGAAACGACGCACAAACGATACGAACGTCGCGTGACCTCTTCGTATGGAAACAGAGGAACACGATACCGTAAACATCGTTTCCCTCGTTTCGATTTTCGAGGAGGGGGACGAACGACGGAGAGAAATTTTCGCGCGAATAACTCGGAGGATGGAACGGAAGAAGGATGGGACGTCGAAGGGTGGACCGGGGGTGAAATGAGTCGAGAAATTGTTCCGAAGGAATTTATCAATTTTCTTTGAGGGATTCTAATTGTACTAATTTGTCGGACCGATCCCGCGAAAACACGGTTGGAAGGGCGCGGAATTCTATCGTTTAATCTCTCTACTCCTCCTCCTCCTCCTCTCCTTCGAAGGGAATAGGACGGAACGAGAGAGGGACAATCGCGAGGTCGCGATAGGAGGAAGCAGCGTACCGTGAGAGACTCGTTTTCTTCGAGGCTCTCGTTTGATCTCCGCTCCCTCTAAATTTTCTTCGAAAAGGTCGAGTCCTCGAATCGATCGATCTCGAGGGGACGCGCGCGTGGAAAATATTCCATCTTCTCTCGATCTCGATCCTTCGAGGTTCGAGGTTCTCGACGAACTCGTTCCGGATGGACGACCTTGATCGACTTCCCATCGGTGATGGAGGATGAACGAAGCGAGCGAAAGTGAATCAGCCGCGAATCGAAGAAGGTGAAACGCGGCCAACTCGCGGATAGACGGTCGTTTCAAGAGCGATCCACGGACGCGCTCTGCGCTCTGCGCTCGGTTGTTCGCAGCCCGGCCCGCCCACATCGTGTGGATACTTGCACGGTTACGAATTTATCGTGGCTTATTATCTATACGAACTCGGCGAGAACTCGCGTTAACTAACCGCTTCTCCCTTTCCATCTCGCTGCGCTTCTTTCTTGCGAATTTCCGCCGCGACACCTCTGTTCCGCTATCGCTATCTGCTCGCTCGTTGCTCGTATCGTGGCTATAAAAGAGAGAGAGAGGGAGAAAAATAAAAAAAAGCGCTGACGAGTCGAGGGCGAGCGAGCGACAAGGCCAGGATGAGATTTCGAAAACAACAGCGACGGGTGAAGAGTAAAAGTGTTGCGGACAAGGAGGTGCAAGGAAGCGAGAGAGAGAGAGAGAGAGTGAGAGAGCGGGAGAAGGAAAGGGAAATATCGGGGCGTCCCTTCGAGGCGTCGAGTGTCGACAATCGAACACACTCGGAAGAGATGATCTCGGAGAAAGGAGGAGGGGGAGGGGGAGAGGACGGACGTCGGGGAGAAAGAATTGGAGAGGTCCGGGCCCGATATCAAAGCAAGGCAAACAATACGGCGAGATGCTGATGCGATTGTATTATGGCTAGTGGACCGGTGATCCATTGTCTCGTCACGTTCTACCCACTCGCTTCTTTTATCTCGATCCCCCGTAATACCCGTATCTCGCCGTATCGAGTGAGCATCCATCGAAAGTAGCACGCTCGCGCGGAGATCCCCCTCCCCCGGAGGGGCTTCGTGTAACGCGGAATCTCGCGAATCTAACCAATTGCTGCTCCCCCCCCCCTCTCTCTCTTCTCTTCATCCTTCCGTTGCACGGTAAGGCTGATCCAACGGTACGAAATGGAAATGGACTGGCGGGAGCAGCAATGGAGAGAAGAAGAAGAAGAAGAAGAGGAAGAAGAGGAAGAAGAAGAGGAAGAGAAAGAAGAAGAAGAAGAAGAGAAGCGTTAACGAGCTCGCGTTGTGTGTGGCGGGGATCGGGGATCACGCTCGTTGTGTTGTTTCTCGTTCCGTTTTCCGGCTCGCGGCCGCGATCGAAGAAATTCGCTCGGTCTGCGCTCCGCACGCGGAGATATGGGTTAACGCGCTTGTACTCGGCAATTAAGACGGAGGAAATCTCGGAGGAAGGGGGAGGGGGAGGAGAAGACGCGTGACGGCGCGGGATAAAATAAATGAAACCCGGCGCGAAAGCGAAATTGGATACACGGACGGTCGGCAAAGAAGCGGGAGTCGGTGGCGAAATTTATTTGGTTTTCATTCAAATCGCCTCATCTCGCATTTATGTATTCCGTGATATTGCACTTTTTAAACTCGCCTGCTTTCATCGTACGCCCGTTGGATATTAAGACCCCCGTGAGTCCCGTGTATTAGTCGTATAAATTTTGCCCGACCTTAGATTCGTTTCCACGCCGCGCCACGACGTTTTCCAAACCTTACCCCCTCCTTCCCTTCTTCCCTTCTTTCCCCCATCGCTTTTTCTCCACCGCCTTTTCTTCGCGGTCGCGCGAACCATTTGTATCAATTAAATCGCTCGCCTCCGCTCCTCGCGCAATAATACAATCCCTGATACGATAACGTCCGTGTACGTCCTGAAAATTAATCTTCCACGCCTTGTGTCCTTCCCCGATCACCCGCGGTATTCGCGTCCAATATCTGGAAAATACGTGGTAGCGTGGCGAGTGGAACGAGCACGAGGGATGGGAGGGGGAGAGAGGAGTTTGCAGAGCACGGTTTTGCGGAGGTTGCGGAGAAAAACTGCGGGCAGGAAACTTTGGCGAGGATTTTCGACGAGCGATGATCGACTGCCTCGAAACAGGGATCGAAAAATATTTGGCGAGAGCGGAGGAGGGAGGCGCGTGTATATGTACGCGTTGCGGAACGATTCGACGAACGAAAGGTGGAAACGCGAAAAAAAAAAAAAAAAAAAAAAAGAAAAATGAAGAAGGCGAGGGGGGAGGGGGGAGGGAGGCCGAGGCGAGTGAGAGAACGGAGGAAGTGTTGCGCGTGGCGGGCACGAGCGAGAAAGAGACTTCCCTCCCCCTCCCTTTCCATTCTAGGCGTTGCTCGCGTTTTTTAATCGACCATCGCCACCGCCACCCCCGGCGTATACTCCCTGGAATTCCTTCGGTTAATTACGCGGATTTCCAATGCGTCCAGACCTCGTGGAATTTTTACGATTGCCCCACTGCCGGCCCTTCCTCCCCCACCCCGCATCCAGCCCCGGGGATTTGTACGACTGAAATATTCGAGGGATTTAATTTTATAAATGACCAAGCTGTCCCTGCCACGAGCCCTTTCGGATCCTCCGCCGCACCATCGATCTTGCCCCTTGTACTACTTGTACCGCCGTTCACTCGTGGGCCATCCGTGGACGGATTCGAACGAATATCGAATAGCCACCGAAAAGGGGGGAGAAAGAAGAAGGAGGAGAAAGAAAAGGAGGAGGAGACGCGAGAAACTGTCCGTGACGGACAAATTAGCGGACGCGATTGCGACGATGGACGAATCGAGGCGATGGACGAGACGACGAAAGAATTTCGTTTCCATAAATAATTCAGGACCCGTCCTACGGCGAAGGAATCCACCTTCCCCTTCGTTTCGGTTAGGCAGGATTCTTCTTTTCTCCCCTCCCTTTCCTTTCCACCCCCGCGTCGAAACTCGTTCGTTTCTTCGGCGAAGCGGTCAAAGAGGGGAGGGGAGGATGGTTGGAAGGGGGATCTAAGAACCTAATCTTTTCGTAAAAAGGGTTTCCGGGAGCACCTGAGGAGCCAGAGGAAAAGTCTTCACCGACACCCCTTAAATACTTAATTCCATTCTCGCCTAATTGGACAGTTTTATTAAGGGATGCATATTTCAGATGGCGTTTTTATTATGTCTATTGGGAGCGAACTTTACTCTCCCTCCCCCTGTTCCGTTCTTTCTCCGGTTAGGGGAGGACGGGGGTAAGACGAGGAGGGGAGTGAAACGAACGCGAACCGCGGCCGGGAATTCTGTCAGGGGTTGAAAAAAAAATTAGATTTCAACCCTTCGAAAAATATTAGCACGGCCGGGAAGAGTGGCGCGAGAGAGAGAGAGAGAGAGAGAGAGAGAGAGAGAGAAAGAGAGAGAGTGAAACGGATGAGACGGACCTTGAGAGGGTCGATGCGAACTAGCAACCCTTTGCCAAAAGGGACAAGCTTCCTCTCTCTTTCTCTTCATCTCCGGCTATTGTCTCAAGGATTAAAGGGCGAACGTCTAACGTTTCCAGAACAAACCACGGTCTTGTATTCCTCCCTCGCAATCTCTCTCTCTCTCTCTCTCTCTATTTTCTTTTTCCTCTTCGCGCAATACTCGCGAGGAGAGACTCGGTGGATTAACAAGCGAGACGTCCCTTCGAAGATAAAACTCGATATTACGGACGATTTCATTCGACTCGTTTCGTCTAACAAGCGAAATGAAAACGTTTAACGACATCGTATCGTCGAAGCCGAAAGAAGAAGAAAGAAAAGAAAAAGAAAAGAAAAGAAAAACGAGCTCGCGTTGTTTCCGTACCGGAAGAGAAAAGCGACGACGAGAGAGAGAGAGAGAGAGAGAGGAGGGAGCGAGATAAGGTGGCAGAGAGGAGGAGAAGGAGGAGGAGGAGGAGGCTCGTATAAATTTTAATAAGCCTCATTCGCCGACCCTTTGAGCCCGGCGAAATGAACGAATTAAAAGTTTCTCTCGTTTTAGTAGTCTCGCGGTTGACATTTCGGCTCGCGCCGACCATCCCGCGGAATTGCGCAACTTTCGTCGTTTCGAAAAACGCGTTGTAACGCGGCCCCCGGAAACAATCCCCCCCCCCCTCCTCCCCTCAACCAGAACCAGAATAATATTCGCCGGGAGCGCTATGAATTACGTATGTACGCGCCTGCGCTATCGCGCACCGAGCGTCTTCGCCTTCCCCCCTCACCCTTAGGTCGATTCTTAAGGGCGATCCACACCGACGAACCATCGTGCAAAATACTTTCTTCTTCTTCTTCTTCTAATTCGGAATTCCATTTGACGCGAAAGGAAACGTAGGCGCGAAGGAAATAGAAATTTTCTCACGGGCCTGTCTTCTTCTAGAAACGCGAGAAACCGTGTTCGCAGACGATCCTTATCGTAAACTGAACCTTTAACGCCACTTAAGCAACTCCTGTTTCGAACGCGCCGCGAAACAAAATAGAATTTCCATCCCCTCGCAATTCTCTCTCGCTTGATCCGAATCGAATCATTCGTTTCTTCGCAAAATTTTCCAAATTTTATCTCATCTGATGATATTGTACGCCAGCCTTTGCGTAGACCTTTGGGGAGAAGGAGGAGGAGAAGGGCGGAGTATCTCTCTCCATTTGCCGCCGCAACGAACACGATTTCGCGTCTTCCCCTTTCTTTCCTTTCCTCCTCCGCGAGAGGGTGAAAATGGTATGTTCTCGCGAGGTGCTTTAACTCGAGAAGTACGCGAGACACGTGTAACGTTCCCTCGTTAACCCCTTCGTACGCGTCCTTCCCCTGCATCTCCTCCCTCTTTCTCTCTCTCTCTCTCTGCTCGCCCCCGTTACGCGAATCGTGGAGGAGAGTCGAGGCGGCGAGTAAGATTTCAATTAAAACAACCCCCCGGCACGACGGGGGATTAGCGATACCAATCCGTTCCGTGGCGAAGGCCCCGGTTATGACACGGCATAAATATCAATGTAAATTACCCTTACGTTCCGCCTAGATATCAGCCAAGGAGGAGACGTCCACCGAGCTGCCTACGCGCTTTATGAACGCAATCATCGCGCGATTTTGCATTTAACGACGTTTAAATTGCTCCACCACCTACCGTCTTATATATACATACATACATACATACATACATATATATATATATATATATATATATATACATTTTCGTCCCCGCGTCTAACTACGAGAATCGGCGTAACGGTAAAAGACGAAACAGGGTTGCTGGCATGTTCGAGAATGGAGCGGGAACGATCGTCCCCGATCTCCACGCCAGCGTGAAACGAGAATTTCGCGGAACGTAGGAAGGTAGGAACGCGAGAGGCAGGGAAAATCATCGTACGAAATCATAATTAACGGAATTATGCGGGGAGTAACTCGATACCTTTTCGCGGGTGGAAAGGGCGAAGGAGAGAAAGGGGGAGACGAGGCGGAGGGAGGACTGTAAGAACGAAGGGAGAGACGCGTAAGAGGCACGCACACGCGTACTCGATCCCGCCTTTAATGAACGTAATGTTACACGATACGCGCGAACGCGCGCGCTTCCTTCCTATCTCGAGGAGAGGATCGCTCGGACGTTGCGTTTAACTTTTACGCCGGCTTCCACCGCTTTCGTCCCCATCTCGTGGGAGCGATCGAAGTAGGGGAAGGGAAGAGAGAGAGAGAGAGAGAGAGAGAGAGAGGAGGAACGGCGTTGAAAACGGTCCGTCACCCGCGGAAAATGTCGGCTCGTCGTTCCGTGAAACGCGAGAGAAATATTGGAAAGTTGGAAAGAGTAAGTGGTAGAGGATCGAGATGGAATAGATCCGATGATCTTTGAGCGTAGCAACGGAAGCGCGAAGATAATTGACGCTTTTGCGCCCAAACTCGGGGATCTCTTCTCGAGGATTGTTCGTTGTACGCACAAATCCGAAAAGCCTTTAGTTGAGGGAAAGACGGACAGACAGAGAGCAGATCGAGCGGTGAGGGGAAAAAGAAAGAAGCGGCAGCGAGAGCGAGGAACGAAAAACGAAAAAAGAAGAGAGGCAAGAGGGCGTTAACTGAACTTTAATGGAGATCGTAGATAAATCGTTCCGACGGACGTTGAAAGAAACTCTTTGACGGATTACGCCCAAATCGTATCTATCCCCTGCTCGCGTCTCTTTGAGATGCGAGGCGTCTACCTGGAGCGCAACCACCTGAAATATCTCCGGCTGCCTTTCCACTCGATGTACGTACAGTCGAGAGAGAGAGAGAAAAGAGAGAAAGAGGATATTTCCCTCCCCCTTCCTGTGATACCGTGTCGTGGCACGGATTGCGCCGTGACTTCCGTGGAATTAACGCAAGGGGACGTGGATTCGCGAATGAAACGGGGGCAAAGAGGGAAACGGGGTAAAAATGGGGCGAGAGAGGAAAGGGAAAAAGAGAGCAGGAAGGCGTTCAACAAGTCGAATAAAAAAGCTCATAAATAAAGAGGAGGAATTCTCTCGCCGCCCTGCTCTCGAACCACCCTTTGGCCTTCACCCTCTACGCCGTTCCACCGTCTCTCGCACCCTCCGCGTTTCTGCGAATGTCCCCGCGGACACCTGTTGCTCCGTTGCGCCCTCTGCGCCCAACGTCGAACGGAGAAACAGAGAAACTAGAGCGGGGGGGTGGGAAAGGAACGGGGGAGGAAATTGGAGGCACTCGCTCGATTGCTTCCTCTCCCGCGCTGGATTACCTCTCCGCTCCGATTCCTCGAATTCGAAAAAAGAAGAACACGAGTTGGAGTTTGGACAGAAGGCAGGAGGGGGAGGGATTAAAAGGAAAAGAAAAGAAGAAGAAGGGAGTGAAAATGAACGAACGCGATCATTCCGTTCCATCGTCCGAAACTTGGAAACCGTATAAATACCAACGCGAGATCCGGGAACGAGAGGAGTAGCGGAGTTTGCACAGGCAGCTGCTGATTTGTGATAAATGGAATGCCGGGAACGCGGGCTGGGTGGGGGTTATTACGGCGTGGGGCTAGCCGCTAATTACAGGGTGGCCTGGAATAAATTACAACCCGACGAAAACGCAGGCTCGTCGGTGTAACGTCGCGTTATTACGACGTCCTTACCCGAGAGACCGAGAGGAACGGCACCGATTCGGGGAACGCGGCGCGGTTCACGCACGATCGCGCGTTCCCCGCGTACTTCGAATCGATCGTGTCAAATGTTTCGAGTATTTCGCGCCCTCTCTCTCTACCTCTCATCTCGCGCCGCGTAATTCGAGCGCGCATTTCTATTCGACCTCGATACGTTTTACGAAGCGTTTTACGAAGTTACGTAACGCGGAAGAAATGTACGAACGAGGAAACGAACGCGGGCGTCCGTTCCACGGTGCTTGACTCCGAGTTTAAATTCCATCTCTTATTTAAAAAGCGAGTCGGGCGGAGGAGAGGTGGCGTTTCTCGGGTTCGAGTGTAATGAGAAATCACTATGCCGAGGAGAAACCGTTCCGCGCGTTTTGCCCTGGCAAAATGGATCCCGACCCGAGCCTCGATTACAACTTTTTATTGCATTTCCATTTCGTTTCCCGGCGAACAAAGGAACGGGCGGGAAGAGAGAAAGTTGAGAAAGAGAGGGGTGGAAATTGCGAGCGGCTCGATTATTCGGGGAGAGGAGGACAAGTGGTGGGGGAATACCGCGTCTCTCTCTCTCTCTCTCTCTCTCTCTTTCTCTCTTTTAGCGCGAAAAAAAACGGTGTCTGAAATAATTCGGGGATGCGTGAAATCCAGTGGCGCGGCTCTATTCGCCCCGATAAACGGGGCGTGAGCGATTTCGCAAGGGCGAGAGGCCTTGGGGACGGAGGGAAATAAGAGAGACGTTTAGGGTGCATTTTGTCGGCGACAGTTACCGGTGGCGGTAACGTTTGTTGCCAACCAAACGGTCTACCACCCGTCGCGCGATCGACGGGGGCGAGAAATTGGGCACCTCTTCGGGGGGACGCGACACCCGCGGCGCGATTATGCGACGCGAGCTTTCAGCTACGCTCGAGCGTGACGTCGGAAAGCTGAGAAAAAAGGGAAAAAAAGAAAGGAAGAAAAGGGAGACGCTCCCAGAGACGCGAATACAAATATCGGATTAAAGGCAAGGATCGCGTTCCTCCTCCTCCTCCTCCTCCTCCTCCTTCTCGACGAATAAATTTTCATCCGTTACGAAAACGGAGAGTATAAGGGAGCGTAATTATCCGGCGGATAACGATTATCCAAGCGGTTTGAAGAAAGAAAAAAGAGGAGAAACGGAGCGGATCGTGCACGCGCGTGGTGAGACGTAAGAGAGTAACAGGATCGGCGGGTGCACGCGATACGCGTAACGGGTCCCTCGCTCGCGCGACACTCCATGATTCCCTCCGTCGTGAGATCCGAGCGTGGCGTCCATCGTTCCTCCTCCCGTTTTACCACTCGTCGTTCCCACAGTTCGATCCCAGTGCAATCGTCGTCGACGGAGATCAGGATAATGGGAATAAGAAAGCCTTACCACGATTCGCGCAAACAAAATTCGCGTAAAGGGACGCGAAAATTAGGGAGATTGGCGCGGAAGGGAATTTATTATGGCGAGTATTAGGAAGGGAGGGGGAGGAGGAGACGAAGCGCGAGTCACCGTGACCCGGTTTAATTAAATAGTCAGGGAACGAGCGATAGGCAATCTCCGCTGATTGGCCGGTATTTTAGCTGAAATGGCTAGGTATACCCACGCCGGAGTGACGTGTCCGTTAATTATACACCGCTTCGATTTTCCTTCGACGGTTTCGTACGGTTCGTTACGAATCGGGAAATAAAAAAAATTGGAGAAAAACTTAACGACTTGGATGGATTTTTTCGATAGACTTTTCGAGCAACGGACTTTAAACGCGTAACGCGTTTAACGCGGCGTGTTAACGCGCGTATTCCCAGCTTTGCGGTATATTAAGCGCGAGCACGAGCGAGGAGGGAGCGCGAAGCGAGACGCGCGCTACTACGCGCGTTCCCCTTTAACCAAGGAAGAACGCTAATTAAGAACGCCGCCGAGATTTCTCCGATCCTTCCATCCACGTAGCATCCACGTAGAGCGCGTGATTTTTCTCCTCCGGATATCGCATCCCCCACCCCACCACCGCCATCGTTCTTCCATCTCTTTCAACGCCGCCTTTCCTTCCATCCAAAGTTTTTCCAAAGCGCACGTGCTACGCGCACCACTCGCGTAACTCTATATTCGTGGGAACGTTGGGAAAACCGGGCGCCAATT
The DNA here is from genome assembly GCF_014066325.1 of Apis laboriosa. Taxonomy (NCBI): domain Eukaryota; kingdom Metazoa; phylum Arthropoda; class Insecta; order Hymenoptera; family Apidae; genus Apis; species Apis laboriosa. Next base: position 2,132,044 of record NW_025224966.1, read on the forward strand.
AATAATCCATCCATCCTCCGCATCCTCCCGACCGTCCGTTTCGATCCAATCGAATTTCGAACGGCGTTCGAACACGCTTCTTCGTACGTACAACAATTTAATCCTTCGTCTCGAATTTTATAATAATCCCCTCCTCCCTCTTCTGCTCGCGAGCGGAGAAGGAATAACGGGGGAAGGGAAGTAAATAATCGGAGGAATGGAGTAATTGTTGGAGGATCTGGCGCGATTAAAGAAAAAAAAAAAAGAAAGAAAAAGGAGAGTTAAAGCGAGAGAGAGAGAGAGTTTGCGAGGAAGCGCGAAAAAGTAGGGAATAGATGTTAGATGTTAGATTGGTTGCGGCGGCTCGACGCGCAGCCAACAACCCGTAGGAGTCGCGTTATAGTTATCTGGTGTCTGCTACCGTTCCTACCGCGCTGATGCTCGCTATCATTAAAACGTAATCACTGCCGTTCGCTAACCCCGGCAATGCTAATTTCCTCGTTAATTAATGCCGAGTCTCATTGTGCTCGCGTATATACTTGCACAAACGATTATTATTATTTATATATATATATATGTATAACCGGTAACGCGTTATAGAAACTAACGCGCGTTTCTTCGATCCTTCCATCTGGCTTCCTGTTTTCCTTTCCTTGTCACGGGATCGAGCGTCCATCCTCCAATATGTACACGTGTATATATACGTACGAACGCGCGAGAAGGAGAATCGAAAGGAGGAGGTACGTTACTTTCCGGCGAAAGGAGAAAAGGAACTCTCGAGCGGCGATAAATCCTTGCTCCGTTTCGAGATGGCTAGTGGCTGGATCGAGCAATTGCGACGCGTTACAACGATCAAACGCATTGTCCGCACGAGGGAAAGAGGAGAGGGGGGCCGGTGCGTTTCTTAGCACTCGGCTTCGATCCTCCGACTCGAGTGCCCTCGAACCCGCACTCGAGAGAAGTGCGCGCAGCACGGACGCGCCGCCATCCTCCCTGTCCGACGCCTGTGATACGCTTCATTATCGAACGCTAAACGGCCGTTTCTCCGGGACCGACAATGCCTCCTCTCCAAGACCTCTTTAGCGAAATTAGTTTTGTTCCCTCCCTCCCCCCCCCCTCTCGGCCTCTCGGCGACAATGAGGCCCGTCTTCGAAGGAGAGAAAGAAAAACGATTCCTCGCTCATTGTCGATCGGGGACGGAAGAAACGATGAATGGACGATCGATGGACGATGAATGGACGAAAGAGGAGAAGAATCTGCTTTCGATTCGCTCGATTGGGGGGGAGGGGAGACAGATGTTTAAGATCGGGCAGAAACAAAAAAGCGCGTGGTTTCGCGACACGGTGTCGGGTGGAAGAGAACCGAAATACCGGGAGACGGGGTTTTTAAGCGGCGATAGAAGAAGAAGAAGAAGAAGAAGAAAGAGGATCGGCGAGAATCGGAGAGAATCGATTCTAGGAACGCAGGCAAAGAGAGAGAGAGAGAGAGAGAGAGAGAGATTCTCGCGATCGGGATCCCTTCGATCGACGATGTCGATCAGCTGGCCCCGCCTATTGTATACTCGGCTGACGGTGCAACTTCGACCCCACCGTCTAACAGTTTTTTAGCGAATTTAATATTTATACCGAATGACTGATGACCGTAATAGAGAAACGGGGTTGCATTGTTCGAAACGCTCGTGTCATTGATCGATACGACGCCGCTTTCCCGGTTTAGCCTTCCAGTGGGAAACCCCCGGCCCGTGCTACTATCTAAAAATCGACGACCAACGCTCGCTCGATGTCACGCGTTAAACGTCGGCCTTCTTCCCGTTCCACGTTTCCTTTCTCTCCTTTTTTTTTCTTTCTTTCTTTCTTTCTTTTTCCCCTCCCCTTCTTTTTTCGTAGAAGACTCGTAGGAAGCCGCGCGAACGGTGGAAATCACCCGACGATGAATCGGCTGCTATTCGTTCCCTTTTCCAATCACCCCCGCTGTTCCACTGTTTCAACGAATCAGTTTACCAGTCCCGCGTGAAATCTCGTTCGTTCCATCGTTACGGGGCCGAAGCAAAAAAAAAAAAAAAAAAGAAACGTTCCCATATATATATATATATATGTAGCGAAGCAAGGCCAAGCCCAACGGATGGAATCATTAACGAATCATTATCTCGCGCTCTTCCTCTCCCCTCTCAGAGCTAGACCCGTGAAACAAAACCATTAATGATTTCTATTTGTATTCTTCGTTTGTTGGTTCGTTTAGCGGCGGGGACGAAGGTATAGAGAGGAGATGCGATGGGGCCCCTCCAACTTCCCAGTGAGTTATGTGAGAAGTTGGCTTATTTTCGTTAAGCCGAACTCCCGCGGCGCGAACAAATCGTCCGTCGCTGCCGCCGCGAGCTTTGTTTCTTCTTTCTCTCCTCCGTTTTCCGATCCTCCACCCCTCCTCCTCCTTCCTCTCCGTTTCTCAACCACCGGCTTCACGAAACGAACTGCCTCTTCCTCGAGAATCATCGCGGCCGCCAGATTTTCCGACTCGATTCCTTCGAGAGGAAAGCAAAAGAATCGTCGAAGAAGAAGAGACGTAAAGATTCCAGTAAAGAAGCCAAGATCTCTCTCTCTCTCTCTCTCTCTCTCTCTCTCTCGCTTTGGAAGAGAAGATTTTTCCGATGTAAACGAAAGGAAAGGAAAGGAAAGGAAAAGAATCGTCGAAGAAGAAGAGAAATAAAGATTCCACGCCAAGATCTCTCTCTTTCTCTTTCTTTCCCTTTTTGTTGAAGATTTTTTCGATGCAAACGAAAGGAAAAGAAAGGAAAGGAAAAGAATCGTCGAAAAAGAAGAGAATAAAGATTCTACGCCAAGATCTCTCTGTCTTTCTCTCTCTCTCTCTTTCCCTTTTTGTCGAAGATTTTTCCTATGCAAACGAAAGGAAAGGAAAGAAAAGGAAAAGAATCGTCGAAGAAGAAGAGAAATAAAGATTCCACGTCAAGATCTCTCTCTCTCTCTCTCTCTCTCTCTCTCTCTCTCTCTCTCTCTC
>NW_025224966.1:2735093-3056834 GCF_014066325.1 Apis laboriosa
ACAACGTTCGTGTTCACGGAATAGGGAGATACGGTCTAATGGAAATTTATAAATTAACATCGTCGCTCGCGTGTTTTATATACATTTAAATAAATAAACGACGGTGAAAGGGTATGCATAATGCAAAGAAGCAAAAAGCAATTAGATGATTAGTCTAATCGAACGTGAAACAAAAAGAGAGGGGAGGAAAAAAAAGTCATTCCATCGCCATTGTTGATTCAATCGTGAAATATTAACAACGCGAACTCCATTAACCGAAGTGACTCGGTAACCAGTAATTATTAACAAAACGAAAAATCGATATGCCAGTGGTGGAACAACAATGGCAAATTGGAAAGTGGAATATCTCACGGTTGGATGGAGAATGCGATATATATATATATGTATATATTTCACTCGAACACGAGATCGACGGAAACAATGAAAATTTTCTTACGTTCTGATATCGTCAAACAACGCTCCCCCCCCCCCCGCGGCATATTTCGAATAGTTCTCTTTTCGCCGGCTGGATGGAAGAATATATATTAAATTTTCCCTCGGGCTCGAAAACCGCGGGGTCGTAACGAAATATGGTTAAAATTATATCTAGAGCGACGCGTCTAGAGGGACGAAAGGGATGCGGAAAAAAAAAAAAAAAAGAAAGAAAAAAGACAACGCAACGCGTTTACCTCCGTTATTCGCGTCGGATTCGAAGGCGAAAGAAAACGAGCAAACAGGACGAACGCCCGGGGCCAATAATTACAAGTGATATCGATAAAAACGAGTTTATCGGTTTAACCGGTTCATATCGGGGGAGAGGGAATAATCGAGCGTGAAAGGATTCGATTTTCGAAATTAATGTAATGTGGTAATGTCGTGGTTGAATGGCAAATGGAGCGAGCCGGGCAACGAATGCAGATACCAGGCTCTCTCTTTGCACCTGCCACCCCCCCGGCTACGACTAATATCTCTACGAGTGATTTGACCGCGGATTCGGTGCGAATTTCCATCCCCTTTCCCCTATTCTTATCTCTCGTAACGATAAAATTTCGAACGAAAATTTTTCTTATCGAATCGAGAGGTTCTCGAACGACGAAACTCTTTCTATAATTATTTTTTCCTTCGTTCCTCTTATCGTTCCTGCCTCTTCGAATTCAACGTTTAAAGAAAAAGAAAAAAATTAATTTTTCGTTCGTTTCAGCTTGCCTCGATAACGAATTCTACTGCGAGGACGCGACTTGCATCGCCGCGGAATTGCAATGCAACGGCAGGGTGAATTGCCGCTTCCGATGGGACGAAGAGGATCAATCTTGCAACGTGAGCAAACGTTATATCTAGAGTAAATTCAATGGCGATCCTTCTTACCGTCGTTAAACATTTTCGTGCTCGAATTACGCTCCCAACTCCTCTCTTTTTCTCCCTTATCTCCACCAACTCTTATCTACGCCACTATTATTTTCTCCTCCGGTGAAACGTTGTTTATGCAAGGGCAGTCGACGCTTTTCGCGTTATCGAGGGTGGGGGAGAAGGAGGTAGCAGGAAAAGTTGAGCGCAATTTTGTTTTATATATGTCAACGTGAAACGGGCAACTTCAAAGATCTCGAGCAACTTTAAGGAACCGTAGCGAAGGGACGGCGAAGTGGGTCTTTAATAAGATCTCTTCTTTTGTCATTGTACTGTTGCGACTAAGCAGACCCATTCGAAAGCACCTCCATTGTGCTACAGCGAGCCGGTCTACTTTAGAGAAGGGCCGGAATGCTCGTATACATTGCAATGGAAAATTCCTTGGCCTTACGTACGCATGTAACGCGTTATCAAGGATCGCACAATGCGATCGTTCGATGAACAATCGTTTAACAGCGATTATTCCTGGGAAAATGTGAAATTATCCACCTCCTCCTCGGTATTACTTCTCTAAAATTAATTAATCAAATATTGCGCGTAAACATGGTTTCGCATCTGGAGCAACTGGATAATTCGAAACAATTTTCGTTCCCATTGCGATCACTGGCAATTGAAAAGAATTTGCAGAAATTTTCACTGACGTTACACGGAGATTTCGAATTAAGTTCCACGGGAGTTGTTACCTCTTCGCGTATATCCAGTGCGTACAACTCTAACGAAGTCTTAATATTCTCCCCCTGTCTTTTCCCCCCTGCCTCTCTGACCGCGTGCTCGGTAGTTAATTAATTTATTCAAGGCTGCCTTTGCTCGAGCCGGTAACTCCACTCCCACCTGCGGACACAGCTTCGCGATACGCGCACCGTCGCAATCGTCCCTCTCCAAAGGAGGAGGGGGAGGGGCGTATCCGGTTCCGGGGAGAGGTGTAAAATAGTATGCGCTTTTGGCAAACTGCCGAAACAACAAGCTATCTCCGAAACGACGCCGCTGTGCCATCGACGGGATATTAATCCAGAGGCAAATAATGCGCTATCGTTCGATCGTCCTCCGTTTTCTCTTCCCCTCTTTGACTTTGGCATCCGATACGCGAATCGTCGGGCGCAACCCCTTCGATCGATACGATAAGAGTTCGTCCTTGCATCGTTTGATCGATGCCCCCCCCCCCCCGTGGATCGTCCTCACCGATCGATATCAATCCATCGTTATCATCGGTATCGTTTCGAAAACGTCGTTTCCACGATGAGAAACGATCGTTTTCAACGATGGAACATCGACTTGGTTGCAAGAAGCGAGAAGAGATCGAATGGCTCGTTAAAATCGAATAAGGATGATTCCTCTTGCTCCCACGCGAAAAGTCAAAGATCGAGGTGGAAGATGGACGCGGATAAAGTTGGTCGACGGGTAAGGTGAAAAAGGAAAAGGCTGTCCGTTTAAGGGGAGGGAGAGAAAGGGGGTCCCGGTTTGAGGTCACTTGTTCCGTAATATTCATCGGATTCAGAAGATGGTGAACTTCTTGTCCCTGGGAGGCGGCCCGCGTTAAAAAGGTTATCCCCTTGAAAGATGGCCGTACGTGGGGGGATTCCTTTGTGCCCGTACGATTTATCGGGAACGCGGGCGTACAACAAAGCCTCCTCTTCTTCTATTTCACCGGTGTGCACGAACAAGAGAATCCATTTCTATTTTACCCGGAAACTTGACGAGCGTGAAAAGCCACGATATAAACAACTCGCCCCCGCCTCCCAACCAGGCTCTGGCCGCGTTCCACCATTTTTTTTTTTTTTCTACACGTGGCTTTCGTCGTCGTCCACGATGCAAATGTTTTTTAATGCACACGATCGTTTTTTTTTCCTTTTTTTTGACGTGACATTTTCCTTACTATTCGTTCATTCGTGGAAAACGTTTCGAAAGCGTTCGTCGATTTCGCGCGCACGCCCCCAACCCGCCGCCAATAATCCACCATTCCTGATTTCTAATTCCGTTTCTAATTCCACCCGTTCCAAAACCGACATAATAGAGCGAAACGCGTTCGATTCACCGAGCCGGTTCGATTCACCGAACCGGTGAATATCAACAAGAATCATCATCCACCACCGTATCGATAACTCTATCGAACTTGGACCGTATTACATTCGCTGTGGGGAGATCGACACGTTTACAATCTTTCCTGTTGCTCCTTCACCCTCGATATTTCCTGGCCACCTGACAGTGCGGAAGCCGGACCGTGACGGAACGACGTAAAAAAGGAATGATTTCCCTTCCCTTCCGCGATCTGTTTAATCTTTCAGAGGGTGCGCGGAGAATTACGCCAACGACCGAGATATTTTTTTTACGGGGCAAAGATAAGAAACTCGGAACGGATGGTCGGGCAGGGCTGTAATATTTCTCGGATTGTGAGTCGTGCAAAGGGGAATATCGGGAATTGGACGTGACGCCGCGACAAGTGTCGGAAATTAAAGGGATCTTTAACTTCGAGGTGGTAAAAAAAATAACACGTTGATATTCTGATCGAAAGAATCATTCGAAGGATAATTTTACGTTTGAGATACTCGAAGAGAGTAGAAAATGAAAAATCGTCTTCCCTTCGTGTTTACGAAGCAATGTTCCCTTTCTCTCTCCCTCTCTATCTAATCATTTCGTTACCATTATTCCCTACCTTATTCCTATCCCAGGACGTCCACCCTGTCTCACGACCGCAATAAAGCACGACGAGATTATACGGGACGATAGCGGGTCCGTTCGCATGGGAACGCGGCCACGAAATTGAAGGAACAGAACGCGGGACGAAATCGTGATGAATGTAACATGGTAATCGTCCCGTCCAATTTTTATCTCTCTCGAACGGAAAGTGCATCGTTTAACGCTTCCCGGTATAAATGCTAATGGAAGAGGAAAAACAAATAACGTGAAAAGAAGAGCAAGAAGACGAAGGAGGTAAAAAAATAAATAAAAAAAGAAGATTGGAAACGTCGCTACCAAGCGTAGTTCCCTCGCGCGTTATTAAACTGCGTGCACGCGATTAGGTAAATGAAAGGCAGCCGAGGTGGAAGGAAATTTTGCATGATTGGCTCGGCCAAGGAGTTTAAGAAGAAAATTCGACGGATCGAGGATTGATAGTCGGGAACCTCCTCCCTTCCCCTCCTCCCACATCACACTGATTAACTTTCGTTTCAAGTATCAATCTTGAAGATTCAATTGCACGCGACTCGAACGAACGAAATAAGTCGCGTTTGATTCTTTTTCCGGTTCGATTGGCTTCCTCTTCATTTATATCCATCGAGCCTGTTCGCTTTAAGATATCGATCCCCGAGCTACTAGCCATGCCGTCGAGATATTCTATGATAATTACCGCCGTAAGAATGTTCTTTAATTATCGGTATTTTCCTCGATCCTATCCTTACCCTTCGGGCAACGTGGGGAAATCGGGAACATAACGAAATTATCATCCTCGCCGCGCATTCGTTACTTCCTCCCCTCCCTCCGTTAATGAGAAGTTCTTCAGCATTTTTTGCGATCGCGACTAATTATTATTCCTTGCTTTCCCTCCCGAAAGAAGCGAATCCTCGGCCGGACTTGTCATTAATTTGAACGCGAATCCAGCGATCTCCAGCGATCTCCAGGGTCAAGGAACGAAGGGGGAGGGAAACGAACGCCAGAGGATTCTCGTCCTGGAGTTAAAGGGGATGTTTGATAAAATCGCGAACGAGCAAGATACGAATTGTGACTAGGTGATAATGAGGGTGTTGTTCGATGTTCGGGGTAATATTGTTGAATAATAATGAAAATACTGTCACGTTACGTTAATTTTTAAGATTAGATTCGGCGGCAAGTCATCATGGATTTGACAACGAAATAAAATTTCCGCGCCGAAATTCTCTCGTTGCTCGGCGGATTATTACGCGAAATAAAATGCAGATGCGAAACGGAGGGAGGGGGGAAAGAAGAAGGAGGAGGAGTAATGGAAACGGACATATTCGACTGACAGTTTGAAATTCTTTCATCGCGGAATACGATATACTTGGAAATACACGATGGAATTACGAAGAGAAGAAATTTCAGACGAGGAAGAAGAGGAGCGAAGCGTAACGGCACGAGTTACGAAATTTTGCCAAAAAGCAAAATTTTTCTCGATGTATCTATGTAGCCGCTCTCGATGTAGAAATAAATATCGAAACAATGGAAACTAGCGGGATACCGTTTCCAGGTCGGGATAAATCCCTGCTCGATACCTGAGGAAAGCATCAAAAGTGTCTCTCGTCACGAATGCAGCACCCGTTCAAAATGTATTTTTGCACGGACTTTCACAAACACGCGAAACGCCCGTTCAAGTGTGCTCGCCCATATAAGCATAACAATAAACCTCTCGAGCTTACGGAAGCAGAAAGAGGCATTTCCAACCCCTCGACCAGAGCTTCGCGTTCTCCCCTTGGCCATCCCTTCCGTTCCTTTTTTTCCCCCTTTACTCGCGCCACCACCACCAACACCAGGTTCAAAGTTTTCCCGAGAAATGTTAGCATCTAATGCACGTGCAAATCTCATTCGTAGGAAAAAATGCTTTTCATCCGGTGGAAACCAGGATAATTCGGTCTAATTTCGTTAACGTTCGAAACGTGCTCTTCTTGTACGCGCATTCTACTCGCATTATCCTTATCCCGGTTGATACATCAACGTTCCAAAGATTCCAAGATGCGCGAAATGAAAATCAGGAAATGTTGACCGATCAATGTTGATCGCCATGTGTTATATTCGAAGCAATCAACCGTTGATCCCGGCCAGCTTGTAAAGTTCTGGTTAATATTAAAGAATATCGGGCGGATTTTTATCCTTTATTATCTTTCTACCCAAAGCGCTTCGATACATTCTTTCCCGTAAAAAGTAGTACCGTGACCATATTTCTTTTCCCTTTTCTTTTTTTTTTTTTTTTTTTCTTTAATACACGTTCGTAAAAGTTACGGAACAAACGAGAGGATTTGAAAATTAAGCCTTTGGCGAAATATGTTCGCCCATATCCGCTAAATTCCTACCATTTATTATACTTGGGATGACAACAATGCAACAACAATAGAGATAAGACGAAAACAAAAAGAAAACGATAATCATGCTCCTGGGCGTTGGACGATATTTCCACAAGGGCGCGCGATAACGAGAATTTCATGCTTGCGCTTTAATCTATGCACTCACAGGGAGGCGTATCATCGCGGTGGAAATTTTGGCATGGTATGGAATCGAGAAGATACGATACACAGGGTATTTAACGCCGTGCGATCGAGAGATCGTTACGTAATTAATCACGAATTATTTTACCTCATTTTCTGCTTCACAGAAGAAGAAATCGCGGCTGATCGATTCCCAGCATATCGTTATAATCCTGATCGTTTTCTCGTTGATCATGTTCGGCATGAGTTTCGCCTTCGTTTTCAACTGCGTGCGGAAATTGATCCGGGACCATCGAATCATCCAAGTAAGTAGATCTTTCGTATTTTATCCCGCTTTGCGATCTGTAAAAGAAAAAAAAATCGAACAACGTTAAAAGTAAGGAACGTATAAAAATATAGGTAGGATATTTCATTCAGACGACGATACATTTTAATTCTAGTAGTGTTAATAACATTTGTAATAAACGCATGAATTTATATGTGTATAATTACATAAATGTGTATGTGTAATGGCTTGAAAATTTCGAGGGATCTCAAAATATTGTGTACAATATCGTGGAAAAACATATCGACAAATCATGAAAGACTAGAACTTCTTTGTGTATTACATAAAATTCACTCTTGTTTCACGTTCCCAGAATTTCAATTACTTTTCGAACAATGGTGAAATTTCGATTCGGTCCACGATTCGTACTTGTCACGTACAATCATACGTGTCTAACATTCACGCAACGCGGAAAAAGGATTGATACGGTACAATTTGAAATAAGTCCATGGTTCGTTTCATCTATTCACGAAGGAACGGAGAAGATTAAAAGGTTGAATCACAAAAGATGGGATATATATATATATACATACATATATTAACGAAAATTAATTTTGAACAGATATTCAATTTAACAATGGCGGCAATGTTTAAAAATTATTAACATATCCTGTGATATTTCAATCGTAACATTTTATTTAATTAGAGTTATGAAATATTTCGCTTCCAAATACGATTCTTCATTTATTTCAACGAGAGAACTAAATATTCCTGTACTATATCCCTCGCGGTAAAACGATACTATTGTTTGATTATCTCTGGAATTACGTTATCTGTAATATAAATTTAATAAGATAACCAGACGCAGGCAGGCTTTATTTTGTTTAAAAAAAAAAAAAAAATTGACGAAAAAAAAACATTTAGTAATGAAACCGACGGTTTCTATAAAATATTAACAGAATAATGAATGTTTTGCAATTTTAATCCTGTAAATCAAAAATGATGTACAACGTGTATTATATTCGTTCAAAGTCAATAGCCGCTGCGTCATTTGCAAAGCTTTTTAAAATTGAAATGAAGAGTGATTTAAATAACGTGTAACGAAATACAATATTCAAAAAATGGATAATGTTTTATATTTTATAAAACAAATAGTTTATTGCAACGCGTGTCCACAATTATTAATCAAATAACCGATGATGGTTGAAGATAATGTAATTTATAAATGTCCGGGAAAGAGATGGTGCGCGGTTTAAAAAAAAAAACGATAACGCGCATGGCAACCGCGAAGTTAACAGAGAGCGGCAACTTTTAACGACTCTGCGCTATTTATTCTTCGATATTTGCCCGACTAATTGAAAGAATTCGTTTTTCTGTGTCCAGGAGCACATCAGACAGTCGAGAGAAAATCGATTGGACGAACTCGGCCGTAAGGCAACACCCTGCCCGATCTCGTCCTCGAGAACAGACATCAGGGATCGAGTGAGCGACTCGCCGAGTCTGGAAGTGATCCCGAGCAAGGAACTTTTGCCGCCCACTACTTTAATAGCGCAAGATTACACGAAAGATCTCGTACTTGAAATGGCGTACAATACGAGAGATATGCACGACATACACCAGAGCAACAACGTGAGCAACGCGACGCAGGAACGTTTGCAAGAATCGAGCGACGAGCCAGAGATGCGAGACAATTCTTGTCAGACGCGAGAAAGCCTCTTCGAGACGCGAATCCCCGACAACGTGATGGGATTCACGACATTCGGTGTCCGCGGACCTAGCTCGCAAAACGGGACCAATCATCTTCACTATCACCGTCATCATCATCTTCATCACCAAAGCCCGCCGCAATCGCGTCAAAGCTCTCAGCCTTCCCAGCAATCTTCCGAGCACAGCTCTCAACAGCAATGCTCGGGTTGTAGCCCAGCATCGAGGGGTCGGGACGGCAGCATGGGTATTTGTCCGAAACACAACCCAATCCCCGCACCGCCTGGCTGGTCTACCCACGAGTCCGGCGGTTATTCATTGCCTCCGCATCAAGGATCCGTTTATCCCGAACCTCCGGATTACCCGTCGTACCAGAGGTTTCAAAGCCCGAAACCAAGTAGGGAAAACAGCGTCTATCGTCAATCGCCGAAATTATTGAGGCAAGGAACGATCGGGTCGGGGGAGAGGTACGGCAGTTCTATCTACGGATCCGGGCATGGATCTAGTAACGCGTCGAGCACTCAACACACCGGTACGCCGAAATGCCCCGAGCAAACGACACCCGATCCTAGGTACAGAGCGGAGGCGGTGATAGAGGTGGATCAGAGGCGACCTTTCAGCATAGAGAGCACAAAGAGCGCGCCGGATGTGATCGCAACGCACTGACGCCGGGGTCCTGGGGATTGGGAGCCCTACAAGAGACGCCATCCCCGTCAAACTGTCACTGATACTCAGTTGCCCGGTAGGAATGACGGAAGCAAGGTCACTGTAGCCACCCAAAGCTCCTTGGACGACGACGCTTCGACCAGTTCCACGATGGAGGCCAACTCGTCCTCCTGATCCACGCATATTGGCGCGATCGATCGGCCTGATCAACTGGAGCGTGCAGATACGGACGGTATTAGTTCGTCCTTAGACAAATCTACTCAGCACGTAATTCAGGATTCCGAGACATCGAGATTGTACGCAGGGGCGCAAAGTGATCTTCCGTTAGCGAGATCGGTGGAAATCGACGGAACAAAAGAACCAAAGACTTGTTTGGGCAGTACCATTGGTGAAATAAGCGATGTATCCGTTTCGGAATCTATCGGGAGAAATACGGGAACATTTCGAAGTGATATCGAGATCGTACAGTCAATTGGACGCGATTCGATGCGGTCAAAAGAGAATTTTCCAGTTTCGAAGGTATCGTCGGTCCGACTGGCTTTAAAATTGAACGATCTCCCGATTCTGAGGCCCCCGGAGGCCTTCAGGGCTCCAATCTTCCGCTGCAAAACGCCGACCCTAGCGTGGCAGCATTGCGATTGCCCATCGCATTCCCACTTGCCACCGCGAAGATCCTCCGTGATCTGGAGTGCCTTGAAACACTACAGTCAGGAGCCCTTCTATAGAACTTGGCCTAACAGAACCGCCAGAAGGTTCATTCGACCATCGAGGAGGACCGTGGGCACTCAAAGTTCATTGGATGGCTCGCGATCGTCCCTTAGCGCTATTCGTTGCGTGGTCAGATCGATCGATATGACCGAAAGTTCGATGGATCTCGAGATAGGCGCCACGATACCTTTCTAGTGTTTATTTTTCATCCGAGAGGATTTTCTTCCTGTGTTGAATCGATTGGATTACGGACCAAAGAGTTTTCAAACGAGAACGCAATACTATCTCTATTATTGTTGATGTTACGATACAGAACGCTTAGAATCGTTTCTTGTTATTCGGAACGCTATTTTGCTAATCAGTGTGTTAGATTGCGAATTATGGTTATAATTACACGGCTTTCGCTATTGCTATATCTGTATATTCTTTTTAACGCAAACAACACGTATCATATCGCGTCGAAAACATATTAGCGAAATATACGTCGCGTCCTTTGTTTTTCACGAACATTCGTTTCCCGCCATTTTGTATATTCGCAATATCTTAACGGTCGTTAATCAAAGAGAAGGACTTACCATAATTTTCACTGCATTCTCTTCAATTACACGATACGTTGATACGTTGATACGTTGAACAACTAAAATACACTTTGCAAAATACAATTTGTGATCTAACACTCGTATTTGTTGAATAAATACAATGATTTTCGCGCGAATAGAATCGAGCCGAACAGAATGTAAACATATCGAGACCGAGACACATTTCGTACTGACGATAGTTATATCTGGATGTGTGCAGATGGCGTTTCGCGGCGATCATCTAGTTTTAATCGAAATACTTTGAGGTGATCACGTAGTGTTTACACAGTTGAGTAAAACTCGAAGTGAAGTGATAGAAAATTTATTGTGAAAAGCTGCAAGCGGTTATAAAAAGTTATCTCGGGCAACGAGTAAGTAGATTTCTGATTAAAATATGTCAACTCGCCTAATGAACATTGATATGTTGAACAAGTTGAACATAGCCTAACCCTTTTTTATACACGGTATCGATTTCGCGATTCGAAAAAACGTATGGATATGATACTACAATAGGCAAACTATTTTTTCACGGTATTTCCACTAATAGTCGAGCATGAGGCATAGTTATTCGTATCCGATTGAAAAAAGAATCGAAAGAATGCATTTATGAATCGATAACGTGTTACAGCTCGAATATGTCCGAAACGAATCGATCGATATCGACTACATCAATCGTCGTGTTCCTTGAGCGAGTGAAAAAAATTTGTTTGCCAATTTTTGTAAAAATTTCAAAATGACGAATAACCTAATTCTCTAGTCTCAGGATCATTAATTTCAGAATCACGTTCTAAAGAATTTATCTTTGTACGATAATATATTCGACATTTTTTTAGAAAATGTAATCGTGCACGCACGTTTCATTGACAATCGACTCGTTGCTTTCAGTTGTATGCCATTCGTCGATCGATCGATTGATTGAAAGAGAAATACAGGCTTTCGTGAAAAATTGGAATTTCGAGAGAAGCGTGCACCAAACATCTAGTAACAAGGTAAATAATTAAATTAGTCAATTAAATATTAAACAATCGAGCGAGGAAGAGAATAGGATTAATGTGAAACGAAAATGAACGAAAGAGATAGAACCAAAAGCGTGTTGACTGTAAACGTTGTATGCAGATATATTGTGAAGCTGTCAGGAATTTAGCGATTAGTAATCGACAAATTTTCGCTTCTGTACAGATTACGTATTAACGTTCATCGTTTAGGACAGAATGTACAGAGTGTACACATTTGTATATAAACGACACATGATCGTCTGTCCAAATGATACGTCAGACGAATAATAAATATAGTACTTTTAAAATAATCTTTATAATTGATCTAACCTCATCGTAATTACAATTTATAGAGATCCAATTTTCCTTTCCAATTTTTCATTGTAACATTTATTACAAAAATTTCTTCAAAATTTTTAAGATACTTTTAATAAAGGTAAGTTCGTATTATAATTGGCAACTTTAAAAAGTCATATTTTTTTCGAAAGAATGTTTTAAATTGCCAAATTATTCAAAATATCATTTTATTTTAAACGTAATAAATTCGACATTAGATTCTGAAACGTCATACGCATTTTCTATATTTTTTCTTCAATCGATGCTAATGTTTTAATCGAATTTATCTCGAGAATGATAAAATTTTAACAAAAGTATTGACCATTTTATTCGTTTTATTCGTTTAACATTATTAACTTTCTCAACACCTCGGGCGTTTCGATCCTTAATGCAAACTGCTTCTTCCGTATAGCTTTTAATTAGCTTTAAATGATTTACAAATCGTTGTAAAAAATTATTTAATAATTAGCTATCCTTTTATTTTCAATTACTCGCTCTTTATCTTTTTAAAATACATCGCGTAGGTAGGATAAGTGGGAATTATCGTAACGGATGGAAATTACTTTACGTGTAAAATATATAACCGACACCAAAAGAGTTAATAGTTCGCAGACTTTGCGCAAGAAAGCATAGCGTTAAACGATAAAGAGAATCTCTTAGACTTACTGCTTCTTTAATGGAAATCTAATCGTTTGGCGAAGGTAGTTAAAAAAAACTAAATAATGAAGACAAATGAGGTTAAATCGCGGCAAAACATTAACTGCGTTGATTCATTGCATCCTAACGTACATATTCATATAATATGTGCGCACACGAGCGATATACTATACATACTATCCATCTATGTGGTCATACGTAGTACCGTGCTCAGTCACCTTTATCTCTTCCGCATAATTTGTAATTTATGTATGCGCTCGGGTCCCTAGTATACACGTTGATCTGGGAGACCACATGACGACAATGATACATTATTTCACGGCAATTCTTCGCATCTCGCCTTACTCGATAAAATTTCGAAGAAATTTGAATTCCAGATTCGCGTTTACGGAATTCTAGCAGAAAGGGGCAATTCGCGTTGATCTTCGTTACTTGTTGAAATTTTTCACCGTATTTTGTTTCGAAGAAAGTTTTTATTCGATTATTCTCGCATTTAAATGGAATAAGAGAAACAGACAATCAAATAGTTTGCTGCAATTTAAATTATCGGATTTTAAGTAATCGATTACCTAAAACGGGATAATTACCGTTCGTGCGCCACTGTTCGCATTAAATTTTCATTGCAAAGTACACGCAACCGAGGGAAGGGGGAAACTAGCGAGTGGACACAAAAATACAGCAGAAACAAAGAACGGCAACTTGCATTAAACTTACGTACAAAATCTTTAATAATGTCGAGAGTTGTAAAAGAAAAAAAATGACGTTTAAATTTTTATATTCGAAGGATAGAGTTTTGCTGCCGCGAAAGTATTACGGTTTTTAGTCACGTTTAAAACTTTGAACTTTTTACGATAGTTTCTCTCCATGAAAAATATAAATAAGGATAAATACATGTGTATATCTCTGGTGGTTTTTTGCTATATCCGCATTATCCGTAAGAAAAGTGGCAAATAGGAAACTCATGATGCGGCATGCTATTACCCTTAGTCTCCTTGCGTGTTTAAATTTCATTTGTGCGTACGAATATCTCTAGTAGTTTAACTAACTTTGCCACGGTATTGTTACGGGATAGTTGCTGTTAACTCTAATTCGCAATACCTTCTCTCATCTCGATTTTCAACTAAATTCCATCTAATTCTCGTATTTACTGATTACGAGTTAATCTTTTTACGCACTTGTATTATTCTTTCTATTATCTGTGGTAATGCCTCGCAATAACATTTGCAATTTGATTATTAAATTCAATGTAAATAATACAATGCATTAACAATATCTTATTACTCTATTTATTTAAAATATCGATTAATAGGATGTTTATACATGCACTATGTAATGATGACTCTTAATACCAAAGGTTACTTATAAATATTTGGTTATAAAATAAACATAAATATTAATAACGCGAATAATAACGAGTTCCATAAAAATCGTCGTTTCAAACATCAATCTTCAAATCCCGAGTTAATTTTAATTTAATAGCTACGAGATATAATCTAAATTTTGAACACAGTGTACACGTCCCCTCCCAATAATCCATATGTAATTAAACTCGCGTATTCCGATCAAATTATTCATTACTCATAAACGAGTAGGAAATTTCAACGTTATCATACGCACGAATATTCGACTGGTCGTTTGACAAGAACAATAACGGACAAAGTTCGAACATTGATTTCCATCCACATGACTTTTCAATTTGTTCGCGATACCGAATTCCGTTATACCATAATTCCGCGATATCAAGATGGCTTAATCCGATTAGAGACCTTTTAGAGACGAAGATCAACCTGTTACCCGATTCACCCAAGCCTGTAATCTTTCGTCACTCGATAAATCACCTGAAAAATGAAAGATGTCAAAGAGATGATAAAGATGAGAGATACAACCTCGATACGAATCAACCGCGAGTTGTCTGAAAGAATAAAACGGATAAAAAGAGATAAAAGTTTCTTACCGAATGTAACGGATATACATTCTTTCCATTTCCTCTCTTTTTTGCCCTCTTCCTTTTCTATTATCAGTCATTTCCGTTCCTTGATGCGACAAGTATTTATCGAGAACGATTACGGATTGGCTTTCGGCCAACGTGTGTATCCCCTCCCACGATCTCATCCGATCCGTTTCGTACCATCGAATCGATGAGAAATCAACTATGAGAATGCACAACTCGAAAGAATCCATCCAGATGGCCGACTCTTCCATATGAGTTCCACGTTTCCGCTAAATGTTTCGCCATATTAAGAAATCTCGATGAATGAAACGAGCCAAGATAGAGAACTTTTATTCTTGAAAGGCGATCGGGCATTGGTACATGTTACGTTTCAACCGGTAAACGAAACGAGCAAAAGGAAATAGAGAAGGAACGGGAGAAACAAGCCTCTACTTTCTACTTTCCATCTGTATTTATCGAGACGCCCGTGGCTTACACGGCCGAATCGAAGTCGAAAGTTTTACGCTCATTGAAAGATCGTGTGCCTTTATGACGCCGCCTCGTAAAATAAGCATTTCGAGAGCGGAAAAAGGATCTTTTCTATATATATATATATAAAACTATCGGGCTAGAAGTAGAAAAGAAAAGGAATCAGGTTTATATAGAAGAGCGAGCGCTGTTCGAACAGCAGACGTCGCGGTAAATACATATACGGTTCACACAGGAATCGAGGGTAGATTCGCCTCTCTTTCCCAGCTATCGTACCAGGGAAAGATCTATGTTTTTGCCGAGCCACACGGCAAGATAAATTTCCCTTTCCTTTTCACCGCGCTGTTTAGCTTACGAAGAGGAAGCTACCTTCGGCCTTCCTAACCGTTCTCTCGAGAAAAATTCTCGAGAGGCGCGATCGTATTCGATGACACGATACAAAATCCAGGCCGTGTTGTCGCGTCTTTTTAAAATGTATTACACGGCGCGGCTGTTCCAACGCCGCCGTTCTGTTTCCACGGCGACAAAAAACGGCGATCATCGGCTCTCGAAGATTAATGTTTTCGCCGAAGAAAGATTTCGCGATGTAACGATCGTGGTAAATTTATTCGAAGAGCGAGAAATAAAAAAGAAAAAAAAAAAAAAAAGAAAGAAAAGAAAAGACAAGGTAGTTTGCTCCGCGCGGGTAAGTTGATCGAGAAAGAATTTGCCACGAGAAGAATTACTCATTGCTTTCGGGAAGGAAAGGGAAAGAAAAAGAGAAGGAAAAAGAAATTTACGCTTATTGGAGGATCACGATTTCATGACGCTGCGACGTCTCGCGCGGATTGATATACGACCACTAAAAGGACTTTTAGAACGCGTGGTGCCAACTTCGTGGTGGCAAGAATGCCTATTGGAAAATTGCACTCCTCGTCGCGGACGAGTTTGGTGGCCCATTATTCCTTGAAGGGTAGTATATTTTCTAACGTCTCGTAGGGTATAAATACACCTTAATGGCCGTGTCCTCGGAGGCGCGATCGACCTACTTATTTCGCCCGGCGGACCGACGAAAATTGGACAATACGTTTTATCGCCCTCCCTCTTCTTCTCTTCGTAAATATTCGTCTTGAACGAGCTTTTAAACAAGCGCACCAAACTGGAACACAAAAGCTTTTAAACAATCGCTCCTCGGCCAATTACTATTAGATAAATCAACCATTGAATTGTAAGATATTGATAGCATTGTCGATTATACATTTAAAGCTTAATGTTCGAAACGTGTGTACGAATGTTTGATCCATTTACACATCCCCTCGATCATTTCCTCGTTACAACATCTCTTAACTCAATTACAATCTCATTACGATTTCATCCCCCAGTGAAATTAAAAAGCTTGTCGATACTTTAATTAACTATAATCCATATTAAAATCTGCTGAAACTTGGAATATACTTCGAATATGAGGGTACATAAATTATCCGCACTACCCGGAAGATGAATAAGTTTCTTAATTAATATATCTTCAATATCGAAAACTTTCTTGCAACCCCCTCCCCACTAAGCGCATCGATACGTCTTTTACCCCTTACAATAGTAAGTTAAAGATCCATCTATTTAAATCTATCGATTATTATTTTATGTCTCCTCCCCCTTTTCCTAATTTCTTTCCTCCCTCCTTTCCCGAGCGTGAAAATAAAGACCTCAATGGGTCTCAATTTGTGGTCTCAATTTTCCGGCCGATTTGTCACAGGATAAAGGTAGATCGATGTATTCCGCGAGATTCGTATTCGGTCCCGTGTAAACAACGTCGTTTCCCAGGGTTTGGGGAAAAGGGAGCGGAAGGAGGACGAGATTGAACGTTATCAAGGCCGGGGGAAGGGTGGAGGGGGGAAAATGAAGGAACAAAATCTCAGCTTCGCCGCGTGTTTGGCTTCCTGCATGCGCGCTACGAGATGGCCGCGGATCGCATCTGCATCGTTCGTTCCGCATCTGCGTCCGGCGGCGGCATACCGGCCTTGTAGACTCGTAATATCGGCGGAATCCGCGATTTATGCCCACCACCATCGGCTGCTGTCACTTTTAATAAAATGTAAATACGCGGGTCCGGGCGTATATCCTCGGAAACCGCATCGATTCGCATAATTTTATTCGGACGATAAATAGGAAACGGGATTATGACAGCCATTTTTATAACCCTTTCCCACCCTCCCCTTCTGCTATCATTTCCTCTCGATCTATCGTTGTATCGTATTGCTAATACAGCTCATTTTCGATGCGTTCGGGGAGGAGACGTCGATTCTCGCGTCCGTTTTTATCATCTCGCGTGACACGCGTAAATATACGAGCAGAGAGAATCGTACTTCGATCGTTCGAAGTTTATTGGAATTTTGTGAAATGAAATCGACGCACCCTCTCTCTTTTTCTCTCTGTGTCGGGGAAATTCGAAATTCATATTTCCCCGATATATTTTATTTATTCCAGCTTATTTTATTTTAGGGTTTTAAAAAAATTTTATTCGAACTCGTTTGACAAGATTAAAAAAAAAAAAAAAAAGGAAAAAAAAGGAAAAAAAAGAAAATTCGAGAGGAGAAATATATTTAGCGGCGTTAGATTTAACCGCGTGATTTTTCGCTTGATATTCTCTCGCGTAGTTTCTTCTACGTTTAAATTTAATCCCGTGCATTCCGCGCTATGTGCAATTTCTCGATTCTTCGAATCGAAACGAGACATTGAAACGAATCAGTAGGCACAATTTCCATTTACGAAGATTCGCAGATATTTCTTCGCTCTTTTTTTCTTTCTTTTCTTTTTTTTTTTTTTTCGATTTGAATTATGAATATCCAAAAGTCAGCGAAATTAAATGTGTTCCCAATGGATGGGTGGGAGGGAGAAGCGGCATAACAAATCGCGTAAGAGATGGTATCACAAAGGATTATTTTGGAAAATTGGGATTGGACAGCGTGATATTTGTTGGAAGGAAGGTCAGATGAATGGAAATTTAATTAACCCGGGTAAACGGGAAAATAAAGGGGACTAGACTGGCTAATTCGATCTGTCGAACTTAATACCTTTCCTTTCCTCACGAATCCGCTTCCCTTTTTCATCGAGTTATTCTCTTGCGGATTATCGTCTTTGCAAGGATCTGTTCGTTCGCGTAAAACCTATTGCCGTGTATTATTTCTTATTCAACGTCTCCCTCTCTCCCTCCCCCCCTTTTTCCTCCAGCACCGGTGAAATAAAATCATCCCTCCTTTTCCCTCGCTCTTTAAACCGCCCCACTTGCAATATCGATCGTGCCCCTGACTTTCCCACACTTTTAACACGCGAAAGGAATTGTATATCGACATTGAAACGTTGCGGGATCGACATCTGCTATCCAAATTTCACGGTCTCCTAGAATCGAATTCGTGCCGTTGAATCGAAACGGTCGAGGCTAATTTTGCCCGTGGCTCGCTGGAGAAGCTTACGCAGGCCAGTGCTATATTTATACACGCTTTAGGTACGCCGATGTTTTCCGTATAAATTCCGCTGTCCTCTACCCACGTCGTGCCAGACGTCGTTTCGAATTAGAACTTCGGTTATGAAGTCCGTGAAATCCACTGAACAATCCGAGTACGCAACGCGATATTCCGGGATACGATCGTGTCTTGGATCACGTTTCCGCGGCGCGGCGTAACGTTCCCTCTTTTGTTCGAGACAACCACATTATGCGAGCTTGTTTTATCGTGCCGACTTTTCAACTCGGTTCAATTTGGTAACCGGAGAACACGATTCGAACAGAATCGTGGGCAAAATGTAATTCCTTCTAACTAACGAACGATGGTGAAACGAACGAATGATGAAATTCGCGAATGAATCGATTCGAATTAATCCGTAATAAATCCGTATTTCCGTCGACGGAGACAAATTTAATTCGGTGAAATCGTGCACGCGCCGACTAATTACCAAATTGATCACTGGCAATCCGTATTACTAACCGTGACTCCATCCTATAAATAAACATCGATGACGAAATCCCATTGACGATAGGAGGCGCGAAGAGCGAGCATTTTCATGGTCGAAACGAAGGAGGAGAAGGATAGCTAAGCTTGTCCGTCTAATTTCTATGCGAACCGCGAAATCAAGCCGATTCGAAATCAAGCCGAGCGAGGCTTGGAAGAGAATTTGATTACATTAACATTCGACGCGGTCGAGATTATATAGGATTATACAGGCGAGTCAAGTTTTATAAGCGGTCCGCGAGTTTCCAAGTTAGCGGCCGTTCGACGCGGAATAATAAACTGCGGGGAGGGGGAGGTGGAGGGGGAAGTTTGTCCTCGCTCGGTGATAGAATCGAGTCCTCCTCTTACAGCTGGTTTTACGATCGATTTTACCGAATCGGTAATAACTTGAAGCACCGTTTCGTATCCTCTTCTTTCGACGTAATCCGTCGAGTTCGAAATCGACGGCCGATTACTCGATCGCCATCTTCCCCGGCCAATATTCAATTAAGGTTTATGGGAAGGGATCAAGTCGCGAAACTTTAATCCCTGTCAAATGGCCGATGGATCGGACGAATTGCGCCTCGATATACCCGTATCAGACTCGGAATTACGTCGGCATAACGAGATACTTGGACTTGGAATTGTGCAATATATATGATATATATATATATATATTTTACTGGAGGCTCCAACGACTGTTTATTCCCTTGCTCGGTTCTTACTGTTCGCCGGTTGATAAACTTTATTATCGCTTCCCGTGGCGAACTCGACACCATAATGGAAAGAATCATAGACGGGAAAATTTTTGAAAGGAAATATGGTGGTCGGTTCCCTCATTCTTCTCACGGTTTGGAAAGCGCTCGTGCGAGAATTTCTCCTTTATCACCGCTATCACGGCTCCTTTATCTTCGTTACGTTATCGTAAAGTATGGTGTATTTAATACCTCTCGACTCGCTTTGAAGAGGATTTGAAATTTAAGTGGCATGCGATCGATCTTCTCTCGCCGAGAGTGAAAAGAACTCCGGCCGAGCTGTTCGAGGATGCATCTTTTCGTTAAACTTGCCTTTTTTCTTTTCTTTCTTTCTTTCTTTCTTTTTTTCTTTTTCCTTTTTTCTTTTGCTCTTTTGCTCTTTTGCCCATTCCACTCTTTTATCCGTGAGAACGTGCGCGTTGGTCGAGGTATTTAAACGATGACTCACGGATGAAAATTAACTTCTTGGCGAAATTACCGTTGCTCTCGAACGAATCGCGCTAATTAATGCGAGGATGGCCGTCTCCCGTTATAATTGAGATAATTAACTCGGTTAGAAGGCCGATAATGCGAATGCCAGATATTGTTAATTAATGACACTCCGCCGTATCGGATTTTTCCGCGTTAAAAAATCCCGAATGCCACTTGAGAAACACTCACTTTGTCCACCCGAACGCAACTGGCTAACGATTAATCTTTGTCCCGTGAACGCTCGCTCGTGGATTTGGAATTAAAACACGCGAGTGCAATTTAATCGCGCTTTGTTCCCGCGTATTCTTTCGAAATGCAATTGTGGAGAAATGCGAAAGCGCGAAACGTAAAAAAAAAAAAAAAAAGGCAAAAGAAATTAGAAAAAACGTGCATCATCGACATTTAAAAGGATTCGTGATAAATTTGCTTTTCTCATCGTCTCGTGTTTCTTTTTTTTTTTTTTTTTTTTTTTCACCCATTTCGTACACTTTCTCTCCGTAAAATTATTTACGCGTTCGGATCGAAAAGTTAAATGCTACAAGAGATACGAGAAAAAAGTACCTTCCTTTGAACTCTTCTCACTTCCTACTAAACTTTTCGCTAATTTGTAGAATCTTGTAAAATCTTTGCACGAATCGTATCTCTGATTTTTATCAAACATCATTTCTGTTCGCGCTCAATACATTATCGTGTCGACAAACTTTTCGAAACAGCAAAACAGCGGAACAATTTTCGTCCCAATTTTTATTATCCCCTACTCGAAAAGTTGGGATTATCGCTTGTCCAATTCGCGCGGAGATAGAAAGCGATTGCAGAGGATTACGTTTTGTATCGTCCGCACTCGCTTATTATGCGAACTTATTATCCAACCGTCTAACACGCAGCAAACGGCGTAGCCACGTGTCGAGTTGCATCGTTTGCTCGGCTTCCAGGTTGACTCGTTGAAATCGTAATATCCCCATACGGGGATATTACGGGAAATTCGGGATCGCGCTTCTCGATTCTGGAAGGAAATTCTGGATGGTCGACCGGGGAACGGAACAATGGCGAGGGAGAAGGATTGCAATCCCGCCCAAACAATTTCTCCACCATTGTGCAAACTGGACTGGAAAACAAATAATAGGCGGAGGATGAGGAGTGGATTAATTGATCCATTGGACAAGAAACAGTTGACAAGGAGGGACGAGACGAACGTCGGACTCGCTGACCCCGTGGATATTCGAGCGATTTAAACCGGATATCTCGATGTGCAAGCAGAACCTTATTACCCGTTATTGTGCGACCAATGGAAAAATGGAGCGCGCCGATAAAATTTACGTCGCGTTTATTTACACCGATTGTATTCCGCGCGAAAGAATTAAAGCGGGGGAGGGCACGCACCTGGGTTTTCGTTCGAATGGCCCCTATATATTCACTCGAAACGTCGAGTCTTATAAAATAGCCGTGACACAAGCGGATCGTTCGTTAAAGTATTAACCGTTCGGCTCGGACGTGCGTCGATACGTGGAAAACGGCAAACGAACAAAAATTGCTTGCGAATATAATGGATAGCAACGATCGAATTTTTCGTTTCGAAACTCGAAATCTCGATGCCAGAGCGCGAAACTAATAAAACGCCAATGTCCAATTGTTCGCGACACTCTTTTTTCTTCTCTCTCTCTCTCTCTCTCTCTCTCTCTCTCTCTCTCTCTCTCTCTCTCTCTCTCTCTCTCTCTCTCTAATGATAGACGCGCTCATTTTCATTCCGATCGAAAAAATAAATAACGAAAAGCATCGAGCACCGCTGATTCGACAGTTTCGAGCGCTCGAAATTACCGAAATGGCGAAATTACAACGATTGCGCCGTCACGTCATTGCTCAAGATTCGTTTTCTCCCCCTCCTGATGATTAAAAAAAAAAAAGAATAAAGCGGTCGCCCCTGGTGTTGCTTATTGACCCAAAGCGTTGATCAAAAGCGATGAATAAGCGGGGAGGGGAGGAAACGAGTACGGAAAGAACGATTCTTCCCCGACCTCGTGGAAATAAATAATGGCAGTAGGCCGAAAGGAAATCTATTGTTCGGCCGGAACGTGGACGAATTAATCACACTTTTAAGCTGGTTGCGGGAGGGTTCTACTACTCTCAAGGTTAATTCTGGTCGAGGCCGTAGCCTGATTACCAGTTAACGATGTTAAACGTCAACTATTATTTCGCCCATTATTCGCCCAACAATGCGCAACTTCCACTTATTCGCACTTCCTTCGAAATTTCTTCCAGTATTTTCCCCTCCCCCCCTCCTCGATTATTTTGTAATCAAAAGAGAGGGGAAAGAAAAGGAGAGAGAAAAAGAGAGGAAAATGGACCATCCGTACATTCTCAAGAAATAGTACTAAACATTATTCTCATCTCTGAACAAGATAATTCAACAGAGTTTTATCCTCCAAAGATAAATTCTTTCTAGGTAATCTTTCTCTATTTCCAACTTTTCGTTTCCTCTTCACTGGTCTTGTATAAGCAGCATACTTCAAATTAGGAGAGTTCAATTAGGAGAGTTTTGTTGATTCTCCTTTCTTATTTTTTCCTTTCTTTCTTCTTTCTTCTTCTTTTTTTTTTTTTTTTTTTTACGAATCTCGACTCTAAAAAGTGAACCGCAAATCGTACCGCTCGACATTCTTTAGAAAATTAAGCTTTATCGTAATTATCAACTACAACGGAGATAGCACCCTTTCTTCCAGAATGGCGCAACCGATGCTATTAAGGAACCTTTGCGAACCCGCCATTTTCTTCTCCCGTAATTATCCTATGAATTAGTCTCTCTCTCTCTCTCTCTCTCTCTCTCTCTCTCTCTCTCTCTCTCTCTCTCTCTTTCCATCTCCTAATTATATTCTACTAATTCTTCTCTCCATTCTTGATTTTATCTACGCGTCTAATAAAACGGATAAACGAACGAACGATTTTCTACCGCCATTTTCTCGTTTATTCAAACTCATGGTTATTTAAACCGGAAAATATTTCCAATACAAATTTCCCCTTTATCCAAAGGGAATATGATATACGATTTTGCTTAAAATTTACACATCTCGCCTTATCCTTTTATTTATTACATCGAAGGAAACAAGCAAACAAACCGAATCGATTATTCAATTAAATGCGAGCTCACCTCGATAAACGCGACTCCACCGTGTCGAAATCTATTATTTCGTCTCCCAATTTTCTTCTTCTTACGGTACGACAATAACGTTAATCACGAAGGAGAAAAAGCACAGACGAACATTCCCTCTCCCTTCTTTTCTTTTTCCTTTAAATCGACCTTGTCCACCGTTCTCAATGAAAGATCGTCGACCGCCGCGAGCGTGACCCGAAGCGGGATTCGAGTCGTCCGCAAACTCGCTCGTTATGGACGTTATTCCCGGGGGGGAAGCCGCGAATCCTCTGCCTCGTTTCGTCCCATCACCTCTTTCATCCCTGTGGGAGAAGCCAAAGGCAAGCGATGCGGTAGCCGCCGCGCTTTTCTATCCGTCCAAACACCCCCCTCCATCGTTCTCTCCGCCTTAACGGGTCGAGGAAAAAGAAGAAGACCAGAAATCCTGAAGACACCCTAAATCTCACCCTCGAAGATTAAACCTCCTTTCTCTCTCGCCATCTTTTTCCACGTTCTTCCATCCTCTGGTCCAAGTTTCGTGAACTAAAGGTTGAACAGATCCGCGAACGGGTGGAGGGGGGTGGATTATATTCGTCCATTTACGATGCAAGAATATTTTTACAAGGATACGCTTTGATCCACGATACGACGGAATATTGCTACGTTTCTTTCCCGTTTGCTTGGTAAAATATTTACGATTGGAATTTCAAGTCTCGATGGATGTCCGATGGAGGGGGTGGGGGAAGCTTGTTTGGCGAATTTCACCTGGGATAGATTAAATTTTCGATGACCACCGCCTAGTTTTCCATTACCTCCTCGTTGAAAGAGTATTTCATTTTCTCGTCCGGCGAGCGAAAACAAACGCGCAAAAGGGTTTCCACCTTTGGAATGGAGGAAACGCTGAAGTTTTAACTTCGCATCCCTCGGATGCGGCTTTCGCTGTGTATCTCGCGAAAAAAAAATTGAAAAGAACCGTTATAAGACGAAGAAAAATCTCAGCATCGTCCCTGTATGCTGTTCATCGAAATCGACGGGAGCGTCTCTCTCAAAATTTCCACGTCAAAGGACTGCCACGGATCTATGGCAAAAAAAAAAAAAAAAAAAAAAAAAAAANAAAAAAAAAAAAAAAAAAAAAAAAAAGTTTGGACGGTTCATCGATCGTGCATTACGCCGACTATATGCGGATGGAATTCACGAATGCGCACAGGTTGCGAATCGAATTGTCGATACACGAGCGAAACTTGTCGGTTTCCGCGCGGATGAACCTCCGCGATTTCGAGCTGATGAACCGAACTCCCTCCCTCCCTCTCTCTCATCTCCTGTGCAGTTCCGCTTTGTCCTATCTCCCGGGATAATTCGCACGAGGCGAGGGGGGAGGAAAGTTTCGAGTCGAAGTCGCCGGATCCGCGACTAAATTTTGTTTACGCTCGCGTACGTACGCGTCGCGAGCGGAATAAAGGAGTGAGGGGATGCGGGCGATGCGGCGCAGGAAGGAGGGGGAAAAAAGGCGGCGAATCGAAGCTTGGAGCGTACGGGTTGAAGCGGGAAGGGAGAATCGGCGGGAGAGTAAATAAGCTCGGGGCGACCAAGCACGCCGAAGATGTTATTAAAGTGTCGGGATATCCGCATTGTTAGCCGCGGGGAGGTAGAGGCAAGGAAATGGAAACGCAATCGGTAAGAATTACGACTAGCCGCCGGTGTGGAAAAGGGAAACGAGTCGGGGGAGAAAAGAAAGATTCTCGTATTTGCCTGCCTTGATAACGAAGTCTGGAGGGAGAGGGAAACCCTTTTTCGTATGCGTATACATATATATATATATATATATATGTGTGTGTGTGTGTATATTTCGTGGATGCGGTTATTCGCGCGTTTGAGAAGGGTTTTAGGTGATAGTTTGCGACTACTAGGTCGGCCCAACTATCGGGACGTTGGTTAACTTTGTTCGAGGCGAAGCTCGCTCGATATTTAGCATAGGCAACGAAGAATGCGTTAAAGCGAAACCAACTTTGAGATCGATGCACCGATTTACGGCGTGAAAGTTATTACACAGGGGTGGTCGAGGAGCCGGGGTCGCGTCTGTCGAGGGGGAATGTAATAGATAGTGGATAGTGTCGTGCGAGAATCGAGGCCGAGCTTTTTTATATAATAAAATAAGCTCGAACGAGGCGGAAAAGAACGCCGACGTTCGATTATTATTCGCGTCGATGCTCGGGAATCGAGCGTGGTGGGGATGACTTTGCGTCTCTGTTATTATCGCGGCATTGTCGTGCCGGCTCTCGTTTACGTCGCACGTGTACGAGTTTTCTCCGCGCGCACAGTGAATTTCGAGTCGATTTTGGAAAGATTTTTCGAATCGGAGAGAAATTTTTGCGGATATTTTTTTTTTTTTTTGGGAGGGCGATCTTTTATGATTTTTAAGATTCGTAAATTAAATAGGGAAAATTCGATGGCGAGAAGGGTCGATGAGAAGGGTTGGGTGATTATTAAAATTCGAAGATTCGATTTCGAGGATCTCCCCGAGGCGCTGTCTTAACGCGTCTGGCATCTCATTCTGTTCCAAGTTACCTTATCGTCTCGTTCGTCGACCAAACGTAATTAATTCGACGGATGGTTTCTCCCCGAGCTAACTTCCTCTCCCTCCCCTCCCTTTCGCGCGTCTGCAATAAGGACGACCCACTATCAAAACGCTTTAGTTAGTAGTCTGATCCAAAAGCGGCGACGCCATCCCTTTCATTTTCTCCGGGGCTAATTTATCGTTCACGCGATGCCGCTCTTATGCTCTCTTGTTGCCGCGTTGAGTTTAAGTTTTAAATAATAAAGTTTCACCTGTTTCGGAAATTAGAAGGGAATTGAATCGATTGACGCGATTCGCAATTTTTCGTATCCCCGCGTCTGGAACGATAACCATCGTCCCCTCGAAACGGAAAACAGACGAATAAAAACGAGATCGTCGATCGACAAGAGGAAAATATGTATCGAAAAAAAAAATTTCAATTGTGCCGTTAATGTATAATAAATTCAGTTAATTCGGATTATTTAATAAATTAATTCTTCAGAAAAATCACAAAACTGAGAAAATTATTAACTTGAATGGAATTAGAAAAAAAACAATTGAATATTTGATGTATAAATATATCGTATTACGAATATCCAGATTGATATTATTTAATTTCGTTACGAATAGAAGAAACTCTTCAAAAAATATAAATCATTGGCAAACGTCGATTTACAAAACGTGTTGTAACTTTGTCAATTTGAAAAAAAAAAAAGATACAAAACATAAAATTTAATCAATAGTACAATTGTTCTTTTAATTCACGAAACAATTATGAAACTGTCATCATATTTACAACGCGTTCTCATTCCATTTTTTCATTATCCTCCTTATTACGAGGATATGCGTAAACGTAACACGGAGGAATTCTAATAAAACGGCGTGAAAAAAAAAAAGGAAAAAGAAATAAATGGAACAGGTTTCGTAACAATCGATATACACAAGCCGGGGAACCGATGCACAAACCAGTTATCCGAATACCGGCGTTGATTGCGTTTGGCCGTGTATTTCGTGTTCGATTCGCGGCCCACACTTGAAAGAACCGCAATGACAATTAAACATTTCGAGAGACGATCGCCGGGAGATCGTTTTTCGTTCCCCGCTTCGAAAACTTCGTTTTCCATTCAACAAGTGTTTCGACACGAGCGACGAACGCATTCGATTGTTGTGGTGGAAAAACCAAAGCGAGGAGGGGGGAGAGGAGGAAAGGAAATAATATCGCGCGCAAATAATTCGCGATATAAGAAAAATCGTTTCGATTTCCTCTCCAAAGGATCGTGGTAATATTTTCTCCGTGGTGAAACTTGGAACCGTTACTCCACCACCAGTTGGAGGCGAGACTTTGGACGAACACTTCGGTTTATCGGTTAACAAACTGATAACTGGGAACGGGACAGAAGGAAGTCGACGTATCGAAGTTGGAGAATCGGCAAGGGACAAAGTTGGTCGAGGCGAGCTGCGCCACCTCGAGTTGCCGTGATCTTGAGAAATTTTACTGGTACTAGTAGGAGTGGGGTAACTTGTTCGAGTTCGACGATCATCCCCCCCCCGTTGAAACGTTTTCTTTCTATCTTTCCCGCTATATACACGATAATACGCTCTAGTTCCATCGAAATTATTATTGGAGAGCAGAACGATAAACGGTTAGTAGCAGCTCTCTGTATCGTTATTTTACGAAACTCTCCTTTCTTATACAGTTTAAAGAGCCGTATAAGAACAAGTTCTTTCCCTCGAAGTCGAAAGAAAGCTTTCAAACAAGGGCGTATATAGTTGGTCAAAAATTATTTCTTTCAATTTTCCTCCCTGCGACGGAGGAGCAAGTTTTATTTCTTATTCAAGGAACGGTATTTACTTTGATCCCCAAAAGAAAAGTTCAAAAGCCGCTCGCTGTCTCTCTGACCGAAACTCCGTGGAAAAGATAAAACGGACAAATCCACGAGAAGGGAGGGGGGAAGTAAAGATGATAATCTTCCGCCACTGTGTTTTAAAATAAAGAGAAAGAGAGAGAGAGAGAGAGAGAGAGAGCGTTTAAAAATATATCGGACAAGGTATTTTCCTTTACGAGAACGAGCTCGGTACTCCTCCCGGACAAATCTTCGAATTAATATTTCTCAGCTCTCGCTTCTCTTCAATGAAAAAGTCGTGAAAAATATCCTGGCGAGGATTTAAGTTTAAAACGCGGGAAAGGATACCATTATTCCCCGATTGGAGTTAATATCTGGCCGGACTGGGGATGGAATAAGAGGAATTTCTCTATCTTGGCGCGTGAGATGGAGATCGCCGGCTTTCGAATCTTTCGAACGGCCTCGATGCCCAACGTACATAAAACGGTACGTGGCATCGATTGCGCCTCGGCATTGTGCCGGCCGAAACACCCGTGATCCCGGCACAATTCAGATCCCGGCTCAGCTCGTACCAGCTCTCTCGATCGCGGGAAAAAAGATCGCGTCTTATTGGGAAATCGATCGGCATTCTTCCCTCCCTACCTTATCGAGCATAATGCGCTTTCTCTCCGCCTCATCCTCCGCCTTTACGCGCTCATTAGATAGGTATATTGCTTCTGGGTGAACTGGTTTCCCTCCTGGAAAGATATAGATATATTCGAAAACATACGACACGATGAAAGGAGGATCTGGAAATATTCGTGGAAATAGTTTTTTTTCTTTTTGTTTCTGTTAAATATGTATTATAATAATGTGTCACAGAGTCCCGTGGAGTATTCTGGATATCGAAGTTTGTGAAAAGCAATCGAGGAAAGTAGCGTTGGTAAAATTTAAGGTAATATTTTCTGCTAGATGATTTATCGTTTGGGTAGGTAGTTAAAAGTTTTCTCACTTATCCGTCGAAGAGTAGAACTCTGGTGTTGGAAAATCGGGGGAGGGGGGGGGGAGGAAGGGAAGGAAGAAATAAAACGTTGGAAAAACACACACACACACGCACACACACTGTGTTCACTTCCACCTGTGAGTATATATACCTTGGCGAGTTAAATAAGCGGGGATGGGAGGCGGGCCCCGGTGATTAACTTGGAAAGAAAATGAATACAAAGGAGGAAGAAGGAAAACCTTTTGCAATGGTTTAAGGATGATTAATATCCTAGCTTCATCTGTGTTCAACTTGTGGAAACTCGTTACAAATTAATTAAACCACCCAAGTGCCGGTAAATCGTGATTTATTATGTCGGATCACGAGATATCACGAGATATCCTCGTGAAAATTGTCGTTTCTCGAAATTAATTCTCGCGAAAAAAAAAAAAAAGTAAAATAAAATTGCACGAGATCATCCCGTCCAATCTATATATATATATATATACACAATCGATTGCAATTATCGACGCAAGTAAATAAATAAGAAAATCACTTTTTGTAAAATCGATTACGATTTTCGCTTAGTTCGGCCAGATTAAATACCGATTTTTATTCCCTCCCCCCCCCCCTCCCCTCCCTTGTTAATCCGCCATTTTCACTATATCCGTTTCACGATTGTTTCGTTAAAAACAACTTTTGAAAAAAAGCGTTGGAAACCCGTTTATCGTCATTGAAATTCGTTCGGCCTGGCAACGAATTACGAGCGAATCAAATTTTTTCCCTCCATTCTCGCGCGACTTTTCGATTTGTATCGATTGGACCGATTCGCGTCACTCATCCGCGCCACTCATCCGCGCCAACGAGACACGAATAATTTGTTCGGTTTGTATCGCCGAGCGGCCAGCGCCGATCAGCGTACGCGCGTCGAAACAAAACGAGGGAAAGGGAGGGGGGGGAGAGAAGGGGAGGAGGAAAAGGATCGTGGTTCCACGAATGAATGGAACGAATCACGATCGATCTTTCGCGTGCGAATAACATAATCGAAAGTTCCGGGGATTAGTTTCATCGATCAGGGTGTGGATCCGCCTCGAGATTTATACGACCTCGCTTCGGCAAACTCTTTTCTCTGTTTTTCCACCGACCCCGGATGGGATAATATTTTAACCGGATGCATGGCCAATTTCCCTCCTTGCTTACAGATTGTCGGATTGAATTCGATTTCAAGGAATAACTTCCCTCCCCCTTTTTCTGAAGAGATCGTACGCTCGTGAAATATATATTACGCGAGTATCGAGAGCATCGCGCACGCGTAGAGGAAGCTAAATATTATAAAATATAATGAAGTATTCATTGTCCGTCCGAATGAATTTATTAACAGGCTGACGAGTTTCCGACGCGGTGTATCTCGCGAGTTATTAATACGGAAATGAAAATTGTTGCAACGTTGCCCGATATAACGTTTAATAACCGCGATCGAAAATCGAGATCAGGTCTAGAATAGCTTCTCGTTTGTATCGATATTTCGAATATGATCTGATCGAATAAATTCCAATCTTTACGAGTATTACGATTTTATTGTATTTCGAATTTGAAACAGATGTGTGTGTGTGTATATATATATATTTATATTATTTAGGCAGATTTTATTTAGCTCCGAGAAACGTTTTCTATTTAATTTAACTCCACAGGAGAGATTAGAGCCCTAAGTTTACACGCGCAATATAGAGGCTTGTGAAGTTGGAGATTGCTTCGCCAAGTTTGTGCATACAATGCAATATAACTCGACAAATCGGCCGTCCCTGGTGAAACGCTGGACCCTGAGAAACTTTGGACGAATATTTCTCATTAAGGGTGTCATTAAAGGTATCGTTGCCGAATCATCGATGGACCAACTTTTAATCTATCTCGACGATCTCTTTCTTCCCCCGTACGACGTTGTCTGAACACAATGCAGGACGAGCATATTGTTCGCCAAGCAGATTTTTCTACCTGACTTAATCCTCGCTCCTTCAGGAGCGAAACACTTTATCACTTGATCACAAAAGGGAGACTAAATTCCAGATAAAGCCTACCTCTCGTTCTCTCGACTTATACGCGTATTATATATTCGTATCTTGAATTTCTCTCAACTCGCGAGGAAAGGAACGGTCGAATTTTTTCTGTTCGAAAAAAAAAAAAAGAAAAGAAAAAAAGAAATTATCGCACAACAAATGTTGATATTATATACAATAATGAAATCATTCTTTTCGACGAGAATTAAATCTGGAAAGGGCGCGTGTTTAATTTCATCTAGACATCTCGCGTTTCTACAACGCCGTTAAAAAGCTTAACTACATTTTTCCTTGCCCCCTTACATCTTGCACGATTTATTATAAGGCAAGTTTCTCCGCGTTGAACGTTCACGGAGAAGAAGAAAATGGAAACGGATTCTCTTCTTCTTCTTTGTCGCGTGGTTTCTTGCAAAGGAAAAAATCTGATAAGAAGTAAAACAAAAAAAAAAAGAGAGAATAATTACACGACGACGATTCGCATCCTGTGAAACGTTGCACCTTTCATCCTGTGGAACAAACGGTATCTTACGCAAATTGTCATACGAGAACACAATGAAATTGAATCCGCGTCGACGATCCGGTTGACGACTTTGTTTCACGACTATCTCTCTCTCTCTCTCTTATCCGCAGTTGCCCTTTTCTCCTTCTCCACTGAAAAACGAGAAATGTTTATTTCGAAACGTTTCATCGAGGTTCGACGCGTTTATCTGGGAATTTATCATGATGTCCCAGCTGCGGCACAGCTTTGCCTATTCAAACAACGAGAGATGGAACAAAAAAAAAAAAATAGAAAAAAAGTCGCGGTATCGCGTGCAACGGGTTTACGAACAATCGGAAGAAAGACGTAAACGAAAAATCGAACGGGATTTTCGCGCTATGCGAAAACACACGCGGAGAATATACTTTACTATACGGGAATTCCCGTGGTCGAATTCGGGACGCGACGAGCGTTTTTCCGCCATTCGATGATCGAACGTTTCCACCGCACGCTTTTCTGTTTCTTTCCCTTTTTAATCCCGCGTCGAGAATTTTCGTGATATTTCTTTTTTTCGTGAAACGAGTTGGTTAGCGCGAGTTATTTCTCCGTCAACCATCATCGATCTTTCGCCTCGTTGCAACCTCGAGCTCGGTTAAATTGGCGCAA
Organism: Apis laboriosa; assembly: GCF_014066325.1. Lineage (NCBI taxonomy): Eukaryota > Metazoa > Arthropoda > Insecta > Hymenoptera > Apidae > Apis > Apis laboriosa. Next base: position 2,766,821 of record NW_025224966.1, read on the forward strand.
CAAGTAAACTTATGGAAGCGTTACATATCGAGTAAACTAACCACGATTTGAAGATATTTCGATGCGAAAACGAATGCAGATTTTTAAACTCGTAGAAAATTGAATAAAATGGAATTAATTTTGACACACAACCAAAAGTTAAAGGGAATTAAAAACGATTTGTTATAATATAAAGAATATATAATATAGAATATACCCGATGGAAGGATGCGTATGATGGCCTCTGTTTCACTACACTGAGCTCGCCACGTCGCGTTCAAAACAAACGACGGTTATCGCAACGACACTCAACTCACGCGTAAACACACAAGATATGAGTCACACTTTTACGTAAACTAAACATAACCATTCTTTTCTTTTCGAAAAATTATATCGACTATAAAGTGTTCATTCGATATTTTGAGACGTAATTTTAAAGCTAACGATTAAACTTTTCGAAAAAAAGGTGTCGTACCTAAAAGGCACGATGTAACGTGCACGATCGTTGAAAACTTCGTTTCCAGCCTATCCATTAATCCTCTGTTGGCGAATTCGCAGCTCGTGTGTACAGCTTATTTTCCTCGTCGAGAATAACCTATCGACGAATCTGCTCGCCGAGAGCTCTGTATACGCGAGGATACACTGCGGAACATGTGCACGCCGTAAGTACACCGAATTCGTATCGACAGTGAACAGATTGCGTTGTATTTTACGTGCCTGTTCTCGCCATTTCGATTCCTGCCCTCTCGTGGAAAAGCTGATAACGTAGCACGGCCACTTGTCGTTGACGTATCGCCACATTCGAATCTCAACCGAAACAACCAAAGTCGCCAGAGATTGCCTTTCTCTTTCTCTCTCTTTTCTCTTCTTCGAAGGAACTTTTTTTAAGGAACTTTTCACAATTTGATAAGGCATCATAGGTTGATCACGGAGAAGGCCTAAGACTCATAGATTGGATTTAATAAAGAGTGACAAATCCATCGTATCGAAAAGTTTTCAATTGCTTGACGAAGGAATTCAAGAAATGTAAAGAAATGTCTTTTGTTAATAAAAATATTAGAACTGGACAGATTTCTTTTTTCTCTTTGATATTAATTTGCGAGACGATTATTCGCATAAATGTTTTAATCAAAAGTTAAATGGATATAATTTCAATTGGGGAAAATTTCATTGCGAGTTTCATGGAGAAGCAAAGTGAAATGGAGGAGGAGTACGATCCATGGAGACGAAGCAGGAATGGCTAATATGGCATTTAAATATCTTAGTTACCTCGGTCGGGATATTCACATTTTCTCGGTACAATGGCCGATGATATATTATTAAAATAAACTCAAAGACGAAGATGGTACCCGAGATTTATTATATAATACATCGGTTTGCAACTCGTTATCCGAATCACTACTGATTCTCATAAAATCGAATAATTTCAGAGTTTCCTTTTGCAAATAATATCTTTCTTGAACAAGTTTAGAATAAACATTTAACGAGACAAGATTTATCGTTCCACGACGATGAATACCTATACAACTCTATCCAGGAATTATGATCATTGCGATGTGCTTTATCCACGTTGTCAGTATTCGATCCCGATACAAGGAGCGATAATTTTCCGCTCGATCCAATTTTCACCGATCGCCGTTAGAATTATAATATAATATAATTGATAATAACGATAATGGATGAAAGGAATCGTACAACTCCATATTCGTAATCACAAGTGTCAGCGAAGCGTTATTATAGAGCGAACGACTAATTAATTCCATCTGGGATCCTTCGTGGCCGATGATTTAATTCAATCCTTTCATAAATCTACTCCCCGTTGGGATCGTGAATGCAACGCGTTTCCTCGCGAAAATGTGAAAATCTGGCAGCGGAAGAAGCTTGATTCGCGATGGCAACGCAATATGTATGGTAATGGAGACACGAGGCGAAAACTGTACCCCTGGTTTCGAGCGTTCATCTTCTTCCTCTGCGAGCCGATCTTTCGCCTCTCCCGAGATCCGACACTTCTCCAAATTGCCTTACCGTCGTTGTGACTCGCGTCCAACAGGATTGAAACAAATTCGAAAATCTCCACTTTTTTCCACCTCGACGAACGAGATTTTGACCATTGTTGTCTACGGTAAACAGGTTTTTGTTTCTTTTGTTTTTTCTCCCCCCCTCTTCGTGACAAACCAACTTCGATCTCGGTTCAATTGAATACACCACGTTGGTGGAGAGATTGGAATTGAAACAATTCGAAACCAACTTTGTATTCCTTTGATTCCTTTGGGAGGAAATGAAAATGGAAAGTTTGGAAATATTCTTTTGTCGAGGATTATCGACGAAAAAAAAAGGAGCATTCCGAAAGAATTTCTTGGAGAGGAGAGAGGAATGGAGTAATACCACGATAATGAAATTCCCGAGAAAATTAATTAATCGAGACATCCGTCCACTTAATAGTCGAGTGGTGTCGCATTTAAGAACCATCAATTACATGATGGAACGGTGATCGATGGAACGAGAGTCAGTTCACAGTTCTTCGAAAGTGAAATTTTTTCCTCTTTCGAAGCAATCGCTTTTAATGGTGGATCGAACGATCGAACGGAACTCGATCATCATTTGTTAAACGTTTGCAAAATCGATTCGCTCGAACGAATTTAATTTGGATCCGAATTTGGATGGAGGCGATTCGATTTGAATCTGATTTGTTCTCCTTCGAAAAACCTTGGAATGACCATCCCGAATATTGATCCCAAACGATACCTGACTTCTTTAAAACGAAAAAGATCGAGGATATATTTTCGTTTCTATTATTTAAATTTTTTAAATTTCGTTCCTCCCATTTTTTTTTGGAGAAAAAAAATTTTAAAACGACAAGAGAGGCGAATGCGAAAGGGGATGAGAAGAATCGATCTAGGGAGACTAGGGACAAGCGAGGGATGCTCAGGTGGCGCCCATTTCTCCGAGGAAATTCTCTCGTTCGGGAGGAACTCGTCGAGATTAGGGGCGGACGGCCAGAAGGAAGAAGAGGAAGAAATGGCAAAATCAAGGTTAACCTCCGAGTCGTGTCCCCACCAGACCACTTACAGAGCTTTCTTTTCGAACCTCGTTCCTCCTCTGACCGCACATTTTCCACTTCCCCCTCTCTCTTTTTTTTCTCCCCCCTCCCGTTATTTCCTCTCGATAGCTTTTACACTCCCTCCAGGATCCTCGTCCTGCTCGATTGTCTGAAAAAAAAAGATTCAGACTACCTCTCGTTTCCGTTCTCCTCGAACAAAAGCGTAAAATAGATCGTCTATTTTGATATTCACTCTCTCCTTTTTTACCGGAATCCGCCAGATATTAAATCAGTTTCCTTCCCCCCCCCTTTACCGATTTTTTATAAAACTGAAACATCGTCGATGCGTTCCACTATACGTACGTTTCTCACTATAAATCCATAATTTCTCAAATAGGTCGGGGGATTTTCAATCGTAATTTTACGAATGTCAGCGCATCGACGGTAAAAACGGAGTAGAGTCTAATCGAGTTTAATCGCACGAATAGTCGGGCAACCTCTTCCCGCTAATAATTTAATCCTTTTGATCATTAAGCATTCCAGCAGCTAGGTCCGCATCGAAAAGCAAAATTGAAGCTGTGTAAAACAGAGAGAGAGAGAGAGAGAGAGAGAGAGAGAGAACAGTTCTTTCTCCTGGGTTAAGGTAAATGCTGACTCATCGGGCTCTTAAAATTATGGATTTTTAAAAAGCTCGGAGCTCGCCAACCCCGCATTTTTACATTCGTTCGTCGAACGTATTCGTATTTCCATTCTTTCGTCCCCTCCTATCCCTCCTTCGACGTCGCCTCCTCTATCGCAGGACAAATAAACAACGCGTTCGTTCGCGATTCGAATTTAATCAACGAGCCTGATAACGAGCCAGCACGAAAACAGAAAAATCGAGACTTCGATCCTGAGATCGATCTAACTGCCTCTATCTTTATTTCTCTCCCGTTTTCGAGCATTTCCATATGGTTTTATTAACCATAATTCGGAAGATTCGTTGGAGGGAGGATCGCCAAAGTTCTTCCACTCACTCGAGAGTTCTAAAAATTTTGAATAATTAATATCCTGCGAGAGATGGAAGATCCAGGGTGGAGGGGGGGAGAAAGGAGTGGCAATGAGGAGCGAGGAATGAATGGCAAAGTCAGCTCCAGAACTGGAAATTAAAACGAAAAGACAATGAAGGTAGTAAGGGAGGAACGACGACAAAGAGGAACGGTAATCCTGGAATAACCGACGGTTCCTATAATCCTGCTATTTTATACCGCTAAAATATCACCGCGCCCTTGTAACAATCCTTCACCTGTTATCGTGTTATCATCGCACTCCCTTTCATCGCGATATTTGAACGATACGTAAGTGAAATATACGTACGATTTTTTTTCATCCTTGTTTCAACAATATAAATATTTGTCTGCAGTCTAATCGGAAATCAAACGCGCACCGTTGGAAGTCGTTGCGCAACGATATCAAAAACGGGAGTTTTGATATTTACTCCTTTGATGTCCGTGTACGGGGTAATTACAGAGTTGGATAATGATCATCGTCCTTGTAAATAATACCATTGAATAAACGGCGGGGAGGAGGGTGGAATGGGGTCGAAATTAACGGAATCTCGAATGCGAGGTGGAGGATACTGCGGGTGAACTAGCAGAAGCTGCCTGAGAACTATTTAATAGTGGCCACCTACACAAATACCAGCCATGAATAATAAAGCCTTCAAGCCTGAACGCTTTCGTTAACCGTGTGTCTTGCGTGTCCGGTAGATAGTTCGCCTTAAGTAGAAGGACCAAGTATGCAAATACGCGTGCTATTTAACGGAAGATCCGATGCGTGTAACGTGTGCGCGAATGTAAATGCTCTCGTCGAGAGAGCGTGGACGATTTTCATCGACAAAAATCAATGTCGATCTCTCGAATGGAAATATAACGGGGGGAAGCGAACGATCCTCTCGATGAGTAAAAAAAAAAAAAAAAAAAAAAAGGAAAAAAAAAGCGTGTAATCCTCGATCACGAGAGAGACTCGACGATTGAAGAATAATTAAATCCGGGGGGAGAGGAGGGGATGGAAAACAACGAGTTGGAAAAGTGTTTCGGGCGAGGACTTGTTCCTCTTTCTCGAACGCAGTCGCACTTTGAATGGGCGAGAAAACGATTATCGTTCGATTTAAAAAACACCGTCTTTGCGGGATTTGGGCCGCGTATAAATGCAAATAAGCCACGGAATATGGAAATTAAAAGGCACTAACGAGAAGGTCTTGTGTATCGAGATATTAAAAGAAGATCTGGTTCACCGGTTCACGAGATTCAATTTTCGCGGTATTAAAGCGGAAACTACTTCGGCGTAACCAAACGAGTCGATTGTTCCGTTCCGTTTCGAGCAAAAATCGAAACAATTGAATTTGATTTTTTGCCGGGGAAATTTTCCAAACAATTTTGTCGCCCAGTTTCCAAACAATATGAGCTGAATATTTTTCGCTCTCTCAAATTTTTAATATAAATTTACAACGATACATTGTACGCAGAACGATAAACAAAAGGAACGGTATGGCAGATATTTGCGTATATAAAACGAATTGGCCAACTTTCGTTCGTTAGCTTTTTGTTTGAAATTGTTTGCGATTCGTAATTCATTAAGAAAAATCTTTTCGTGGGAAATTGAAAAAAAAAAAAAAAAGAAAAAAGAAATATATCATCCATATATACCATATATCCACTGATAATGCAAATTACTTTTCTTACTGATCCATCCGGCCAAGATTCTTCCGTCGAACATTCGAAACGTTAACTTAGATTCTATCTTGAGAGCTTGCATGGAAAATGTTTCTCGACAACGCGAAATAAGGAAAGATTCTTATCGATGTTGCCGATGACAAAAACAATCGAGAAACTTGCCAGGAAACCGGAAAGAATTCAACCACCGCCCGTGGTGGCGTGTTGCCACATATCGTGGCCTTGAATTCCCCCAAGCGTATGATATTTGAAATATTGAGCCGCGCATTTAGCTATAATATCGCGGTAGTAATAAATCGTAGCAATAACGGGGGAGGGGAAAAAAAAAAAAAAAGGAAGTAACGGAATCGTTCGAATGAAAAATCTTGCTCGAAATCGTATTTCGTAGTATTTCGCGTATTTCGCAAAGCGATCGCTCTCTCGAACAGCTTTTCTCAAAAGCACGAGGGATCGAATAGCACTCCCTCCATCAAGCAACATCGAGGAACAATCGAGGGAGGGAGGGGAACGACACACATCGACAGACTCGCGTGTTTCCACAGCTTCTCGCGCGATTCCGTCTAAGCGGAATTAAATTAACATTTAATTCGTAATTTCCTCGATCGTTCTGTTGAGCGGCGTGTTCGTGCTTTTCGTGTTATTACAAATTATAAATGATGGTCGAATCGATCATCGCAGGATGGTATCGAATCGAATCGAATCGAATCGCGATATGACGAAATCCGCAATAATTTCCACGTAAAGGCGAATTTATTTCTGCGATTTTCCTCTCGGCGGGAAAAACATTGACGACTAGAATTTATTACACCGCACATATTACAAGCGAATTTCGCTCAACGTCGGGGAAGAGAGAAACTTCTTATTGGAGTCACGTTTAATTAAAGCGTTTCCCCCCCCGTGATTCTCGTGAATTCGCGTGCGTGCAATTTGTACAGCCGCATAACGGTGTTTCGCGAATTTTAATAAAAAATTTCTCCTCCTTTCGGTCACGTTTTAATGCACTTTGCGGATAGCACGTGCTTCATTTCGAACCCGTTTATCGTCCCCGATTCGAGTACGTTCCAACGATTGTCGTTTCGAGAGAGAGAGAGAAAAAAAGAAATAATAAAAGAAAACAGAAAAAAAACGCGGAATTTTTAAAAAAAATCGAAACGATCCAAGACATTTTCATCGGATCGGAAACGGAAAAATGCTCGCGTCGGTTTTCTATCCATCCCCCTCTCCTCCGTTCGTTGTCCATCGACCCTTCAATTATCGGTTTCGCGTCCAATCCAGAGATTTTCCAACGTTCCAGGCGACAGACCTGTCGAAAGGGATATGAAAGTTGCCGCGTTATCCCGAAATCTCGTTCTCGCGTATCGTTTCCCCGCTTCGTAATTATCGAAAGGGGATCTTCCCTCCGCGCGAGGAGGAGGTGGACGAAACGGAACTCGCGGAATTGATTTTTAATTCCGCAGCGGCGATCCTGCGAGTTGAAACGCCAAAAACGTCGAATTCCAGGGGGATGGCGTCGATATTGCTCCTAACTACAAGAGACAGAATTCTCGTAGGCATCGCGAAGACGGCTTACAATTCAATTACACCAAGCTACGCTACTGCGTCGCGTGTTTCCTTGATGCTTTCTCGCTTTCTCGATAATTAAATTAACGAACTAATAAAAGCGGCGACGTGCCCGACTTGGCGAGCATCGTGATGAAAGCTTCCCCCTCCAAACTTTCCCGATAAATTCCCTGGTAAATTTTTAATAATTCCGATTGTCCTTGAGGAGGGACGGGGGGAGGGGGATTGTCGGGCAAATTCTTCTGACGCGGGTTCTGGTTATAACGGTATGAATTTATGGATGACGATCGATTCGATGCATCTTTGAGCAGAAATTAGGATTCAGGATCGATCGAAGAAATTTTGACATTTGGGGAATGGGAATAGCGTTTTGGACGCGAAGAACTCGTGTCTTGGATATGAAGAATGCATCGATCAGTTTTTATCAAGGGAGAAGGTTACGTTGTGTTTTTGATCGAGGAACGAAATCTCACAAATACGCAAGTTGGTCGTATAACGCGGAGAAAATGGAAATATGAATGGTGGGTAGGTAGGGATGATGGATTTCACGCGTGTTGGCGTGGCGCACACGCAAGAAGTTTTAATTAATTGGAAAGTGTTGAACGATTGATGTTTATCCAAGAATTAAATAAATTAATTCCAACTACGGTGCAGCATTTATAACTGGTGTTTCGTTGGCGGAAGAAAATTCCCATCGATATTACAATATTGCAAATATATAAATTGATTTTAAATATTTAAATTCAGATTGGTGTAATTACAGGCGAAATAATGTTTTTTTTTTTTTTTTTTTTTTTTTTTTTTNTCGTTCTTAATCATTTTTCGATCTTTCAATTTTTCTTTTTTTTGTTTTTTTTTTTCCCCGAGGAATAGAAATTACCGTGCAACAATTCTCGAAATTGTTTTTCCACGATTTTTTCCTTTGAAGGCACGTATTACGGAAAATGTGATTAATAAGGGAACAAAAATTGATCTCCGAAATCCGTTTATTTAAAGTGCTCGACGATTTCAAATTAATTGTATTGTTCTTATTGTTTTAAATTCTATTTACAGTTAAATTGCGTTGATCCTTCTTCTCTTTTCCTACCCTTGTCAAACCACGTTATATTCGCTAGAACATTTTAGAATAAAATACTTCCCCATTCCCTTGGCACACGAAAGATCTAAAAAAAAAAAAATAACTCTAGTTTCATCCGATCCGATAATATAAATCGCTTCTGAACGAAACATCTTTTCGTGACACGGAATAAATTATCGAGTATCTTTCATTGTTTTTGAAATTTCTTTTTCGCTACTTAAAAATATAATACTAAAAAAACAAGCAGAAGCGGTTGTCACGGCTCGTGTCTGTTTGCTTTTCATTTTTCGATCGAAGGAAAATACGATTTCTCGATGGCGATAGATCCGCCCACGAGAGAAAAACGAGGAATTTATCCATATAGACGCATATAGTCGCTTTTCTCTTTCAATTTTCAAATCCCTCGATAAGAAAAAAAAAAAAAAAAAAAAAGTGTATATAGAAATTTTATAAAAAATTATTGCATCCAATTTCAACAGATCTCCGTGTAAAATGGCCAATGGCTTCAATTGTTCGCACGCAACAGGACGCAACTAACAATTCTTCTCGTAAATCTCCCCACTGGGGACTATTTTCCCTTTTTCCTCGATCATCTCGCCCACTTTTCTTCTCGGCCAATTTTAACCCCTGTATTTCGTTCCGTGATACCTTTTAATTGACGCATCCAGCCGTGAATTCAGATGAATTTAAAGGAAGGAGAGAAACGTCTGGAACAATGTATGCAAATTGTCATCGGGCTTGTGAACCGGTACTCCCGTCGAACTTCCGTCTTAATAAACCGTCTGCCGTATAATGATTCGTCTCGCGAGCAACATAATAACGAGATTTATGCCGGCGAAATATACGGGGTAATAACGGTGAGAGAAAAGAGAGAAGGGGGGGAGGGAAAAAAATGGCTGACATATTTCCCGACTCGACGAGAAATTAAGATGCCTCTTCGCTCGATTCTCAGCTCCGCTATTTTCACCTGTTTTGTTGCCTTCCTGCTATCCCTGCTGCTCGCGCGATTTCTCTTTCCAACCATGAGACAAGAGGCTAATCAGATCCCCTCGCTGTTTCCACGCCCGAGAAAAATATATTTTTCCATCCCCTCGCCAGGTCATCGTTCTGCAGATCTCTATCTTTTCGATCTCTCCTCTAGGGAATTTTATCTAGGGGAAAACGAAACGAATACGAAAGATTTCGTTTACTTGACAGGGGAGGAATGATAGGGCGCCAATAATAACGGGACCTTGTCAAATTCGATCATCCAGAATGTAATCCCGTTAGCTCGTATTCATCGAGGTGTCGAGTCGATTCGACTATTCAGGCTCGAACAAAGCCTAACAATTTCGCGTTAATCGATTGCGTTGATCCGCGGAATAACTTGGTATATAATCTCGTTCGCCAACGTTCTCGACAAGAAGATGGAATCCTTGGCGAAACTTTGATGATACCTTCGACCTCCTCCCCGCACAACGATCTAGCCTTCAGATTGGTTCGAGTTGCCCCGCGAAGCGTAATTACGCTTTTACCGGTGAAAAGGCCGCCCCACTGTGCCCGCAAATTGAACGTAACCGGTATTCCATTGTTTGTCACGATCGACCACTTAAATTGTTACAATGGTGTATCATCCATTGTTATTGTCGAATTGCCGATATTATAAATAGATCGACATCGTTGAAAAAAAAAAAAAAAATCCGAGATTCGTTTCATATAAAACGGCCATTCGATTTTTATTCTCGATAATCGATAATCGATTTCGGTTTGCCCGTGAACCGAATAAAACGCGCGATTGAATGGAATCGAAACAATCGGTTCATCCGTGACACCGATAACCAGCCACCCAGTTATCAAATTATAATCGTTGGGGAAAGTTCCATCGTGCCGAGAACGGTTTATATTAATTATTCAGGAAAGTGAAATTAATCTTTGTTTCGGAACGAATAAACTCATCCTGTACAGTTATATAACGAGGCTACGCCATGGAGCCTATACGTCTTATTTAATATCAAAATAAGCAACGAAAATCCCAATTTACGATTCACGATCGCGTCTTATGATCTCGAATTTCGTCAAACAGAATTTTTCCCTCGCTTTCTGTCCTCGGCGAAATTTGTGCGAATTCTAATTAAAAGTCTCGATGATTAAAGGAAGCAACTACTCCTCTTCGAGGAGCTGCAAATCCTTCTAAAAATCCTTCTCGATCCTCTCGGTATTTTCGGATCCATAAATTACACGAGCGACGATCAACGAGTTAATAAGAAAGGAGAAAGGAGAAATCGACGCGAAAGTACTCGATACGAAAGAGAGAGAGAGAGAGAGAAAAGGGCAGTGGAAAGAAAGAAAGAAAGAGAGGGAGAGAGAAAAGGATCACCGGAACCGGAATACCGCGTCTGCGTTTAATTAAGCGCGATCTACTCACGGCGAAAATGTTGGGGCGGCGGTGGTAACGAGTGAGGAGCGCGTGGTATATTTAAAAGGGAGGGTACAAGAATCGGGGGAAAAAGCGATGCGCCGCGTTGTGATGAATACGCGGGCAAGATCCTGGGTCAGGGTGGAGGTTTGAAGAGCGCCTCCTTGAATCCAGAGAGAATCCGTGCGACGCGCGACGCGCTTCAAGAAGCAATTTTCGAATCTCTAGAGCGGCATCCTTGCCGGGGCACGCCCACTTCAATGCGTGGTCCATAATTAAGGCAGCGGGGTAACGAAGTTACCATCAAGAACCGACACATCGCCGAGCCGTCATCATCCACTTTTATCGTCACGTCGACGTACCCTCTCTAGAATTACGCGTCTGCGTTCTAAACTCGAGCCTGGTTACCCCTCGAATTCGAGGGTAAAACCATTCTCTTTCTCACTCGGATCGAATATTTCGTGGCAAAATATTTCTCGAAATATTTCTTTGTTCGAGAAGAAGAAAATCGATAGCAACTGCTTTGGTTTCTTGATTATTAAACGCTACAAGATGCGTTACGAACGACGTGTTATTTGAACTCTTCGTTAGGCCAATGCCACTCGGCATAATTGGTGCAACCGAAATCGTTGACCTCCTCTTTCTCCATTATGATTTCCATTATGTACGGTTGCAGATAGCGATAATTCACATCCTGCTCGTACGTGATCCATTTCTCCTTGGGCAGATTCATTTTCAGAAAGTCCAATTGCGCCGCCCGTATGCTCCTGGAAATTCCGTGATGATCCTGATCATCGTGGATTTACGTGCATAGTCTCGCAAATATGCGAAATTACGGATATATTCGATCGGGGGAGGGGGGAGAGGGGAGAAGATCGAACGTATGGAAATTCGTGACGCGCGGAAATACCTAAAATTTCTCGCGTCGAGCACTTCTTTAGGCAATCGACGAAGCGCCTCTTTCACCACGGGGCTTTCGTGATATAACATGTCGTCGCTGTACAATCCGTATCTGTTGTATCCGGCCAAATTGAACACGAACTTGGACATCATGAACATCCAACTGTTTTTCTTTTCCGGCTTTTTCGGATGCTTGACCACTGGGGTGACTTTAGCCAGCATACCCAATTTCGAGCGCAACATTCCGATCAACGAACGAAAATTCTAACCAAAAAACGTTTCGTCGAAATTCGAAAGACTGTCGAATATCGATTATCGAAAACGACGAGGCGAGATCTCTCTTTCGCGATTACAAGCTTTCCATCGATCCTCGGCCAACTTTGTCTCGTCTCAACGGATTCAGGCGCGAAAAGGATATCTCGTAATCGGGGAGGATTAGGGAAAGATTTAGGCGAGAAAGAGCTCCTTATTTGCCCTTTAAAGCGAGCAAAACCTCCCAAATTCGGGGAAGAAGTTTCGTAAAAAGAGTTTCGCGTACCATTACGGGACAGTGCTCGGCGAAAAGGCGTTTTTTTACGCTTCTTGTCTCGCTTCGCCCGCGCCTTAGCTCGGGAACCGTTCTAATATCGAGCAAGTAGCAAGTTACGGTGTAACAAGATCGCGTGAAGGAAGGCGAGGAGGCGTTAAAGGCGCGGACCCTGTCGTTCCACTTTCGCCAACTTTTCACGCGATTACCTCGCGGCAGTTTCCTCTGTTTAATATTCAGCTTCCGGTATAATCCGTCTATTACACCCTACGCTCTTTCAATTTTTCCTAAAAATTGAATTTCCCCCGCGAGGAAGGGAAAAAATCTCGTCGCCTCGCGATCAAAGATAGTCGCTTAATGCGACCGAGCGCGTAACCGTTTCTCGATAACTCTTGAATCTTTTTTTTTTCTTTTTTTTTTTTTTCGAAGGAGGGAGAGGAAGGCTATAATCGACTCGTAACAGAAACCTCGATACGATCTTCCTTCTCGTATTCACGAATTTCGATGAATCTGAAAGAAAAAGGTGGGAAGATAAAAATCTTTTTAAAACGATCTCCCGCTCGACACCCGTCAACCCATCAACCCGTTGGAATTTTATTCCGCCTAAAAAAAAAAAAAAAGGGGGAGGTAAACTAACTGTCCATATAAAACGCGAGAATTCTCGTTTGTCAGGGAGAGAATTCTCGGTTGTCAGGTTCCGGTAACATCGGCAATATCTCACCCCTCCTTCCCTTCCCCATCTCCACCTCCTTCCCCCCACCCCTAACTTGAGCCACGGTGCACAAAGTGTTGAACATTAAAATACGAGGAGGCGAAACGGTGGCGCAAAAAGTCGGGAACAGTCGGGAAATTATTCTTGCAGTTTTCCATGGGATCCGGAGGAAACGTTGGCCGGGCGATTTATGCGCGAGATCCGAGCCGAGACAAGTCGCGCGGAGAGTACGTATGCGCGCATACGTTTCCCGCTGAAAGAACACACGCTCTCGCACGAGGAGGCATCACACGGAGGAGGAGGAATAGGATTTATGCGCGAGTGGCTCGGTTGGCATCGACTGACCACCCCTTTTTCTCGTTCACCCCTCCTCCTCCTCCTCCTCCTCGCTCTCGCGGCTGATCGCGCCGTTTTCCGCGCGAGCAATCTTTCGACCCCGCTTATCTCCTCGACGCGTCTTCCATTTTTCCTTCGCCCGTCCGCAATTCGTACACGTCAGCGCGGGAACACGCGTGCAATTTACCCCGTTTTCAGAAACGCGCCCGAAAAGCCGCACGTGTCGTGTCAGTGGAAGCTTGGACGCGGAAGGGAATTCATTCGTCATTCCCTTCGTGGAATATGCTACGAGAGTTAACGAAACGACGAGAGAAAAAGATGGGCGCGATTAAGTGTTACGTGATATGAGGCACGAGGAATCTTGGAAGGTTTTGCCATGATCGTTCGTCGAATGTTATCCCCTCGTGCGAGCCACATTTTCCAGCAAGGGAGACGCGATAAATCTCACGATCGAGGTCACGTTTACGCGATTCCAAGATACGTGAGTGTATATATAAATACACGGGCAATATATAGATAATAATTAACGAATCGAACAATTTACTCACGTGCTTCTCGAAGACTGGAGTTACATTTTTCGATTTCAGCTAGGAGAAAATGGAATATTGTCTTCGACACGTGCGAAACAATGTCTTTCCTTTCGACGGGAGTTGAAATTATTGGGTAAGGATCGTTCGTTCTCTTCGTATCGCGATCTACGAACCTCTCTCATTTTTCATCGGATCGATTCGTTGTTGTCACGGCCGAGCCTTCGAAGAATGCGCAAGCTATTCTATGGAAAGTAATCCGTACGTAAAGGTGAAGGAAGGAAAGAGGAGGATTCTCTTCGTTTCCATGAAAATTTCTCTTCCGGTATCGATGCCGCTCGTTAGATCGGTGAAAAATGTTTTTCGCGCATTTTTACGCGCATTGAAATAACAATGGCGAATACTTTTCCGGGTGAAAGAAAAAGAACGATTTTAAATGACTGAACGAATTAAGCGAAGTCGAGCGAAATACCTTGCTGTTGAATCGGTTCAATTTAATTCGATCGTTTCGCTCGAGGATATCTAGCCCGTTAATTCGATTATTCAAAGTAACGAATGAATCGATAATCACGATATTAATACTAAACCGATTTGCTCATCAAATATGCATTGTCCAACGGAACGTGATTAATTAAGGAACGCGTTTGGCGATCGGTGATCGGTTACCTTAAATTTCGCTGGGGGTATAGCTAATTCGATATCCATTCACGCACGAGTCATTATCTCTCTGGTCATTAATCCTGATACACGTGGACGATAGCGGATTTACGGCGCAACACCTGTTACGTTCGAAACGCTACGTCTAAAGTTTATATATCTGTTCGTTTCGATGGATGGGTGATTCGAAAGATGAGGGGAAACCCGTCGAAAAAATTTTTCTCCAAAGATGAACGGTATAATCGGCGAGCTCCCTTTTATCCTTGGCGAAAACATCCTCTCCTTCGAGCTGTCCATTTATCTCCCGTAACTCTCTGCGCTCTTTCTCTCTCGATTCGCCCTTTCTATCTTCAATGTTGTCCTCGACGTACGTGTTCGAAGGGAAGCAAACTCGATTATAACCACCGTTCTATTTATTTTTCAATCAATGTGTGAGATACAATTTTGTGAAGTGGGCGTACGCAACAAAGACGATAAAGCGTCTTCGATGTTTTCGAAACGCGATCGTTTCTCTTCTCATCGATCCGTTCGATTCGAGATTTTATCAGTTCTCGATTTCGGATTTTTTTCGGATTTCGGTTTAAACATGTTGATCAGAAGATTGAAAATCTTGGCGATGGGGTAACCAGGAAAGCTGTTCATCATGAAGGATCCATTTTTAAATGAAAACAAGGCCGAAAATTTGAACGAATTTGAACCGCGTTGATTATCACGATTCTTCTCCTCCCGTCCTTGTTTCTCGCCTTGAAAAGTTTCGTCGGTTTGTCGGTCCCGCGAGTGTTGTTGATCACCCCGGCTGGAAAACAAAAGAAAGAAGCTGAACGCGCGCGGATCGAGGTTAAGTTTGCCGTTCAGATTGAAAGCTTGCCTGGGGAATCCGGATTCGCGAAATGCCTCGCTGCTTTCTTTCTCCTCATTCGCCCATCTTCGATTCAATTTTCGCGAGGAAAGTTGCCCGATTCCGGCATTTTCCGCCAACAAAGTCAAAGGAAACTTGTCGTCTGGACGTCGTGTTTTTATTCTTCGTTAAATCCTCGATTCCTCTGACTCTTCGACACGATTTTTTTTTCTTTTTTCTTTTATTTTTCGTTTTTAATTTCTCGGAAAAGTTTAAACGAACTCTTTTCTACCCGTTTCTATCTAGGGCTCGTTACGGCGCCCTTCTCGCGAAGGGAAATTTCTTCCAAATGCAACGAAACGAAAGAATAATCAAGGTAATTGGACCGCATTGTCACTGGAACCCACCTGTCACAAGTTTTTCCGAAGAAATGGCGCAACTTTGTTAAATGCCTCGTTGGAGGGCATAGATTCTCCTTCTCCCCGTCCGATTGCTCGACTCGCGTATTTTCTAGTTTCGGGTATTCAGAGTCTCCATCCTGAATCGATTGTTCCTTGCAATGAGTGCTCGAGAGCAAGCAAGAGGAGAGCGTGAAGTAGAAGAAAAATATCGAGAGTATCCTCATTTTTTAATAAGGATAACCGTTAATTTGAATTAATTCGGAACTCGATCGGCTCCGTTCGGTGGAAACCAACCGGCTTTTATAGGAGAATTATTTGACAAATGATCGAGGATTTATCGCGTAGATACGATTATCGTTTACACGCGCTTTTACGTCCAAGTCTCGCGCACGGAATAATTATTAGAATTTTAGATCGAATCAAACGCGAGAAGTGTCTGGCAAATTGACTGGCGTCTCGAGGACGTTCGTATCGAGGACTATTTCCTCCCGTAGAGAGAAATGTTTTCGCGAAAAAAAAGGTATCGCGAAGTTCTCTTACGAAAAGCAAGATTTCTGGAAAAATCGGCTAGTAACTGTTGAACGCAAAAACGCGTAACGACGAGAAATATATATATATATAAAGTTTGGCAAAAGAGGAAGGCACAAACTTTATCCAACCGTCGTCGTCGTTTTTCACCCAACTTTTCCTCTTTTCGCGTACAACATTTGTAACATTTTCCTCGAAAATCGTTTCGCGATCGTATCGACCTCGTCGATGATACACGTCGAAACGATCGGTTGACAGAGGCGTTGATTTCCTTCGTTGTTAAAATTATTCGAGACAATATATATATATATATATAAACCACGCGAAAGAGGAAAATAAAAGTGTTTCTCTTTCAATCAACGTCTCCTTGTCGCGCGCCGCCATTCTTCTCCCGCGAACGAACGAACGAACGAAGGAAAGGGAGAGAAAATTGTGCAATTTATCCCGCGCGTGAAAGAGTGGCAGTTTTTCCCTCCACTCCTTTTACGGTTTCAGGCGTGTACAGTTTCCAGGATCAGCGCGGCCTCGTTCAAAACCCCGCTAATTGTGAACGGGCCTTAACACGCGACGCTCCCCGTTGCATTTTAATGCGACACCGTGCGCGACCGTTTCTCGCCAGTTCGCGTTTCGCGATGAAAAGAGGAGCGCACAAAGAAGCTTCTTATCTAGCAAAAGTCTTCGAAATAAGACCTCTCGTTCCTCCCCTCTTCCTCTTTGCCACTGTTCGATGCGCGTGAATGAGGGAGGGCTCTATTCGGTGGCTCCGTGATAGGAATCGAACGATTTCTCCTATGCGATCCGTGCGATGCTATTTTTCTTCTCTTCCAACGGTATATATATGTATATATATAGTGAAATGAAATTCGAAGTGGAAATGCATGAATATTGGATGGTTTCTAAGAAACGTTTCGAGCAAATGGAAGTGCAATCGGAAGTTTCGAGCTGGACGCGTGTTTCAGTGGCCGCGATATTTCGGTCGGCAATTACTGCGACCGGAAATGGAACGGTGGCCATCGCGCGCTACTTGGGAGGGGAGGAGGGCAAAATCGATGCTCGATAAGGTCTGGTAAATTTGATTTCTCGAGGCCCTCGATTTATTATGAAACTTGTGAATGATAATCGTTCACGGGGAGATAAATTGGACGCTTGGAATTACCCTCTTAAGGATGGTTCCTCCGGTTATTATCGTCGATACGATCGGACGGTTATTATCGAGTATAGATTGCTCGCTATTTATTGTCTCCGATCGATACAGTTACAAAGATAAGAATATTATGCGCATTCTACAGCCGTAATTAATTTTCGAGCGATATCATGCGAGCTCATGGTCACGCGTCACACAGATTCTTGAGCTTTTCTGTATTCGAACACGCTTCCGCGTTCCACGAATCCTCGAGCTTCTCTCCGAATCGATCCCTCGGATTTCTCAACTCCGGGAGGACCGTAGCCACCGCCTCCGGGAGTTTCCAGTATAAACGTGTCCTGCGTGGAAAAATATTACGATGTAGAAGCGCACTCGATGATTGGCGTGCCTTTCCACGAAAAATAAAATTGGAAATCGCGAGAATAACGGAAAAACGAGGAGAGAGAGATTGGAAACGATTCGTATTCCACGTTTCCTTCTTTCGCGGCGCGACCGATCCCTTTCGAAATATAATATCTCGTTCTCGTTTCTTCGATAAGTATCGGGGAAAATTTTGTCGAAATTACGCTCGCTACAGGGAAGAAGAAGGAAGGGGAGTCGAAAGCAGAGAATTGGAAGAAACACTGTGCGATCGCGTGATAAAATCTTTTACGTTTGGGACGACGATAAAATGCGAATAAATTCTGTTTCGCGCTTAAATTGACGCGATTTTTACAACTAGCCGCGTCAAATTTTTATGCAAAGTCGTATCTATTTGTACGGCGAGATGACGGAAGAACCGTTTTTCTTACCCCTGGATAAACGGGTACCGCGGTTTTCGGGCCGAGATTGATCTTTCTACCGTCGGCTTTTACCAACGTGTTCCTTCCTTTTCGACCCGATCCTCCCCCAGCCAATCCAGGCGGGCTATTTACCCTTCTTTCCGTTAATATGGACAACGTCATAGGCGCTCTGTAGAAGAAAAAGAAACAAAGTATTGAGAAAAGGAAAGCTTCGGAACGTTCAATTGACAAATTTTCAATTGCCTGAACGTCGTTTCGCGGACAACTCCGTCGCCTCCTCGATGGGCCCCGGCTCCTCCGCTTCCGGTTCGAAGGGAAAACTTATTAAGAATGAGCGGGTAACGAAGTTCCAGTATCTCCGGGTCGGTGATTCTCGTGTTGGTCATGTGAGTGTGCACCCCTCCTCTGCCGTCCCAGGTCGGGCCCTTTTGCGAACATGATATCACAGAATGAAAATGTCGCTATTTGAAGAAACGCACAAGTTGAATCTCTTACGGCTCCACTGCCCCCGGCGACAGTTTCGTAATAACCCCACTCTTCGGTGCCGAGCGTCACGTTGTTCATGCAGCCTTGTGACGCTGCGCAAGCACCGAAAGCTCGTAGAACCACGTCGACCACGCGTTGCGACGTGAGAACGTTGCCACCGACCACCGCTGCCTCCTCCGAAGGATCCAGAAGCGATCCCTTTGGAATTATTACCTTTACAGGCTTCAGACAACCCTGAGAAATTTAACCATTAAATTTTTTTCGTCAGTCGCGCAAATTGTCGTGCTTTGCATTCGACGAATAATAAAGAAAACGATGAAAGAAAATGATGGTTACCTGGTTTAAAGGAACGTCTCTGCCCACTATGCATCTCAAACAATAAATCAACGCGGAAAGAGTGATGGCCCTGGGTGCGTTACAATTGCCCCACACTTCGTACCCCGTGCCGCTAAAGTTTCGACAATTTTTTTTTTTTCCCCAATAAAGAATTCTATGTAACAGGATTAAAATTAAAACGTCGATATGGGGGAGAGGGAGGACTTACGAGAAATCGCAGACCGCTTCACCCTTGTCCACGTCGATGTTCAAAAGGAATCGAATAGGGCTGCCATCGTCCAGATAATCGATCGCAGTTGCCCTGGTGTTTCCAGTTTGCTCGAGAAGCCTTTTCCCGACAGATTTTAACATATCTCTCACGGCAACTTCGGCGTTGCGTTGAATGTGACCCATGTAAGCTTGCACCACGTCGAGGCCGTATATATCGATCAACTCGTTGACCAACATCGATCCCTATGACGAATACCAATTTCTCAAAAGATGAATGAGAAAAATATTGGAGACTTGAGTGAACAATTTACTTTGTGATTGGCTGCGATCTGAGCCTTGAGATCGCTCAGATTGTCGGACAGATTCCTGGTTCCGGAACTCCCCGCAATTTTTCCCGGTTCCATCAACGCTTCCGTTAACTCCTTCTCCCTGAATACCCCTCTGTGCACCAACAAGAAACTTTTAAACGTCGCCCCTTCCTGCGCACAAGAGAATAATCCTGTTTTACCAATTATTAAAATTTCCAATCGATTACCTGAAGCAAAGAAGTCGAATGCGGAGGCATGGAACCAGGCGTGATTCCTCCAATATCGGCATGGTGTCCCCTGCTGGCAACGAAGAACACCGGCTTCTCCACGTCCCTGCTCACACGAAACGACAGTGACAATTGAATCAAATCAAACCAAATCGACGTAATAATAATAATATTCTAAGAAGAAATATTGGAAGAAGAAATACTTGTAAAAGACAGGGGTGATGACGGTAAGATCTGGAAGATGGGATCCCCCTGCCAGGGGATGATTCGCGAGGATCGCGTCTCCCCTCTCGAATTCACCCTTGAACGCCTTCATCTGGTATTGAACGGTCTCCTGCATGGCGCCCAGGTGCACGGGTATATGGGGGGCATTGGAAACGAGGCCGCCATCAGGTCCGAAAATCGCGCAAGAAAAATCCAGCCGCTCCTTAATATTGGTCGAGATTGCGGTACGCTGAAGGATCCTTCGTGTTGCACATTAATTAATACATTAAACCGTGATCTATTCGTGTCTATGGATTCTTGTTAGCCGCGATTCTTTGCTCCATCTACCTGCCCATTTGTTCGGCGATGCTCATGAAACGATGAGAGAATATGCTCAATTGAATGGTGTCCAATTCGGTGGTGACCTCGGCTCTCGATCCTTGGCCGATCGTTATCCTCGCGTCGCCGCGAGGCGTGATCGACGCTTTGCAATCAGGCTCGATCAGAAGAGTGCTCAGGCTGTCCATTATGATCGCCGGTCCGTGAATCTCGTGGCCGGGCGACAGGGAGCGCAGCTGGTACACTTTGGTCTCCTGGTAGCCGTTCTCGAAATATACCATGGTGGTCTAATTTTGTTAGAAAAAAGAGTTTCGTTTCGTTTGTTTAACGTTTGATGGAACACGCTAGCGTTCGACATTCACATGCAACATTCTTGCCTTTTCGAATTTCGGCGGCTCGTTGGACGAAGATAAAATTGGATCTTCCTCGATGTCTGTTCTCCCCGTACCCCTTATTCTCACGTCGTTTACCAGGATCTTTCGATTGGGCATGGTGAAACCGAACTCCGTTTGATACCTTGATTTCAATTTAATTAAGATTTCTAGATTTTTTTTTCTTTTTCTTCTTTTTTCGTATCTCTATCTATTGATGTTACGAGCTTACTTTACCTTTCCAAAAAGGTACTGAGAAAATCTCCGTGTTTCGTGCCCTTGTGTTTGGTATCTTGGCTAGCCGTACACATTAGAGCGCAGTCTGTCCCTTGATAACGCAAATGTAGAAAAGGTTCCGTTTTTATGTGAGATTCGGGGAATGCTTGGGCAGCCAACTTTGCACGAACTTTCCTCTCCAAGGCGTCCAATCGTTCGTCCAAACGTGCGAACGATTCTTCGAGCAGAGGAATAATAAATAAATAACACAATTCAATTTCTAACAATTCAGTACAATATTTGTCAAATTTTGATTTTATTTATATTATTAAATGTAATACCCTGTTCGTAAACCTCTGCGCTAGGTTCTTGGGCCTCTTCTACGACGTCAGCCAATGCCATTCCGTAGGCTGACAAAATTCCGGCATATTTGTGGACGAATACAGTTCCCATTCCTAAAGAACGCGCAATGGCGCACGCGTGTTGTCCCCCTGCACCCCCGAAACACGCCAAAACGTGGCGAGATGTATCGTAACCTTTCGCCTAATATATATATATATAAATCTTTTTGAGAGCAAATTATTCATAAATTTTTAATCGTGATATTTAATCGATCAATACCTGAGTGAGAGCTCGTATCGGTCGACACATAGTTTCGTTAGCAACTCTGACGAATCCCATCGCCACTTCCTCGATGCTCATCTTCGCGCCGTGCCCCTCTTTCGCTAGAAATTCGTTTATCTATAAATCAGAGGTATTCCCATAAATTATTTATGATTTCCGACGATATCTTAATAAAAAAATAAAAAAATAAATAAATAAATAAACGAAGAAACTTTGTACTTGATCGGTGAGAATTTGAAAAGCTTCCATCGTTCGAGACTTGTCCAACGGTTCGTTCTCACTCGGGCCAAATATTTTCGGGAAATATTCGGGCAAAAGTCTTCCGAGAGCGAGGTTCGCATCGGTGACAGCCAGGGGGCCGTTCTTCTTGTAACAAGCTGGGCCAGGATGTGCCCCTGCGCTCTCGGGCCCGACCTCGAAGAGACCCGACCTGAAGAAAAGCATCGATCCACCTCCTGCCGCAACTGTGTTCACGTCCAACTTCAACCCAATTTTTGTTGAAAAATTTGTTTCAATCGCGTTCTCTTATATAACGCCCTTTGATTAATTCATATACACCGAGCCAATTAACCCTTTGCTCTCCAACGGTGACTCTCGAGTCACCACTTGAGTTAACTCCAGCGGCGATAATATTTATTTATGTTTGATTTTTTTAGAATATCGCTTCATAAATAGGTATAATCTTATGAGATGTAATCTTATCTTATGAGTAATTATCTTATGGTAATCTTATGAGAAATCTGAGTCTGGAGGATCTGAGTTCGGAGTTATGAGGAATCTGAGTCTGGAGTTGCTGGTTCGACCGAGCGAAACAGGCCTGGAGTACAAAGGGTTAAAAGATACCGATTTTACGATTTTGACGATTGATTGAAATTATTGTATCGTTTTCAAGACGATATCGTATTGGAAATTGAAATTTACCCGAATGTAAAGTGAGGGAATACCTGTGCAGCTTGGATCGTGACACCTGCGGTTGTGCTCTCGTATACGTGCTCGTAGCTACCACCGAAACGACTGACATCGGTAGAAGTACCGCCCATATCGAATCCAATCACGGGCAAATCGGTCTCTTTGCTGTACGTGGTCATCGCATAACCGACGACTCCGCCCGCTGGGCCGGAAAGAATGGCCCGAGACCCGTTGAATCTACATTGAAAGAGGACTAAACGCGTAATTGTTTTTCATCGGATTGACCTCCTCGATCGAATCTGCACTCACGAATTCATTGGAGTCAATCCACCGTCGCTTTGCATGAACAGCACGTTCACACCTTTCAATTTATCTTTGAAACCAGAAGAGAATCCCTAAAAAGATTGAAAGATTTATTTAGAAAATTCTTATTTATCCTCGAATAATATTTTTTTTTTAAAAAAAATACCTCTAAGTATCGTTTAATGTGCGGGGTCAAGTATGCATCGGCGCAGGCTGTGAATCCTCTAGGAACCATTCTCGCCATAGGCATAATTTCGTGCGAAAGCGAAACTTGGGGGAAACCAACGAGTTTCGCCAATTCCCCTATTCGTATTTCGTGTTCGCCGTATCTAAGATGTATAAAAGAAACGAACGATGATAAAAGTAATAGTAGTAGATTATAATTGGTGTATGCATGGTAACAAACGTGTAACTGTGCGCGAGGACCACGGCTAAACTCTCGATCCCCGATCTTCTCAATTCCTCCAGATCTAATTTCAACTTTTCCTCGTCCAATTCTCGAGTGATAAATAGATCCTCCCCCGTACATCCCTTCACTCTGCGCCATTTCTTGTGATCCAACTGACACTTTCCAACCGATGCGGGTATCACTCTGCACTCAACTTCGACTACCTTTTCGTACAATACTTCTGGAGTGACTACTTGCTAAAGAAACGACAAGGAACAATCTTTCTTAATTTAATTGTGTCGCGATAATACGATAATGCATTACATATACCAAGTCGAATATATCGGGGCGTGCTTGATTCCCGATGAAAAGAAGATCTTTGAATCCTTCGTTGATCAACAGCGCCATTTTCGCGCCTTTTCTCTCCAAAAGAGCGTTCGTGGCAACTGTCGTGCCCATTCGAATCCACGATATCAACGATCCGTCTATCTCTCCTTCGATTTTTCTCCCAGTCTCCTGCAAATTTCTCACGTTACACCGACCATCGAGTCAAGATTATCGCGATAAATATAAATAATACCTGTTGGAGAATCCTGCGAATACCTTCGCGCGGGGCATCGTCGTAGTTGGCAGGATCCACGGAGAGCAGTTTCATCACTCGAATTTTCCCGCCTGGGCACTTAGCGTACACGTCGGTAAACGTGCCGCCGCGATCTATGGCGAACTCGAATTTATCACCACCCATTTTTACTACGCGATTTACTCGGTTCACAGCGCCGACAAACACTCGAGGATCGAATCTGCTCGATTCTGGACTCTGGAATCGAGCTGGATCGAGAAAGGGATCCGAGATTTGTGCGCAATAATACTTGATAAGATTTGACGAGACTTTAACGATGTGTACATAACAATGTAAACAGTCGCGTGCCTGTTCCCCACGACGATGATTTTGATGATTGTTGATAAACTATGTCGAGGGCACGGAACGATTATTTCCTCCCTTTCATCTCTTCGACGAAGATGATCAATAAATCAATAATCAAAACTTTCTCCCGACGTTGGTATTGATCGATTCGACTCAACTAGTTTCGACAAATGTCCTCCAGAGCACACTAGACACGGTGACGAGAATCGACGCAATACGGATTCTCTTGTATTTTTTCATTTCTTTGGTCTGATAACGAACGCGATTACGTAACGCGATCCGACCGCAAATTTTCTCGCATCGAGGTTGATAAAAACGAGGTTCTCATTCGGGGAACAGGTTCGAGGTTAGAATCATCGCTGGTCGGTCACCGCTCTGTATTAAAATAATTATCTTTGTCGCGTCATCCCAATCCGGGGAGAGATACAGAGAGTGATATTTCTTTTTTTTTTTTTTTTTTTAAACGGAATTAATTTTGGATTGAAAATTACTTTATCGATCGTTTTTTTTTTTTCCATATAAGAAGATTTTATTCTTTTTATCGAAATACCGAATTACTGGATGCGTGAACCGAATCGTGAGGAAGGAATATTATATCTGATACTTGACAGACGGCCCGATAACGATGAGGGTCACTGTACTCGAACGGAGACTGCGCACCAACGATTTCTGCTTTTTATTAGAGACAATACTACGGGTGGGCGTACTGTAAGGCATCTCCAGGGGACAAAGTCCAGCTCGAATTGGTTTTTTTTTTTTTTTTCAACAAGGGGACAATTTATTAAACTATGACGCAGAGTTTCATTTTATACACGGTTACTTTACAGAGTCACAGTCGTTTCGCTCCCTACCTTCACCATCTTTTTATAAAATAACTTAAAAGTCTTAAAATCTCTAGTAATTCCATGCGATGGACAAAATGTTCAGAAATGATCCGTCTAGGCGATTAAAAATTAATAATTCACAATTTTTTTTACGAGACGTAAGTTTCTTCCAGTCGATACTTTTTCTTTTCTTTTCTTTTTCTTTTTTTTTTTTTTCCTTGAAATACGTGTATCTATTAAAATATTATCTATCTCTTACAATTCTATTATTCCGAAACTTTTTTACAGTTTCTATTATAAGAATCGTAAATTAAAATAGATATAAAAATACGTATAAATGTAGCAATTCTCCGATAGCAAGTTCGCTGATAAAATTTCGTCCGGAAATATTTATAGACAAAAGATAAATCTGTCTAAATAGACTATTCCTCTCGTCAATAAATAGAAATTATACAAAAAACGAGATTGTTTATACTTTGGTGAACTCGCTAAAAAAATTACGAATTCACAATCGAATTTTCCCCTCCAGTATATTGTTGTAAATTTCTTCTGTCAACTTTACGTAGACACCAGAGTTGTCGAGGAAATAAATCGGGTCTGTGATCTGTGGAAACGGAAACGCGATCAAATCAATCTTACGTAGTCATTTTAATATTACATTTATTTAAAATAAATTAAAATACCTTTACCTTTTTAATATCGAATCCATCTTCTTGAAGATCTTTTTTCTTCAATTTAAACGTGCCTGAAATAAAAGAAAAAGAAAAGTTTCAGTCAACAATTCCGAACGATCAATTGTAATTAAAATACTTGCCAGTCATCGGCAATTCCGACAACACTCGAACGAAAAGAGGTCTGGCATACGATGGTAAAGATTTCTTCACGCCGTCCGCCATTTCTTTGATGTTCAAAGTATATTCTGGATCGTAAATGGCGGCCATTCCAGCCTTTCCCTCGGTTCCAGGTACCTGCCAATTGCACAACATCGTAGATCAAATTATTCTAAATAAAAATTGATCATCGTTTCGTTCGATCACCTCGACTCCATATACAGCTGCATCTTTCAAACCTATCACATTGCTGACGACAGCCTCCACCTCCGNNATCCGAATTCGTCCATGAGCAAAATATCGCCTGCAGAAGAAGCACGTTTCAATTATGAATTTTTTTATAAATAGATCGATGAATTTTCTTTTTATCGCTTTATTTCAATTACCAGAATTAAAGACTCGATCGCCTTTCCTGAATACATCGCGAAGAATTTTTTGTTCCGATGCTTTTCTATCCACGTATCCAGAAAAATCGTTCAATACCCTTTTCGGATTGATCTTTCCCACAAAGATGCCCGATTCTCCTTAAAAGAGGAAAAGAAAAATATTTTACCATATAGTTTCGTGTTTTTGAAAATACTGATTAAATTTCAAGTTTTTAAAATAAAAAAAAAAAAAAAAGTGTGTTATTAACCAGGTTTACAACGAATGCAGAGACCGTCCGATCCCCTCAACGGTTCTCCAGTCTCTTCATCTACTCTTAGTAAAGCCACAGGATACAAAGAACTGCCGCATAGCGGGACAAATCCAACTGCTCCAATCGTGTTATCGATATTCACTGTTCGAAATAATTTTTACGTAAAAACGAATCGTTTAAAATCGTTTAAAAATGAGATAATAAAAGTAAGGTAAAGGCCAAATTACCAAGATTCGAATTCCCTTCCGTGGCACCGTAAAATTCTCCTATTTGCTTCACACCGAATCTATCCACGAAAGGTTTCCATATCTGGGGTCTGAGACCGTTTCCAAACATCAGTCGAACTTTGTGCGTTGTATCGCAAGGGGCAGCCGGCGCAGTGAGCAGATATCGACATATCTCGCCGATGTACTGAGCAACCTATGACCGGCAGAGAAAAACACATACGGATGAGAATACATATACGGATGTTCAACAAGCTCGATATATATATATATATATATTTTTATTTATTTAAACAAAATTCAACGAGATCTAGATCTAGACGGTAGTGGAGGAATAAGTTTACGGTGCACTCGTAATGAACACAATCCGGCCAAAATTTGGAAGCGCTGAAACGTCTGCGAAGCACGACTGTGATTCCTCTCAGCAATGCTTGACCTACTCCAATTAGGCCTCCAGCCGTGTGATAGAGAGGCAAGGAATTATAAATACGATCGGTTGGCCGTAGATTCAGCATAGAGTTCACGCCGCATGACATCAGCATGTATCTAAAAATGATAATTGATCATTGATACATCGAGATGTAAAACGATATTCGTGGTAATCAACGAGAGAGAAACTCTCGGATAGCAAGCGTAGTAGACAATAATAGCGTATAAGCGGATGTTTAGACGCAACGATAATAAAAATGTTATTCAACTATTAAAGAATTTTCTTTAATTGACGCGCTTATTTAATTTTTGCAAGTCGCTGGAAGAAAATATTGGTTTTCTATACGAATTTTAAATTACTCTTTATATAAAAGCTACGTACTTTCTTTCGATTTTGAATGATCGTAAAAGATGTCGTTCGAAAAATAAAGAGACAAAAATAAGAAAATCGTACCTTAAATTTGTTATAACGGCAGCTTTCGGCATCCCTGTGGTGCCAGACGTGTATATATAAATCAATTTGTCCCTAGGAGTACCGAGGGCCACTGTGTCCAGGGGTCCCGAATCTACGCTACTGATTTCCGGGTTCAAATCGATCGCTCCTTCCAGGCACGATGTGTCGGGAAGTTCAGACCATTGATACAGAGCCACATTGGGAATTCTCTCTCTAATTTCGACCATTGCTGAGAAGAGAAAATTGCTATCGGTCAATCTTGTCAATCTAATCCCCTTGAATAATTCACAAATGTATATATATATATTGGAACTAAAAATAGAAAAATGGAAAACTCGGATATGAATGGTTAAAAAATTTTCTTTCCCAAACATTACGAGCTTACCGTCCTTAAAATTCGACCCGAAGATGACAGCCTTGCAATTGGCTGCTTTGATACTGTGCATCAGGACATCCTGTCGAAGATTCGTGTTCAGAAGGGCGCCCACCAAACCAGCTTTGCTCAGACCTAGCCAGATCCCTACATATTCGGGCCGACTTTCCATAATGAGGCCAACGCTGTCTTCGCGGGACAAGGATTTGCCAGCGAAGTAACGTCCAATCCGATTGCTGTATCCTTCCAGCTGCGGAGCGAATCAAAGGGGATTACATACATCGCCTCGCCTTCGAGAGTGCCGCGATAATTAATTCAACTCACCTCTTTGTAAGTCCATTCCTTGTCTTCGAAGATGAAAGCGATCTTTTCCGGATTATCCGTGGCTTGCCTGCTGAATATCTTGGCCACGGTTAATTTTTGCCATTCCCACCACCATAGCAACACGTTCACCCGAACGAATCTGTACGCGCCCCTGTATCGCATCGAAACAAAAGTCATCTTTTATATACCCCGTTGATATACGAGGAATATTTTATCGTCGTTGCAAAATTTCTTTCTCTAACATTTTTAAAACAACTCTCTAATATTTTGAAATTGAGAAATTATTTTTCCTTCTTTTCTTTTCTTTTTCTTTTTTTCTTTTTTTTTTTTTCTTTTGAAGATAATTCAACGGATATTTCCTACGCGATATTCAGATTTTCATAACGAGAAAGAGGGATCAAATGAAATGATTAGAAACGAATTACGGGCAATGGAAATACGGTTGCATGTTTTCTGCAAAGATGATACGTATCTCTGTCGCGCCATCGCCACGTTCCTCCCCGACGAGATACGTCCTTCTCTCTCCAGAAAGCAATTGAGTAATTTCGCGCCTCGACGCGCGCGTTACGTGTGTGTCCACGCGAACGCGATCTTTCCACGATCCTTTTCTTTCCCACTTCTCCAATTATCGTTTTATCGAAGAAAGAGATCGTTCGACGCTCGTTCGAATTATTCTTCTTCTCCTTCTTCTTCTTCCGATTCGCGAAAGAAGAAATTTCCTCAAAATTATATCCTCGAGAGAAAAAAATGGAGAAAAAAAATTTTAACGAAAGAAAGTTATAGAAGAATATATTTACGAAAATTTATAAGAAATCGTATCGTCGTGTTGCCGCAGAAGAACTGCTACTGTCCTCCCTACACTCCCTCCCCCCCTAGGAACATTACCTACGCCTTTGTCGAAACTCTCGCATCCGCGGTGAGCATACGATACCAGCGGTCACCCTCTTCCAACGCTTCCACGGTGATTAAATGAAATCAAATAAAATAACGAAGCGAGTTGTTACGAGGAGGTATGAGGTACGACCATCGGACCATCCGTGCATCGCGGTTTCGTTGCCATGCGTTAATCCCACGACCGGTTAGCAGGATTACTCGTCACGCGGCAACATACTCTTCCAACAAACATTCTTCTCGTTTTCCTTGAGTTCGCTTTTTCCCCGTCCCTATCCTCGTAATTACTCGAAGGAAGAAAGGAGGAGGGGGAGGGGGAGGAGGGATATCGCGCGACTCGATGTTTCAAAAAAAAAAAAAAAAAAAAAATGTAAGTTTTCACGAAATGATAGAATTAGATTATTGGAAAAATTGTATTGTATTTGTCGATCGTTTATGCTAGACTTTGCACCGGGCATTTCTTCTCTCGTTCGTTGACAACGCATTGATAGATCATTGAATCGAGATTAATTCGTGTTAAACTTTGATACTATTATTTTTTCCATATCAATCTCCTTTTTTTTTTTTTTTCGCTTTTTCTTCCGTGGAAAGATCGATTTATAAACAATATATGTCGCTTGAATTAAATACAATCGTGTTATTATTTTATGTTATTATTCGTGTGTATTCGATCAACCGAAGAAGAAAAGGTTTAAAAATAATAACGTAACGAAGTCTTACCAAATATCAACAACATTTTTTTTTTATGGAGAGAAGGGAGGAGGGGAAGGGGGATCATATTATACAAACACACAAATTTCCTCCAACTGGTCATTTCTTTTATTCAACGATTATAAAATATATACTTGTTTACATTAAACTCGCATCGTTCGACAAACAAATTCCCGTGGAATTGAAGGGGAGGAAGAGAAAGAAAAAGAAAAGAAAATATATGATAGGGTGGGGGGGGGGGAGAAAAAAAGAAAAGAAAATTGTAGCCTCGTAGGAAACTGCACCGAGTACATCACTTCGGCACAGGGCAAATGAGACGGTTGCTGTTCGAGTGGCGATAGACCAACGTTTAATGGAATGTAAACGCTGGCATCCACCACTCGTTCGCGGACAAGGCCGTGCCACTCGGCCTGTTTATCTTTCGCCAAGAC
Source organism: Apis laboriosa (assembly GCF_014066325.1). Classification (NCBI taxonomy): domain Eukaryota; kingdom Metazoa; phylum Arthropoda; class Insecta; order Hymenoptera; family Apidae; genus Apis; species Apis laboriosa. The sequence continues at coordinate 2,796,912 of NW_025224966.1, forward strand.
AATTTTGCAAATGATGTTTGCACGATTATGCGCGTTCCGCGTGCAATAGCCCCGCGAAAGTAAACGAAGCCATCCTCGCTTGTAACATATGATATTTCAACAACCTGTTGCGGTTTGTTTCTAAGCGACTATACGATACCGATTCCACGCCACTTGTTTCTCTCGCATTCGGTTCTAATCGATTTTAATCCGTGGAACGTGGAAATTGATCTTGCTCATCACTCGATTGCGAATATTCCCTCGCAGATCGGCGATCGAATTATTGGAATTGTTTTCATTCAAAGATCCAGATTTCGGAAATTTTATTATCGTAGAATTAGGATAGGGGAAAAGGTAAAGGAAGATAGAACGATTTTTCATATATTTTATTTTTAAGATTTGGAAATTTGGAAAGGTGGTACAAGAAAGTATTATTATTGATTATTTTTGTCGGAGGATAAGTTTCGTAAGTGAATCGTATGCGTTTTTTTGTCGAGCAGCTCGACAACAAAATTAATGTTTCCTTTGTCTTTCGCAATTTAATTAAAAATTTTAAATAATTCAAATTAAAATTCAACCGAGAACCAGACTTGATATTCGATCGATTGTTCGAGAATTTTTGAAAAGTTAATGTTTCAAAATGTTTGTAAAAAAATTTTATCGATTATTTTAATTATCTACCATTTAGATTAGAAATAAACGACCTATATCGTTCGAGCGCTTTTGTACGATCGATGAATCGATCGAATGGACAATCCGCTAAAATTACACCCTGTGGCACAGTTTCGAATAATTATATAATTCTCAAACGAAACACAGTACGAATATTTTTCTAATTTTGCCCGTTGAATTTATTTATTCGTTCATTCTTAATTAAATTTACTTATTATTCCTTATCTCTTTTTATCAAGGATCTTATTCTTTATTCGCGTTCAAACTTCCACGGAAGAAAGAAACGTTATTTGAATACGAAAGAAAAAGAGATAAAATAAAATGGGGATCGATCCAGACGAAACCAGATCTCTCGATACTCCTTTTGCACGATGACCTGATCGAGAATGATGATAGGTCGAAAACAATGTTATTCAGCCGGCTGTTTAAATTCCATGCGCTCCATATTGGCCCTACAATAGTCGTTCACGATGGCACAATGCGCTCGATGCATCCGCCGATGGACGTGCGCCCGGTTACGCGCATGCACGAACAATATTCTTGTGGTCTTGCCACTGAATTCGACCGATTCTCGCGATCGAGATCAACGATTCCACTTGTACCGAATCTTTTCAATACCGTCACAGACATTCATGACAGATGCTTTATTTACTTTTTACCAACGATCCTCGGCTGACGATTCTCGAGTTTCACGAGATCGTTCGAACGATCGTGCCACGATCACGCGTTCCCGCGGGACCTTTGAACGCGTTCAATAGTATCGTAAAATTTCTTAAGTGATCTAATTGTACAGGATGAGTTAGGAGAAGGAACTTGGAGTATGTTGCATGTACTTGTCGCGTATAGTCGTGAATCGTGTTGCTCTATTCAGATTCGTTTGAAATGAATGATGGGCGCGTAATGAGTAAATGAAATGTGTCTACACTTTTTTTTTCTTTTTCTTTTTTTTTTTTTTTTTTTTTTCTTTTCGAAAATGAGAAAAAAATTCGACGAACGTTTACAAGAACGATAACTCCGAAAAAAATAAAAAAATTACCGATACGATGGTAATTAATTATTAAGGTTACGGACGATTATACTCCCGACGATTTGACTCCATTCGATAATTACGCGAATTTCGATTATCAACACGAGCACGTGGTCAAAGTTGTAAAACGTCAAATGTGATGGAAAACCGATTATAAATAGTTACCAATTATAAATAATATATTATTATTATCATAACCATTTTCTTATCAATATATTACTTAAATGAACATTTGACGTAAATAATTGGATCTAATATGCAAAATTGCAAAACCGATCGATGAAAATAATCGTTTAGATTAGATATGTTTTAACAATTCCGTTAAATTATACAGCGTTAATTATTTCTTATTTGATGAATCATTTTTTTTTTTTTTTTTTTTTTTTCTATTTCTCAAATACTCACAGCACATCTCTAGGTAAGGTTTTGTAGAGCAAATAAATGAAGCGTCGTCGTTTTCCTGTGAGCAAGTAGGCGCCGATACACACGGTCAGAACCGCGATCACTAATTCGTTCACTCCCATGATTTTCTAATAACGATTTCTAATAATAATAAAAAAACGCGTCTCGATCTACAGATGCGTGATCGATGATCGTCGTCCTTGTGATATTTTAAATAAAGAGAGAGAGAGAAAGAGAGAAAGAAAGAAAGAAAAAAACGAAGCAAAACACACGCTCAAAATTAATTCGATAATCCGAGGACGTGCGAAAACTCGACGCGAGTAAACCGTTCGATACGGCGATCGAACGACGACTAAACTGGATAAGTAGTGTATGTGGTACGATTACATCTGCCGACGTGTGTACACTCGTATTCGTTTCGTCTCGCGCGAAACGTGCTAGTGTTCGTCATTGATAGCCAGCGACGTAAAATGTGGGGGTTCCAATTGGGAGGGGGGAGCTCCCGCGGCTGCGTTTCATGCAGAGCGCGCGCTTCTGTTTCCCCTTCTTTCCATTATTTTACGATTGTTCTCCCATTATTTCCCAAATAAAATAATTTGACGTTTGAATGAAAGGTAACAAGATTGAATCCGATCGAAGTTTTAGTCGTTAATTTATCGAACTTATCGTTACGATAAATTATGTAACGAGATAAGGAATAAATTTGCGCGTTATAAAAATACGAAAAAATTTTTTTTGAATTATCATCCCTAATAATAATTGCGAATGTTGATTCGTAAGGCGATTTGCGATAATGGATACGAATCGAAAATAAAAATAACAATATATGTATTTATATAAACTTATGATAGTAATAATACACGTGAGTAATCCATGAAAGACAGGTACAAATATAAACGTACGCTCGCAATAGTGGTATATCAGTCTGGTGGGAGCCTTGGTTACGAATATTTCACGGCGATGGATACTGAAAAATAAAACGCCCATAATGCGTACACGGTCGATTGTCGGCGAGGTGTCAAAAAGCGAAATCGTACACAATCGAACGAACGATGAATAATGTCAGAAATGCAAGAGGGGCGTTTGATAAATTGTTATGTTGAGTTATGCGAGAAAAATTTTGCAACGATATGAGAAGATTACCTGGTTGGTTGTTAAACAAGGTGAAAAAAAAAAAAAGCTAGAAGGATGAAGGCGTGTAAACAGATTATACAGAGGTGAAAAATAGTGATGAATACCTGGAATCGAACGATCGAGGCTCGCTACTTCGCTATCTGAGAACCAGGTAAAGCACCATGATGTCCAGAACTGAAAATGATACGCGTCGATCTAACTGAATGAGTTGTACTTGAAAAACCATTTTCTTTTTTTTTTTTTTTATGCAAAAATTATGCGATCTGCAGTGAGAAAGATGCGGTGCACGATGTTCAAGATAGATGAACCTAGACGTTCGATAATAATAAACTGGAAATGCTCAATCGAAATTGGAAGTATTATATATGTATTCAATAATTTTTTAAAAAATTAGACTATTCTATATTTTTAATTTTATTTTGAGAGCAATAACTTGTTCTCGAAATTCAAATATTATTTTATTTTAATAGATAAGACGGATTAAGATTGAGCAGTCCTGTTTAAATGTCTTATGTAACACAATAAAAAAAAAAAAATAACAACATGCGCTTATCATGCACTTTGGATGATAACATGCATCATACCAATGATGCAGACGACGACCGTCACCGTAATAGTGACAAGAATGATTCTCGTTTTAAAATTCTGCAGCCACGCCTTTTGCTGGGCTTTCCTCGCCGCTGCCCTAAACTCGTTTCCAGCCATGGTTAAACGATCGCTAACTTCTTGTAAATCTTCCAACTTCTCTCCACGTTCTATTACCTTTTGCACATTTTCCCGCATCACCTCTGTAACTTCCTGTATTTGTAATCTTACGCTAGAAAAAAAAAAATAAATAAATAAATGAACGTCACTGCGATACTGATCTCAAATATTTCGTAAGTAACTAATTTCGTTTCTTAACTTTTAATCGATTATCCGGTACGGAAGATTATGTTGAAGCACAGCACAAAAGTAAATCGAATTCTATTTACGAAAATGGAAAATACTCTTACCTATCCATTTTGCCATCCGTTTTAGTTTCCGCTATGGACGTACTCGGTCGACTAAAATGCAAAAATGTATTCATTAAAATATAATAGAATCACTTCTACGATAAACGATAGAAATAACGATTCGATCCACTCAACTCACTTGAACAGCATATTTTCATCCGGATCGCTGTCATGTTCCAATAGTAATTCCTGAAACGATTCAGATTTCAATTTCCCGCCACGTCATCTCTCCGTGGCGCTGTCGAAGCTACAGCGACCAACTTTTCGCACATTACTCACCTTTTCGTCTTTCGCTGCAGTTTTTATATCCTCCGCGGACAAATCCCACTTGTTACTCGTCGACATGTTGAAGATCACCAAATCAGACGATCACGCGTTGTTAAATCGGCCGTTAAATACCTCGCGCCATAAGTAATGCTTACGTCCGTGCCAAAAACACGCTACAAGAACACTCGACACGTAGCCATATTGCTACAGACACGGATTGCATCGAGAGCTCGAGGTTTGTCTACGAGAGTGTCTCTCTTCACGATAGATGGCGTTGTCGACGTATCCGGTATGATGTGCACGCGGCTACAATTTGATTTCCCGCTATGCGCGTTCTCTTTCCTCGAGATAAACTTGATCCATTTAAAAGAAAGAATTTTTTTCAAAGTTTCCTTTTCAAATAATTTTTATCTTTCACGAACGATAAAGATAATTAAATAAACGAAAGAATAAGTTTGGGAAACAAACTGGTTATGTATATATTGCTTTATATTTCGACATAAACATCTAAGACATAAGTTCTACGACAAGTATAGAAGTACATCACGATAGATAACAAAATATGTTGATTGTCGTGTGAACGTGCAGGGACTCGTCGCGGAATGTATCTTGAAAACGTTGGGACGATATATAAACAGTAGTAATCTTCGTTCGCATTATGCAAACATCGAGAATCTAATTTCTCCAAAAAAAANAAAAAAAAAAAAAAGAAAGAAAGAAGAAAAAAAAGATAGGAGAAAAGAGAGCGAAATACGTTCGTTCCCTGCACGATTTTCTCGCATACGTGGAATCGTTCATTCAGAGTAGAAAAAACATCGATCGTGTGTGGATGACAGATCGTAATAAAAAGTATCGGACGAGATTACGTATATATAAAAATAGACCAGCCTTTCATTCATAGATATTCATATAACTATTAGGTATCCACGATTAACGATATCCGTACAATAAATCGTAATCGAGTTCTGTCAACGCATACCTATGATTCAGAAAATATTTAATCGTTTACAAATTCTTATTTACGAACCGATACTCTATGAGGAGGAAGGGATAGAGCGTGACAATGTTGGCGCGCAAATATCTACGATTAAATATGAGTAATCGATTGTTTCTACCATATACAAGCCGCTGATGTGAAGCGCTTATCTAACTTACGATATATTTGTAATATATTGCGAAAATTGTTGCAATTTTCGATCGTTATTGATAATCAGCTGGCCTTTTTCCAAAATAATAAACATTAACAACAATGATACAGTAAGTTTACATGCACATATACCGACGGAAGGAACCTTCTCCATCCGCCTTGTACGTTTTTAGGCCGTCCCTACTCGATTGAAATTTTTCTTTTTTTTTTTTTCTTTTTTTTTTTTTTCTTTTTCTTTTTCTTTTTCGTTTCGACGATCCTATCGATACTTTTCTAAACACGTGACACCAGTTTTCGCGGCCAAACCATCTTTGTTTCGTGGGAGGGGAACGGAACAACGGAAATCGAATGCGCGTCTTCCTCGATTGTGGAAGACAAATTAAAAATACATCGAAGATGGATCACCCGCTAAATTTATTTTTGATCAAAGCTGCCCTCTATTTTTAATCGCGGAAAATTACAAGAATTCTCGAGTCAAGACTTCCAGAATGATGCAGGAATTCTTGGAAAACAACTTATTCCATATATATATAATCGTTTAAGTATTAATATTACCTTATATCTATACATAATGTCGTATAATAATAAGAAACGTTTTGGACGTCCAGCGTCGCTCGAATTGGACGAAACCAGCGTCCAGCGAGATGCTTCGATTCTCTTCTCAAAGCGAAATTTCAATATTTCAATCAGAAACAAAGTTTGCATCTACGGAAGAGCATCTTTGTTTTTTTTTTCCATTTACTCAACTAATTTAATTAATCATGGATCACGGGGATCACGGTAAAGTCTCGATCTCTTGGCAAACGTAATCGCTTTGAAAATCGAGCCAGACGAGGAACGATTCCGTGGATAAGTTTCGCTTTGACGCGAATCAATTCGTTTCGAAAGCAGACTACGATCCGCTCGTTTTTATCTCCGTTAATAGAAATCGTTTAATCGAGACTGCGTAACCGCAATTATCGGAAAATTCATTCTTTCTCTCTTCATTTCCGCGCAGGAATTCTCCACAAATCACAATGTAAAACGATCGTATTGATATTTTACGAATCATCTCGAATACATCACATCCGTGCAAATTTTATCATATAAAACGCGAAATTAATACGCGAAATTTTTCTTTGAAATTTGAATTTCGAGAAAATAAGAAATGTATATATCCGTGTGTGTTTTCTTTAATTAGAAACGATAGGAAAGATTGCGATCGATAAGTTATTCCGAAAGGCATAGAAGACATAGAAAGTGTGAGTGATAAACCTTGAAGTTCTTTTAACACCTTCAAGCCCATAAAATACCGTGCTTCGGTACTTTTCCCACCCCCAACTCGTGGGGCAAGCGTATCGATCGTTTTCGCGAGGAATCACCCAGTATATAAAGCCAGCGTCACAACAGAAGAACCGGTTGCAACACGAGATACGAGGACACGTGTTACTCATTAAGTCCTAATAAATAATCGAATCGGGGACGGGACGCGCCAAATTTATTTCTGCTTCCACGATTAATTTCTCGCCCCATTCGTCTTCGATTCTAATTTGATAAAAATTTGCGAAACGAACGAATTCTTTTTAATCGATCGATTTATTAGATTCTTAAGACGATTATCATGCCTCCTTACTTTTCCTTGAAATCGTTCGTTTATCTGACGTTTAACATTCTTTGAACTCCAATTGCAGAGTTGAACGCGATCAAGAGATTAAAAATTCGATAATTTCGATAAATAATTATTACTATGGAGAAATATCGATCCGTTGGAAATTCGGCTGGAATTCGTTCGCGCCAATTTTCTTCAATTTTAGAAACGGTTTATCCACTCGGTTGGCACCATTCCGGAGCCAAGCAAATATTATTCGATCAGAGAGAGGGATTGGTGAAAGTTTTCTTGTTTGCGCGTGGATCTGGACGTGGCACGCATAGGCTCCTGAATTCGTTATGAGAGTAAAAACGCGGCTGGAAATCGATATCCGCGGAAAAACCCGATTTTCTGTGTACACTGTGTCCAATTCAAACTCCGCCATCTCCCTACATCCATTAGCTCGAACGATTTTAATAAAATCCTCTTAAACCCCGAAACCCCGATCTCGATGATGCAACTTTTCCATTAATGTAATGTCGATGCTTCGTTCCCATCGATACTTCGCCACCGCACAGTTTTTTCAACGACGAAATTACCGATTTTTCATCGACTAAAAACGTTCCGCCACCAAAGTTTTTTCCGCCGACAATCTTCCATCTTTGCCCTCTCCCTTCCCATTATTCGCGCGATCCATTCCAGGAAACGAATCGAAATATCGATCCATTTAATCGCTATCATCCCCCTTACAACACGTGCAGATTCTCGCAGCTTTTGCTCTTGCTGTCGTTCAAGCACATCTTGTTCAATATCTCCCTAGCGAGATTCAGGCTGAGCGCCGTCTTACTACCGTGCAGCTTCGACAGTATCCTCCTCTTGCTACCCTGCCGTTTCAGCTTCTTGTCACGATTCTCCCGAAGCCGGATCTGCTTGAGCACGCCTACCAGAAGCTCGTCCACATTGTGCTGGATACCGCTGGACGTCTCGATGAATTTGCACTCCCTCGATGCCGCCAACTGCTTACCCTCTTTGAAACAAAACCAACGGTGATTCCCCCAACTGGCTTACCAGTTTTATTTATATAAGAAGAGAACTTTTGTTTCCAATTTTCCAAAACAATTTCTCATACATCTCGCCATCTTTCCTATTGAATATTGTATTGTTCGAAAAGTTTGGGAAAAAGAAAAAGAATTTTTGTTTGAAATTTTTTCTTTTGTTTGAATTTTTGTTTCGAAAAAGGGAGAAAAAGAATTGGAAGAATTGATATTTTTGAGAACGCATTTGAATTTAACGCATTCTCGAGTGGAGAATTAATTTTGAATTAAAATAATTTGTCCGATTCGGAAAATTAAAATGACAGAAATTGAAGAAGAAATGAAATAATTTCTCGAGATGACGAATTGACTCGAACAGATATTTTTTTTTTTTTTTTAATTCCTCTAGAAATTTAAGGGATATATCTACGTTTCCATCGGTTTGTTTGACAATTGTATACTCTCTATAAACTGTTTTCACGCGAGAGAAATAAATTCAAATTGAAATTCACGCGTGATTCTGAGCATTGACACATATTTTGGTTAAAATAATACGTTCACCCTTACCGTTGGCCGTGATCGTTCGACTTCTCGCGAGGTCTGATTTGTTGCCGACCACGATCACGGATCGTTCTTGCGTGTAATGCTCCCTCCACAGATAGTTTAAAATCTCCTCGGCGACCTGGAAACTCGTACGAGACACGGTAGAATACACAACGATGCAGGCGTGCGGCTCGTAGGTGGACAAAGAATTCTCGACCTACGCAAAAAATTCGTAAAAAAAAAAAAAAAAAAAANCTCTAAAACCTCTCTCGTCTCCTCCTGTCACCATGAATCCCCGTCCAAGGATCTTTTTTTTTTTTTTTTTTATTCGTCCAAAAAAACGTGGAGGACCGTGTTTACATAATAAATTAATTAAATTATTATTCTCAACCCACGAGAAAAGAAATTCACCCGTGAACGTCGACTACCTATTTTTCGCTAATTAACCGTCAAATTAATTGAAATATCATTTATTTAGAAAATTCATTTTCCCTTCTTTGGTACAAGTTTTTTTCCCCGTCGAGTCTCGTTATTATATTTGTTTCTATCCCCCCTATTTTGTAACTTTTTACCTTTCAACCCTCCCCTCCCCCACCCGTGGCGCAAAATTGCGTTTATAGAAATTTTAGTGAAATCTGGTGGCGTGGTACGAGCACACGTGGGCGTATAAGCTCGTTCGAAACGGAGAGAATGGTACTTACGCTCATCTCCACGTGCGGATGATCGATAAACACCATTTCTGACTCCTCGCCGTCCAACAAAATTGACACCGTCTTCTCGCCGAACTCGTCATCTGTCGATCAATGTAATTCGATAAACAATAAAATGTGCAATAACAAGGGACGATCGTGCAACAACAAGGATGCTGAAACGAGGATAGGGGAGAGGGGGGGATATATATATATATATATATAAATTCCTCTCGAGATTTAATTAAAACTTGCTTTAATACGTTTCGAGATTCGAGGTTCGAGGAATTAAAGGGAAGGCGGGGAGAAACTCATCGATGATAAAGCAGAACCATTGTGCGAAGACGAACTCGCGACGAGTTCTGTCCTGTCTGTTTTCGAGGGCAGGATAATGGTTTTAAATAAAAACCATGAACTTGTACACGGAAGGATATATATACGCGTGGGATTGAATTTCCGTTTTCCAGCGGAAGTAGGAGTAAAAAGAATGAAATAATACGAGGTGAGCGTGTTGTATTCCGCATATGTATTCCTAATGCCCTCTTAACGTAACGACAGACAACTTGTAACAATTCTCAAGATACAAGGTTAACAAGGCAGCGTGCACGCTAATTTGAAATTTTGGAATAATTGCTCATCGAATTGTAAGTTGATTTCTCAACTTTTTAACGCAACTATCCAGGTTTATGGATAGAGGTATGATGCAACTTTGCTTTCAACCTTTGTTTCTCTCTTGTGCTTTTTTACTTACGAAGGAGCGACTCGGGATAAAAGGGATGGTTTCTCTCTTAACGTGTGAAAAAATATATCAACCAAACATAGTCCTTGCGCAGAATTTCGATATTGATATTAATATGAAAATTTAATATTTCATTCGGAATTTGAAATGATTTATTTATTTGCGATGCTTGTTTTTATTATCGCGATTTATTTACTTATTATAAAACCGATATGAAATTCAACTCCCTTTGATCGTTGATCGTAACGCGAAAATTGCGTACGATCGATGTAAATACGTGGCACGATCGTTTTTGTTTTTTCGAGGCGTCGAATCGATCGATCGTTGCAAAAAGGCAAACACGCGAAGAATGTAGCGGAAGTTGAGTATCGTATAATCGGTCGCGCATCGTGTCGAGCAATAATTGTCCTGTAATAAGCGAGACAGCTTCGACAGGTGGGTGGTACAATCATAGAGAGGAGGAACGTTAACGATCTACATTGGCAGGGTTACATGAAACCGCCATTATCGCATGCTGCGCGGATCGTGTTCGTTTTAAGCGGAAACTGAGCTTTGCTTGGGGAAATCGTGAACCAGAGTTTCCTGTGTGGTATTCAATGAACGAGGATCGATAAAATTCTCCGCCCAGAAATCTGTTCCGCGAGAATCAGAGATTCGTCTTCTAGAAATAAAAATCGTAAAAATTAACGATGGAAATTCTTCGAAATTTTTCGATTCGATAATCGATATCTTCTTTTTTTCTTTTTATCGAAAGTGTTCAAATCTTTCTCGAAAATCAGAGCTTTCGATAGATCGTAGGATAATCTAGATAATCCTTAACGATTATGAAAAATCGTACAAATGTCGAGAAGAGATAGATTAGATTAGATCTTTACCATCGATCGAGTTAAGAGAGGTTGAAGAAGGAAAGAGATAACAAAGAGATAACGCGATAGCAATCTGGGCGAATGGAAGTCACGAGCGTGTTAATTAAACGCGGGGATTAAATTCCACGGCCTCGCGATCGCGGCCGGGTGAAATTGTAAGGACGGGGAGAGGACACGAGATGAACCCGTTAAAAATGGCCAGGTGGTTATGGATAGGGAGTAGCGGAGTATCAGAATAACGAAATGCTCGTTATACCCGCAACCTTCTCCCCTGTCATCTCACGCGTGCGTTTATAATTAACGTTCGGCGTAACCGCGAAACTCGTTCAAACCGGGGATGCATCGAGCCTTTGCCTGGATTTGTATCACCGCCTCTCAACGTCTAAACGAGACCTCCTATCTTCGTTACACGTAAATAGAAAAATTGTCGAATAAATAATAATATTGAATCCAAATTTATACATAGTAGAATTTTTTGTATAAATTTCTCGAGATAAGAAGAAACGTTTCCGCGCGTTTCCGTTATTAGAAACTAATCCTTTCTTCGTGGAATAATATTACGTGGAAAGAAATTTTGAAGAATTAATATCGAGGGAAATTTTTAATAATGATAATAATAACTAGGTCTCACAACATTATATTTAATCCCCTAATAATCCAGCTCGTGACCAGGCATACGATATGGAAATTTTGTAACTTGTTGCGAAACTTACAAACTGGGATTATTCAGAATTATCAGAAAACACACCTGTCTACGAACACTTGGTAAATTTCACGCCATCTTTCTCTCTGTTTTCTTTTCCTTTTTTTATTTCGACCATCTTCCTCTGACTCTCGAGTCAACGCGTTAAATTCTTCCATTTGTCGCTCGGATCCCAGAATCGAACGGAAGGAGGGCACGGAGGCGCAGAAACGCGGAGTGAAGAGAAATCGTGAAGAGAACAACGCGATATCGGAGTTATCGGAGGCGAAAAGTAAATCTCCCGTGAACCGGCCACAACCCTGTGAACCCACTATCGGAATGAGTATCCCGATGCGAAGAGAAGTACGACTCGTTTCGAGGTCTCGTTACCGTGCTTAAAGAAAAAAAAAAAGAAAAAAAAAAATTGAGAAAATAAGAAAACCTCTTTCCATTATTAACGTTCCGTTATCTCCTCCACGAGGATCTGTACGAATTTTAATCAAGATCGAAACTCGTGGTTACAGGTAAAAAAAAAGTACGGGAAAGAGAGTATATTTAAATTTTGTGCGCCGATCAATTTCAACGAGATACCTAAAGCTTACCTAAACTGGCGTCATACGTGTTTATGTACTCGCTGGTCATGAATTGGGAGACGAGGGCTGTTTTCCCGACTCCGGAATCACCGAGCAGTACCACCCGATATTTGGACACCTCCTCCATTTCTTCGCTCTCCGTGCTATCCGCGCCGACGCCTTGCCCGCTGCAACAGGAACCTTCGAACGGCGATCTTTCACCCGAGACATTGCTATTTCTGGAAAAACAGGAAAGAAGTATCTCCCGAAATTCTAATACATCAGCACGATTTAATTCGCGATACGTGTCAAGAGGAAGAAGAAGAAGAAGAAGAAGAAGAAGAAGAAGAAGAAGAAGAAGAAGAAGAGAAACGCGCGGAGGAAATCGACTAAACGTCAAAGCAATTTCAACTGGGTGGATAACTCGATGGATTAAAAAAAAGAAGATAAAATGAAGTGGTGTGGGGGGATAGAGGGAGTCTCTCTTCTAGATAGAATTTTCACGAGAGAGAAAGGTGCGTGTATATATATATATATATATATATACGACGATATGCAAATTTTCAACGAACCCTTCCATTATCGATCTATAATTAGATCCTTCCTTTCGAGTTAATAACGTCCACGGAATTAGTTTATCGTTTAAGTATCGGGTATGACTCGAAATGGGAAGATCCTATTAGCGAGATTTATTCCCGTGAAATGGATTACGCGATTCCTCGTCAAACGCGTACATTTGATATTTTGTTGCATACATAAATAACTTTCAGCTGCAGCAATCGATGCTTGCGCAATAATCCTATTATCGCCCCGCTGATGTGAAATCAAACTCTCTGGTTTCTGGAGGAGGAAAGGAAGGGGGTGGGAGGAAGCGATGGAGAGGAACCCCCCGTCGGCTTCCCATACGGGAACGGGAGAAATATACGCACGAAATACTCGATAAAAATTGTCTCGATGCCTCCGCTTCGTTTCAATTTCAAAAATCCAAATTTCGAAAATTGCATCGTCGTGATTTACCGTCGATCGTTATTAATTAGAATGAAGGGCGCTTCCTTGAATTAGCGTCGTTTATTCTTCTCGCGGGTGAACTTGCAAGCAGCGATCCCGAGAGTGATGCAACGATGCGGTTCGATACGAGGGATTTCGGGAAAGGTGACAAAAGTTTTTGGCAACGCGAGTTACGTTACGTTATAACCGATGGAGTTGGCGTGATTCGATCGAACGCACGGATCAGAGAAAAATACGGATCGTTATAAATAACGCGCGAATTTCGAGGAATCTTGCGCGCAACGAGGATCGTTGTGCGTTTCCCGGATTTTTCTGCCGCGGGGGAATTGCGTACGCTGCTACTTGATCGAAAACCAGGTCATCCGAAACGGCGACCACGAAAATAAGAGTCGTGGAATTTTGACGGGGGGGGAAATCTCGATCGAGGAGGGATCTGCTTCCCTTTTTTCCCCCATTACTATCGTTCGTTATATAGAAACAGGGAGAGGAAGGACGTTCAAAAGAGTACATCTCTCGTGTAATTGTATCCCGATGGAGAGGAGAAAAAGAAGAAAGGAAGAGAGAAAAGGTTAATGGACTAAAAGCTCTCGATCTTGCGATCGTTCGAGCAAAGAAGATCGGTCGTGGAATCGATTTTAGCCGCGATTGGATTTCCGGCGACGAGTCAACGGAACATTACACGAAACATTACGTAAATCCGGACAAGTTTTCGAAGAGGGGAATGGTCGATTGGGTATCGGCGATCGTTCAACGAGACGAAAAGAAGCGACGGATCGGATCCGGCTCGGTGAACAAAATCGCTACGATGCCGGAACTCACCCGATTCATCGCTGTGTGCGCGTTTGTTGAAAAATAAAAGTAACTCGGACGAGCAAATTGTTCGACCGATTCCCCGTGTGTTACCGTGTTAGAGATTTTGCTGCATTGTTTTCCTGCTTGCTACGTTTTTACATGTACATGGAATCAAAAATTAATCCTTTCTTTTTTGTTTTTTTGTTTTTTTTTGTTTTTTTGGTATTTTCTTTTTTCCTTCCTTCAGTTCAGAAAATTGTTTCTATTTAAAAAAAATCCCCCCCAAGCGCAATCGGAGAAATACAGTGTCGGTGACAGTTGGTTACGAGCAACGACGAATACGTAAGCTGCGAATTACAATTCTCCCGTTATGAAATTATCGAACGTTTTCCGTTTTCCAAACGGCGTTGAACCGAACCGACAAAAGACAATATCTTTTCTCTCTCTCTCTTCTCCTTCGTTTTACTCGAACACAGCAAAATCAACTTTTCCTCCGATCGGTTGTCTCGCCGCAAGCTCTTATCGATCGCGTGCCTGGCCAACTAATCAAATTTACGTGCATAATGTTGGGCACAAAGTGGAAAGGAGCAGCTCGATCAAATATCTCCGCGTATATACCTCTTCTGTTTCAGATCGTGATCTTGTTGCGCGCAATCCGAATTTCGTAAGCGTGATTCGATTTTTACGCGAAGGGTGGGAAGGAATTGGCAGGAATTTTATTTATTCGGGAGGGAGCAAAAATTCGAATCGATCCGTGGACTCCTCCGTGATACACCGCGATAGAGGTGGAGGGGGAGGGGAAGCAGGGAAGCAGGGGGAGAAGGAGGGGGAGGAGGGTGAGCGAATAACACGAATGATCGGGACAGTAAAATGGAAATGTAATTTATTAGTAGCGAGGGCGAATTTAAAAGCAGCGTGAACGCATTAATTGAAAAGCGGGCGACAAATGAAACATGTTCCGCGCGAGCGATTCCTAGCGTGTCAATAGAAAAGCATCCGCTTTTGTCCGTGGCAATATTTAGAATTCCAATAAAGTCGGCGTCGATAAATCGCTTATTTATACTATCGATAGTTAATATCCGGTATTATATATCCGTATCCATCGATACCATCTTTCCTCTTCGATGAAACCGCCTTCGTCCGATCCTCGTCACATCTCTGAAAGCACGCGATACGTACTTCAAACTCGAGATAATTCGAAACATCTTGTATCTAATAATCTTTCGAACAGTTACAATCCAAATTAAATTGATTGGAACACGATGACTTCCAATATACGAAATGGTTGGTTTTTAGTTCGAACTCGATTCCAATTATTCCCTTTGGACGAATTATTATTCCGATTGCTATTCTTTTCCGCGCGATCCTGTGTGAAAACTCGTCGAGATACGCGTTTCGTTCTCGGCCAAGAACAATGCAGAGATCGCGCATTCCTCGTTCACATGTCGTGACACGTGTGCGAGCGCTTACTTACACCAAGATGGCGCTGAAGAGGTTATATATAAACGGAGGGGAGGAGGGGGGGCGAGAAAGGGAGAGGCGAGAAAACGAAAAATCCGGTGCAAATATTTGGACATCGTCTATTCGAAGAGAGCGAAGAGTGACGTATCGGATCCGATCTCTTCGTATCCGACTCGACGTAATAATTCGCGTAACGATCGAGAACGAAAGCGAGAAAAAAGAAAAATTCGATCGAACATCTGTTATCCGTATGGACGTAATAACAAGTCAAGTTTCGATTCGACAGACGAAAGAGGAGAGGTTATTTCTATCTCCTCTTTCGAGGAACAATCACACTTTTCACAGTCGTGAAATTGTTGCTCTCTCCTCGAGGAAAATTTGTGAATTTGTATGCATTAAAACGAGGATGGGATTAAACATTCGTGTCAATTCATGAATGTTGCGTTAACGGAGAATATTTAGACGAATTTAAAAGAATGGAGTTTAAATAGCTTGGAAAGTCAGGTTCAATTTCTTTCATCGATTATCGTTCACGTTATAAACGAATTTCTTCTTTCAATTTCTTTCTTGGCAAATTTTGATGGATCGATTTTCTAGATCGATTCATTCAAATTCATGGAAATATCATCTTTGTTCTTCGTATTGGATCTTCCCTTCGACTTCATTTTATCGTCGATGATATTTCGAATTTCTTAACGGAATTGGATCTCAAACTGATAACGCATTGCCACAGAAGGAAACATAAATTCTAAGAGTTAGCTGTGTTAGCGTAAAAGGTTGATGAGGTAGGGGAGGACTTACCACGGAAACTTTTCGCCCGATCTCCCATGGAACCGACCTCCCTGCGTGAAACTTATTTTCCCGGGCTCGTTCCCTGTGGGATCGCTCTCGGTGCTCTAACTAATGCGGCCCACAAACTAACCCGTCACTATTTTCGGCTATTACGAAGTTTCGAGAGACCAACCCGTCAAATCTAAAGGAAGCTCGCCATAACGCCAATATATATATATAAAACGGTGCATATCGTTACAAAAATTTAAGAGGAAGGATCGAGGAGTAATATGATCGAAACATAGATTTATAGAGAGATATATAGTTTTTCTCGCTTAGTATTGATGTCAAGTGGGAATAATAATTGTGAGAAACATCTTTAATTCTTCTGAAAATTGTTACAAATATAGACGTTTCGCCGCTAGAAATTCTATATTTCTGATGACGACAGGAAGCCATTTATCACGAACATTTTATTCCATCTCCGATCGAAATTTTGCAAAACGAAAGTCACCTTGAACGAGCTCGTTAAATTGCGTAGAAATAGCGCAACCTTACTCACATTTTGTTACAACAAATATAAATAAAAGTACTATTCTAGCAGCGGATCGGTTTGCCAATATGGGCGACGCCTCGCACTCGTGTGTACGATAATGAACAATTCCGTGTCAAAATTTTCGAACGATTAATCGAGATAAATTCGACGTTGGATGACAATTATCACCAGGTCTAATTCACTTTCTGGGTGGACGACTGGTTTTTGGACCGTGTCCACGGATTAAAATTCGACTCGAAATCGTCTCGAATCGTTCCAACGTTCGTGAATCATCGATTGCTATATCTACTCGCGTAACCAGGAAACGGTGATGCTCGCGATCGATTCTTACTCATCGAAGCAACTCTGGAAAAGTCAGCCTTTTAAATTTAACCGGATGTTCGTCTCTCGAAACGAATTGATTCGAAAAAGACGATCGGACAAAGAAAATTCTACCAGGTTTCACGAAAATTTGGCGAATATTCAAGATCCCTCGATGTAAACAACTGTTTCTCTGTTGTCAGCGTGATTCAAGCAATCCGAGAGATTTGTGAACATTTTCTGCTCGTAAAGAGCATGACTCAACCGAAATTCAATGAAAATGAAAACTCTTTTTTTTTTTCCAATTTTTGAATCGATGCCCAGTTGGAATTTATCTCGACAGCTCAAGCGTCCAGGAAATAGAAATTCGATTTAAAAAAAAAATTACCATGAACCATTCGTTGTAACCGTTCCACGATTCGATTCGATCGCGTCCAACAAAAGTTTCCTTAGAAGACAAAGCGTTATATCGAGATATATATCGTCTCTAAAAGGTCTCTTAATAATCTTTCGACTGGATCTACTCCGGAACTCGACAAAAGAAAATTAAATCGTCGGAAGGCGAACACGTTCGTTCTAAATCAGTTGCAGGAGGTTGTCCGTATGGCGTTCGAAAATCAACGGCGATGACTAACGATAAGCTAGACACGCGTCACGGAAGAACATTGACTCAGAGACAGACTCGGGACGCATACGCGGCGAGCCATTCGCAAATTCCACGAATATTCCTCACCGCCGCCTCGTAAATGCCGTGAAACACGCCAAACGTTTTCACGCCCTCGTCCTCTCCCCTCTGTCACTCGTGCATCCTCACCGCCACGTGATCGCGGCCCTTCCCTCTCCATCCGATCGGCCGGGTTTAGAATAACCCAAAGCTCCGCGAGTCGTTCGGTCCATTCGCGAGTTCGATCTCGAGTCGTCCGTTTCTTCGAGAGCGAGAACAGTCAAGAGGACAAGAGTTTTCCTTTTATTTCGACGATGGAGATCGCCAAAGGTGCGTGGTGCTGTACACGATTCGATAGAAATCCCATTCTAACTCGATTCCCTCGATAAATCATCCTCTCGAACTTTATGCGATTTTAAATCTAAAGGGAGATCCCTTTCGCTTTCGAGAAATGTCATTCTTCTTCTTCTTCTTCTTCTTCTACTTCCACTTCCATGGAATTTTGTTTTCTCGGAATTTTTCTTTTAATTATTAATCACGGGAAGAATATTTCATACTTTGGTTTATTTCTTTATTTAGCTGTAGTCTCGCGAGATTCGAGAAAGCTTGCATCTTTTTCTTGTTTTTTAAATTTTCAACAGAGATTCATGTACTTTCGAACGAAAATAAAAGGGAAAAATTAAGAGTTAGATATGGAATCTGGTTCAAATTTCTCGTCCTCTACGAGCTTGATTTCCTAATTATTAACAAGAAACGTTGCTTGCATCCATATAGTGAACGAGAACGCGGGCAGTCTCGTGGAGCAGTCGATGAACATCACAGCGGAATCAAAATCCGTGGCGACGATGAAATCCGTGGAGAGCGTGCAAACGAAATCCGTAGTCGAGTCGTCGACGTCGATCAAATCCGTGACTTCGTCCTCGACCAGGTCGCATCAATCGATGGAGTACGAGGAGACGATCGAGTACAACGACTAATCGATCCACCACGAAATCCACGCCGAATCCAAGTCCACAAAATACGATCCTTTTCTTTTTTTTTTTTTTTTTTTTTTTGGCATCGAAATCGCACAGGGGAGAGTCGAGACGCGATAGAGTCGACTCGAGCGCCTTGCTGATCTGAAAATCTGCCGCTCGAACGCTTCGAGTTTTCGAGGATTCGAGACTGGAATAGCCGAGAGTGTGGAAACGTGTGGTTTGGTTCCTGTCAGTTCCTGCTTCTGATTCAAAGGGAAATGCGGTTAGAAAGCGGGTGGAAACTCTGCTCGCGCGTTCCGCATGTTGATTCGCATGGAGGAGTTGGGAAGGAAGAAGTTGCGTCACGGAAAGGTGAACGTTCGAGGAATATTTTTGGAGAATAATGGAGGAAAGATACGTCGAGTCGAGTCACGGAATGACCGATCGACGGGGTCAAAGTGTGGATGGGACGACGGGTTTCAGAAATAACCCTTCCCTTCTTGAGTTGCTACGATAATGAAAAAAAAAAAAAAGAAAGAAAAAAAAAGAAGAAGAAGAAGAAGAAGAAGAAGAGGAAAAGGAAGGAACGCGAGCTCTGGCTCTCCTCCAATCGGCGTGGTTCATCGCCAAATAACGACTCGCCCCATCCTTTTCTCCCTTCCTCAAGGATCCTCCATGAAGGTCCTCCATCCCCCTGATCCTCTTTTAAATGCCTGTTTAAGCCTCTACATCATTGTCACGTCTCGCGATCCCACACTTCATTGTGAACTTTCGGTTATCTTTGTATAATAAAATTTCTAAGATATTGTTCTCTGGGTTCGTTCAATCTCTCTTATCCTTCCCCATTGTCGAGCCGCAGAATAGCAACGTGATTGCGGCTCGTTACTCGAATGATTTAAAGAGCAAAAGACAAAAGGAGGAAATATTGTTGAAAATTCGTTTAACGATTTCGTTCTTTTTCTCAAATTCTTCTTTCTTCTTCTTCTTCTTCTTTCAAGTTTAAACTTGACGATCGATCGTTGAATCATACTACAATGATTTCGTCAAATGATACTCGCGTCACTCTTAACCTTTGCCTTGCCACGCTTCGATCAGGAAAAAAAATGTCATCGTTCCTAGTCGTAACGAAAGTCAGGGACGACCGATAATTCAAGCTGCGGTTCCCGATTCGAGATCCAATTAAACTATGTGAAATGAAAACCGTGAAAAGGGACAAACGATTTTCCTTTACGATCCATTTACGATCCATCGGTCTCTTCGTCGCGAGAAACAATCAAAAATTTGATCGAATCGAAAATAGAACGCTTCAACCACGAAATAGTGAATTCGCCAAATTCTTTTAACCGATAGAAGATACTTTCGTTGGAACGTATTTGCATATTGCTGAGAGATGAACAGCAAGATTTTTCACGTCTCCTCGCGAAGAAATAAAGTTGTTGTTGATCCAGTCTCGCGAGCAAAGGAATAGATTGCCGCTCACCTATAGGAGCGAATAAATTGTATGGAAGATCGAGAGGAACAGAGGAGGGTTTATTAAGCGAGAAGTGGAGGGGGAGAGGACAGATATGGAGATTTATAAATGGTGATTTTTTTCAGAGGTGAGAAAGGAAAGAGGGTGAAGGAATCTCTCTCTTTAAAGAAACGAGACGGAAGGTAAGAAGATGAAGGTAAGATCTAGGAGAAAAATCTGAAAGAGAGAGAAATGAACTTGTTGAACGAGAGAGAGAAACCTACGCTAAACGAAACGTTGACTGGCATTGATTCACGATCCGGGGCGAGGGATTAAAGTGAAAACGAAATTGTGTAGCGAAATTAATTTTTCTTATCGAGTCGATCCGGAATGGAATCTTTCGAAAGCAATTTGATAAAACGTACGTTATAAAGCGTCGAGTTAACCGAGTAGGCGGAATTCATTGAATCCATTCCGGTGCCGAAATTAAGTGCTGCTCCCAGGGGACACGTTCGCGGGGAACGCGCGAGTGAAAGTTTTACAGGTTGCCAAGTTTCGAGGGAGGTTCCCTTCGGGTTTTACGACAGTTTCGAAACGAGGCTGAACGGTGGAATGCTCGCACCGTGGAAAAAAATGTTACGATTATCACCTTCCAAATTTTAAGATAATGAATTTTCACGGTGTGAATCGTGAAAAGTTATCGAATGAAAATAGAAAGTTGGCAATCGATAGTTGGCAATCGAAAGATAGAAATTTAGAGATCTTAAAATTAGTTTTATTCTAATGAATTGTGTAAATGTAGCGGACAAAAATTTGGAAAACTTTTCTAGTGTACGTAGTCTACGTCTAGCGATTTTTCTACCCCGACTCTTTTCAACTCTTCGCTTTTACGGAATATACGTTAATGACTCGAAACTTTTTAATCTCGGTCGGTAATGTAAAATCAGAGATTTTCATCCGCGTTTTCATTCGTAAAAAAAAATATCAACGTGTCTACGTGCACAAATTTCCATCGACGTCGAACGAGCTTTCGTAAAAAGTAATTTTTTTCTATTTTTTCTTTTTCTTTTTTTTAAGAAGACAAATCAGGCGAACGAAGTTATTATATATACGGAACGCGTAGATAATTTCTTCCAACCGTAATCTTTATTTATATAGGCTTATAATCTTTCGCCGGATATCTATCAACTGAACTTCATTCCACATCGTCTTTTTGTTCTACCTTCTTCTATACTAAACTTCCTCCTTTGTTTTCCCACCTCCTACGCGAATAAAATTGGATTTTCATTTTTCGAACAATATTGGAAAATAAATGTTCTAAATATATATTTCTCTAACTACGTCACATTCTAAGTTCTTCCTTGAAATTTATCTCTTTACAGGGACGACTTACTTTTCCCTCATCTCGGAAAAATACGATAACCCGTTAAATTATTCATACGAACGTATAAACACAATTTCACCCGCTAGTTTGGATAATCAAAATAGCATTGTACCCGTGCTTGAAAACTTGGAAGAGGAATAAGGGAAAAAAGAAGGAAAAAAAAAAAAAGAAAGGGAGGAGGGGAGAAGAAAAATAGACGTTCAAAAGCACGATCGATTCGTTTTTATCGCGAGGCAAAACCCGATAATCTTATCGTGGCTGGTCATCGAAGAAATGCGACTCCGAAATAAACAACCCCTTCCTTCGTTCGTTTATCGTGGCCGAATTAAATTTTCACCACGGCAGCCCTGATTGTCATAAATTTTTATCCCGAGAATCGGTTTCACCGAGGGGGCGAAAACACCATTCCCATGGCCACGAGCGATACTTCTCTGTCAGGGAAGGGAAGACTTATGGACTCTCGTAACGGAAACTCGAAGGGAATCGAGCGAACGAGAAAACGTGTCGTGTCGCGTCGCGTTTCGCCGGAAACGTTCTACCCTTTGTGCTCCATCGTGGATGGAAAATTTTTCGAAAAAAAATGAAATAAAAAAAGAAAACATCGATCGATCCTGTGTCTTCGAGTGAAACTGCTCGTTCTGTCCAACGTGAGGATGTATATAACGGAACAAGTTATTCGTGACACTTTTCGCTTTATCGAGGATACTGGGTAATGAGTTATGAAAATAAGTTAAAACTTAAAATGTCGATAAAGAGTATTATTACGTATAATTTTCATTAAATCTTTTAATTTCTGCTAGGTACGAATTTTGAAGTGGTGAACGGGTATAAAAATAACTTGGAAAATCGAGGCATAAATAAAGATATTGAGGCAACAATGTATGTAACAAAAGGTTTGGTTGTTGTTTTCTTTATAAAAAAATGGATAGTAAAGGAATATTGTTGTAATTGATTTTCGTGGGCAATTCACCAATCTCTCGTCGATATTTAAAAAATTGGTGTTATAGAGAAGAATATTTTTAATTCAAACAATATGGATTAATTCAAAAAAAGGGTGAGAATAGAAATACGATTAAAAAGAGGATTGAAAATTGAAATTAAATGTCGGGCCGATAAGTCATCCTCTAAACATAGGGGATGGTGATCGATGAAACGTGCATTTCGCTTGTCATTGTTCTGGATCGAAGGGTAGGAAGCATAATCGTGCTGGTGTTCGAGGAACGCGTTTCGATTATCCCAAATTCCCAAAATTGTGAATCGCGCGAACGTTCTATGCGAGCCATCATCATTGTATAATCCGATAATTTCTTCTCACAATCCGAATCATTATCGTTCGAAATTTCTTTCTTTTTTCAATTACCAAAAATCTTCCGCTTCGAAGAGATTTAAATGTTTAAAATGTTTTTCAATCTCGTCCTCGTTCTTATTTATAAATACGTGCATTTGATTAAAAAGGCAATCTTCTTTTTTTTTTTTTTTTACAGGGATTAATTACCTGCTACTGTTGACCGAAGTATTGCTCCTGCTGCGCCTCGAGATAATCGAATCTCCACGATTAACGACGCCTTTATGGGTGATGCTGAATGCCCGCAATCTGTACAGATCCTCCCCCGCTCTCGGATTGTACGCTTTCTCCGGCAGGCTGTGCACTCGTGGCCTGATGTGATCCGGCACTGAAACGTATCGATGGACGGTTAATTAAAACCAACCTATTAGTTCAAATAGGGCAACAGATATAAACAGGTATAAACGCGCGAACATTCCATTAATTGGATAGGTATCTTCGTCGATCTACATTTTAATTTATCTTTGAATTTATCTTTTAATCGACTAACGTCGAAATAACGATTCTCTCTTCGACGATTTATATAGGACAAATATATCGTGCAGGAATATTCGATCAGTTAAGAAGAGAAGGAGGGAGGGAAGGAATGAATAAATAGAATAGAAAGACAAAAATTTGCGCATCTTGAATTTTTAATTATTTGCCTGTCAAGCAAAACCGATCGTTTTCGATTCGCGTTAAACTATCCATCATTCGATTCTCCTTTTTTTTATCCCCCTTTTCTCTCTTTAGGTTTGGAAATTTTCCAATTGCGAAACGATCCTCGTGATCAAAGCGACGCGACACGTGGAACACCAGCCATGCTTCTGCCTTCGAGGGCTTCCCAATTTCCTGTCCCAACAACTAACTAGCCAACGTCTTTTATGTCTGCCTGTCAATTTCCATACGTGCTTCTTTCTTTCTTTTTTTTTTCCTTTTTTTCTTTTTTTTTTTTCTTTTTTTTTTTTTTATATAACACTCGAAACACAAAGCAAGCGCGTATAGCAGCGTGTGTATAAGAGGGGCGGGGGAAAAAAAATGATACTCCATTTTTCATCTCAATCTCGAATTTCGCGTAAAAATTCGATTTATCTCTCTGCGTAAATTTCACGAAATTTTGTTTGGTTTCAACAAATGAAACAACCGAACGTTCCCTTCAGTTTCAAAACTAACTTTTATAATAGTGTACAATTTTATTAAACTTTTTACAGATTTTTTCCTATCCACGTATCATCTTCAGGGCCAATAATATTATTGTACGCGCGGGCACAATATTTTGTCGAGCGAACCGGCTATCTATCTCTTCGCAATCTATTTCACGTTTCATGTATATTTGAATATCAATCTATAGAAATATGAAACGATATAGGGACTTGACGTTTTAGGGATACCCGTGATCCTGCATTCAAAGGGTCTCTCCGAAACGCGACAGCGTCGAAGCATCATCGGATCTCCGCCTTTATAACTTGACCACAGCCGTCTTATGCATGCATTAAATCTCTCAAATCTCCATGGAATAAATTACGACGTACGTACATAGGTTTTTACAATAATTATTTCCATAAATACGCTTCGCTTCGAAATCGTATTTACTTTAATTTCACTTCATCCTTTCATCCTTCAATTCTCCAACTCTATCTTTCTTTTTCACAGAATTCAAGGAAGCGTAGAACGATTCCCAAATTAAATTGTCCCCTTCGTATTGATTATATTCAGGATTCGAAATTCGTCCAAGTCGTTCGAAACGAAGTATGGCGGCAAAGAAAAATGCAAAGATGGACGATTTCTCTCCAATCCAATTTTCTCCAATATTCCAATTTTCTTGCGTTCGACGAGCGACACTTCGTTCGTTAACACAGAGGGACGCAGAAGTTTGAGAGATCGAAATGGAGCAAGGGTCCGCGTAGCGTGGCGCATCGACAAAGGTTGGCTCCATCATTTAATGCGGTTACAACTCGACGAGGCACTCAAGAAGTTCGTCTCCCGGACCGAGTAGCTAATTACGAAAACGAGGGCGGGTGTAACTTCGCCTCGACGAAATTAACGGCGAATTTTCGTCGATTCCGTGGGAAATTTCAATGCCAGGGACCGGACTTGGACGGAACAGAAACGTCCTTCGATTAATTAGGCGCGAGTTGAGTCCGATTTTTCTTTCGCCGAGGATCTCGAGCAAAACTTTGGCAAATCGAGATGTCGAAATGTCGAGATAAATAAGATGAGAAGGGAAGATGGAGGAAGATGGATAAATCGTAGTTCGCGCACAATTTAATTATCCGCACGCAATTTAATTTTAACGAAAAACACTCGGTGGTTGGGTCGCTCTCGAAGAAACAGCGATGGTGAATAATTAAATGGATATGAGAATGATAAATGAAAGGAGGGATTTTGAGACGTTGGATGCAACGTGTCTGACCTGACCCATCTTATTCCACTTTCTTTACTCTTCCAACGAGATGCAAGGTATATGTGTGTTGAAGTTGACTTTGAACATTGTAAACGAAAAGAGATGCCTGAAACGAATAACTATTTCTCGAAAGAGTTCATCCATTCCTGTTTATATTGTGAATCTTCAGTCATGATCTTCGCTTTCTAATTGAGACGTGATTGAATTCTTGATTCACGGTTGATCAGATTCTCCAAAGGACTGGTTAGATTCTAATTGACTTCTGCTTTCTGGAATTTTCCTTCCAATAATTATTCTCGACGTAAATGTAATTAAGAGGAATTTAGAGAGAACGAATGGAGGATGGTTTTCAAGAAACCATGAGTTATCGCGTATATCGTGTTTGGGGGCCAGGATTCTTGTAACTGCTTTTCCGATGGTCGACCGCAAGACACTTGACGCGCGCAAATATGATTTATGAAGTGGTTGCCATTACCATTGCGTCTCAATAGTTTCTGGAATACTTGCTATTAAGAGTTTGGAACAATATGAAACTTATTCGTAAATTACTGCTAAGAAATTGGAAAGTTAAACTATTGAAAATGATGAAGCTATTGAAAAAGTGAAATTGAAACTATCTTACTTTATAGATCAATGTCTTTTATTCTTAACATATATATATATATATTTGTTATAGAATACGTTTGGAAGACCGGATTCTTCAGATTCCAAAACATAAGAATTATTGAATTATTGAATTATTAAAACAATTGAAAATTTATTCTTCCTGCACTCTCAACTGATATATCAACTTTTGTGTTCGTTTTGACGAATATGCACTGAAAAAAAAATTGCAATATAATTTATTTTTATGGAATTCAACACGTATATATCTGAGAAGCGATGAAATAAGAATATTCGTACTCTTGAAATATTTACCAAGCGAATGAAAATACGGTGATATTTTTTTTTTTTTTTTTGCAAACGATATTGCACGTGCCGCGAGAAAGAAAAAAAAAAACGATAAAAGTATTCGACAAAACCTATCAAAGAACGACTCGTGCAAACGTATCGTATCTGACCGTTGCATCTTGTGCGCACTTTCTCGGTCATTCTTCCTTTTTGAAAACGAAACTGAAACGTTTTGTTCCCGATCTAAGGATTCTTCCTCCCTTTCACGAATATTATCTCCTATATTTTCCTTCTATATTCACCGCGTTAAATAATACAACATTTCCTTCGGAGAGAGGAAAACTCGCCTGTTATATCTCAAGATTGTCCTTATTATATACTACGTTATAATCCTATTGTAGGAGGCGAGGAAAAATGAGAGAACCTCGTGGAATTTGAAAGCCTGCTCCCTCACTGCATTATTGCTCTTTTATGGCGAATCCAATCTCGCGCTATTATTTGAAAGAGGGAGAAAAAGAAAAAAAAAAAAATAACAACATACGCGTTTTAAAGTCTTACGGGGAATACTTATTACATACATGTATTTGCCTGAAAATTGGAAAAGAAAAACAAAGGAAAAACATATCCATTGTCATCGACAATATAGAAAATATTTCGAAACCGAATGGAGAATGGATGTTATCCACTATTAACGTTAACAATAAACCGATAATTTCCGCGTCGCATCGATTTCCCGTATCTCTCTCTCGTTTATATTAATGAGAATCCAGGTTCGAAAAAAAATTCGTTATCGCATCGATCCGTCCGTTTTTTCCACCCCTTTTTTTCCCTCCACGAATCACGGCCAATTAGCAACGCTTTCTAATATCTCTGGTTTTAATACCGCATGCTCGGCCCCCGCGGATCATCTACGGGGGGGAAAAAAGGGAAAGCCTATCGCGATAGCTTGTTTACGGAAAGTATTTGCCCAGCGGATGCCGAGCCACGTAATTAATTTTGCAACCTAGTCCTCGATACTCGAGGGTAATCCGCCATGATTTGATACGTTATATCGACGTGCATCGTCAGGAAATTCATTCCAGGATGAGCATCGACAGGCGCATTGCGAAACATTGCGACGGAGGACGGAAAATTTGTTTTCGCGTTCCTTTTTTTCGCGACATTACATTTCCTCGATGATTCCTCGTGGAAAGTTGTTCTCTTGGAAAGTCGCGCGGATCGAAAAAAAAAAAAAAAAAAAACGTTTTCAACGTAAAATGGACGTTGAGCACGCGAGACAACGCGATCGTATCGACGAAAAGTGGAAACAAATCTATGGGGATGGATACTTTTTTCCATTTTTCTTTCTTTCCTTTTTTTTTTTTTTCCTCCCTGTTAAACGTTTTGACGAATGAACGATACTTAAACATCGAGATAAGAAGAGAAAAAGCCGCGTTTTTTTTTACAGAGAGCGAGGTGATCTCTTCTGTCAAGATGGGAGGGAGGGGGAGGATCGTTCGAATGCATCAAGTTGAGTACGCGTGCACATTTATTTCGGTTTGGCGGAGGAGAG
This sequence comes from Apis laboriosa, assembly GCF_014066325.1. Taxonomy (NCBI): domain Eukaryota; kingdom Metazoa; phylum Arthropoda; class Insecta; order Hymenoptera; family Apidae; genus Apis; species Apis laboriosa. The sequence goes on from NW_025224966.1 coordinate 2,824,740, forward strand.
ACCTCGTTTCGAATTGTGCATTGAAAGTTTAAACGAGGGCGAGCCTCGGGTACCGCGTCGCCGACGCTTCCGATACGATTCAATGTAAACAGCAAGGCGCGATTAAAAAATACCGGTAACAATACCCGTGTTGATAACTTGACCCTGTTTCTGTTGAATCGTTCGATCGTCACGCGGCTGTGTTACGAGAAAAATTTTACGNGCACGCTCTTCCTGGAAACTCATCCACTCTGAGTAAAATTTTTCGTAATACCTGATTAAAAAAATACCGACAACAATACCCGCGTTGATAACTTGACCCTGTTTCTGTTGAATCGTTCGATCGTCACGCGGCTGTGTTACGAGAAAAATTTTACGAAAGAAGAATCCCACGCGCACGCTCTTCCTGGAAACTCATTTCCCACTCTGAGTAAAATTTTTCGCAATACCTGATTAAAACGATACCTATATTGATAATTTGATCCTGTTTCCGCTGAAGGAGTGAAATTTTGCTGATTAAAAAGAAAAAAAAAAAAAAAAAGAAAAAGATTTAAAATGCTCGCTTACCGGGTAATTCCAAGAAATTAGAAGTTCTCCGTTGCCTGGCACGGGGGTGCGCTGTGAAATTCAACGGGCCCACGCTCTCGTTGCTGACGTTCGACAAATTGGAGCACTGGCTATCGCGGGAGCCGCGTCTGGACGCGAGATAGGCTGCAACACAGAGAGAGAAAGAGAGAGAGAGAGAGAGGAGAATTTGATGAAACGGTGGAATCGAAATTCGGGGCACGTGGCAAGCTTCGAAGGGATTTGTCGCGGACGATCGAGGGATTCGGTGTGACCCACGACAGGGTCACATTGCTAATCATCGTGGAACGAGCATTACCGATGAGAAACGCCGATTCACTGCGATCGTGTTCGTTCCCAATCGGCCTTCGTGCTTCGTGATTCGATCGCGCGAACGATATATCCCCGCCAGGATTAAAGATCGAACGAGATTACGGGATTAGCCGGTCGAAATACGACGAGGCGGCCTTTCGTTCCCGATGAAAAAGAGGAGAAGGGTAGAAGGGAGGGAGGACGAGGGAAAAATGGAAGGCAGAGTGGAAAAAGAGTGGAAAAGGGGGCGAAGCTCGCTTTTTCTATCCCAAAAAACCTTTAAACGAGAATTCAATTGGGAGAGTAAGACGATCCTGGAAAAATGATTACGTCGAGCCGATTTTTGACCCTCTCTCGACCTCCCTTCTTGTCTATCGCGTAACCGGATTAAGCGAGACTGCGCAATAATAGATTATGAAAAAACTGTGTAGGCCGAGTTGTTCGGATGGTAACCGAAACTTTTCGGTCGGTAATAATTTCGAGGGAATATCGCGGGCTGCAAAGACGCCGATTCAAACCGTTATAATTATGATCCGTGCGCGGTTTCCACGCTCGAATTGCAATTTATAAGGAACAAAATTCTCTGATTTAGGAAACAATGGGATATTTGAAGCGGAAAAGCTAAGCAAGCAAATTGCGTTCTCGCCCGGAGAAGCGGACAAAATAATTTCGACGAAAATGTGCGTCACGTTTCCAAGATTTGATGAACAATCTCTACTCTCGTTTCGATTTACCTCGTGTTTCCTCTTGTTTTTTTTCTTCTTTTTCTTTTTTTTTCTATAACGATATCGCGTCGCCTAACCTGTATTCCCCATTCTTCCTTTTCCGCTTTATTATTACGGGACAATTCGAGAGTTCGATCGCGAGGGAAAATTCGAAAAAGGAAAAGCACGCGGCTCGTTGTACGCGTTACTCGCCAACTCGAGGGAAATCTGTTCGAGACGGATGGAGGATTAATTAAAACCGATAATCCTGTCATCTATTAGGAGCATCGTTCTAAAAAAAAAAAAAAAAAAAAAAAGAAGAAGAAGAGAAGAAGAGGAGGAGGAGGAGAAGGATAAATATCGCAAAATCGATTGTGCAATCGGTTATAATAATTTTAAGCCGATCGACGGATCCCTCTTCCCTCGTTAATCGGCACGCACGGGAATATTGTCCCGCGCGGATGATCCGCTGTTCGAATAATTAGAGACGTTCGGGAAACGATACATCTCATTAATCGGATAATATAATTTGCGATTTCATCGGTCGTAACTCGCCCACGCGATAACGAATCGATAATTAACTCTCTCTCCTTTGCGCGGCAATAGCCCCCGTTAATTGAATCTTTTTCGCGCTCGTTACATTTTGCAAATGCTTTTAAAATGAGGGGATTCCTTTGACGGAGAGGGAGGGGAGTCAAGGACTTCGGATCGACCTAGTTTGACCGAACATATTGTTAATTATCTCTCCGCGCCACTTTTTCCAAATTAACTAATACCCCGGCCCAATCTTTATTAACTTGTTTCGCTAGTTATCAAAGATAAATTTCCAATTTTACGTATACAATATATAAATATATATTGTGAATTAAGTTCCTTTTTTTTTTTCCATCAAAACAAAAAAAGAACCCACGAAAGTTGAACAAAAATTAAAAAGAAAAAAAAGGGAGGGAAAAAAAAGAAAAGAAAAGAAAAGAAAGATCAAAGAAAAATCCAAAGAACCACTCACCGAGGCCACCCTTCATGGATCCTCTCCTTCTAGGGCTGGACAACAGAGTGACTTCCGTGTCGGCGTCCCCCATATCGGTCAAGTCGCTGGTCGACCTCCTCGAGATATTTCTTCCATTCTTCCCGTAAACGTCCTCTTGGCTCTCGCTCCGACTGTTCTCAGCCTCGTTCAAATACCCTTGACTGCGATTAAAATGACTGCTCCTCTTCCCACCGCCCCTCCTCCCGCTCGGACTGTCGCCTCTCTCCCTCGACGCTCCCCCTCCCCCTCCCCCCTCCACCGAACATGGCCTCGATCCGCCCCCGTTCTTGTAACTCGCGTTGCTCCCCTCCCGTTGCTCCGTTTTTTCGTGCTTCGGGCTGGACGATCCGTGGCCCATAGACGCGGCCATCGTCGCCGACACAGGATCCCACTTCGATCCGTTTAACCCGAAACAAGTGTTCCTACGATGGCCCTCGAAAGGCTTCTTCGAGGTGGCGAAACCCGCGGAGCTGGGCGATCTTGTCGGGACCGCGGGTGAACCACAGGCGGGGCTTCTCGGTGGATAGCTCATCGTCTTGCCGAGATTCTTACGGGTCTCGACGAATTGAAATATCGGCGACTTTCTGCCGGGCGAGTGCGCGCTAGGACTCTTGGGACTCCTGCACCCTTGACGCGGGTAGTAGCTCGGGCTCCTCTGCCCCGGCCTTGCCTCGGCCTCGTTCAACCGTCCGAACTCCTCGAAGTCGAAATTCGTGTTGGGCGTTTCCGGATAATACTCGGGGGGGAACTCGAACACCAGCGGCGTGCCAGGCGACTTGCTCACCTGGGGCAATTGCGTGGGGCTTCTCTGCCCGCCGATCGGGATTTGCGGCAATTGCGGTAGCTGGCGAGGACTACGAGGCGATTTCGCATGTGTCGACTGTCCCGGGCTGTTCGTAGCCATCTCTTACCACGTTGGGGGATAACGGATATTCTTCTTCCTTTTCTTCTCGATTACTTTCTTTCTTTCCTTCTTTTTCTTTTTTTATTTTTTTTTTTCCTTTTTTTGTTTCTTTTCTTTTAATCTAGCAAGAGAATGCTAGAGAAACCTCCGCCAGCCTCGTTGTGCGAGCACGATGAAACGTCGGTTGACTCTTTGTTGTGCCGGATTGCCACGAGTTTCCTCCGAGCAACGCGCCAATCTTCCGGAGCGGATCGAATTCTCATCTCCAACCTATCCCTCCTCCTCCCTCCACGGGTCTTCTCACGGTTTTCACGCACTGCTATTAGGGAATGACGCGACCAGTCGATGGAAGAAAGGCCTGGACGAGGGGATCCTTGGGAATTTTATCCATGGATGGCCAGGATTAAAGATGAATCACCCTTACGCACAGGGCCGCCTGAAAACGATGAATCGTTGTAGAAGAAACGTATTGGAAGTGTATTCGGAAGGAATCGTTGTACTTGTTATTATGCGACGAAAAAAGAAAGAAAAAAAAATAAACGAGAATTCCAAACTGTGAATACTGTCACGGATAACGTTTCCTATTATCAGACAAAATATCGCGAATATTTTTCCTTTTCGTGGAAATTAATCCACTAATAGTAGTAACGCGATTCGTCTGATCGGGCGAAACGAGTGTCGGTGAAAAGAAAAAGGGAGAAAAAAAAAATCAATCTCTCCAAGGAATTTCATTTTCCTCCATCTACCGTGAAACAATTTTTCCATTTCTTTATCTCTTTTGGGAGAGGAAGACTTTGAGAAAATTATATATTATTTCCTCCAACGGATGCAACAGTTTCGGCTGCGCGAACGCGAAATTATAATGATAAAATATAAATAACTTGGGATGCAACGAGTTACGAGTTCGAGTTTTCGCCTTCATTCTCGCGAATTAATTTTCGAGGCAACCAAAATCGATATTAATTGGCAACCGGTATACCATACTTCCGACATGCATCACGAAACCATCTCTCGAAGATACATATATATATATAAAGTAAAACCCGAAACAAAATTACTATATCTAATTAGCCTTTAATTAACCACAATCCAAAATTCTTACATCTCGCATCGTACACGTGTCGATAAACGATCCAACAATTTTTCAAACACCTACCTCTACCCTCACGAATAATCTCGTACGTTGATACGATTGCTCTACATTACATTACCCAAACACAGCCGAGAGAAACTCACCAATAGTTTCGATTTTCGGCTGGGAAGAATTAACCTGTTGATCGCGAGCAAGGTATCGTCACGCCGCTCTCTCCTCTCACCGTGGCCACCGTTTCTCCACCCTTCCTTCTTCGTTCGATGCGGACGATTTCACGATCAACGAAATCGGATCTCGACGGGGGCCCCGCGACACGAGGCAAGGCGACGACGAGGGGCACGAATGTGGACGAGGGAGGACACGCGGAACCGAACTCGACAGAGGTTGCCGCGTTACTGAGGGGTTGGAGCGTACAGACCTAGAGAGCGTCTCACCCCCCGCCACCGCGATTTCACCCTGCTCGACCTCCCACCCCTACGGTCCCCGGGGCTTTTCTTTCTCTTCGCACGTGTCTCTTTATCAATTCGATCCATTTCGCTTTTCCTGCGGGATTTCTGCGGGCCACCACCTCGTCCCGCATTCTCATCTCAGGGCAGGAAAATAAAATAACAACGGACGGCTATAAATGACGCGCGTCGAAACACCCCTTTCGAGTCGATTCCTTCCGCTTTCGAGTAATTATTATATAGATTGACGGTAGATCGGTAGATATCCCATTCGCGACTACTGGACGATGCGATTTGTGAAAATTAGATAGATTGACACGAGTGCCAAGATCTATCGATAATGAAGATCAATGTTTACTTAATAACAGTTTGTGTTATTATCGAAGATTTTATCTATGAATTTTTCTACATCATACTCGACAATCGTATCCTTGTATTACTCGGATCGAAGAATACCGTGGATCGTGTGTATTTATCGCTTATCGAATATCACTTTAATCCCCTTCGAAATTAATTTATCGCGAATCGGACGATCTCTGAATCTGTTAAACCTCAACATCGCGTACGATTCGAAGCTACCACGAACGTTGATCTTCGAATTTGTACACTGGGCGAAATATTATTGGAGAGGAGGGGGAAATTTTATTCCATAATCGGATGCAAAGCACTCGGCCCTCTCCAAGGGAAATTGGATTCCCGTGTGTAAGACCGCAGCCGGTCACTGGCGCGGCACAACGCTCCCTTTGGGGTAATCGATGTGTCCAACGACACGCTGCATAAACTCTGGCCGAGATTGCGCTCCGTGTTCGCACCGCAACGCGCGGTGATTGCGCGCGGTTCATACACCCCCCCCTTCACCCTCCCCCTCTCCTTTCCCACTCCGCTTCCGCGGTCAAACGCGTCCAACAGGTAAACGCCGAATCGGTCACGGATCAAAGTCGGAGATCAAAGCTGTAGCTGTGGATCGTCAAAGCGAGGAAGATTATTGCTTAATTGAAACGACGATCTTTACTTTTTCTTTCTTTAATTTTCGAGAAAATTATCTAGAACGGATCTTTTGTTTCCTAAGTTTATTATTAGAGGAGGAGGATGGATATCGATCGCGTTACGATCGATGTTACGAATAGTCGTTTAGATTTCTCTTTTCGATGCGATTACAATGTTTTACAAGTTTTTTTCTTTTTTTTTTTATTGCGTTGAAAGTGTAGATATAGCGGTGTTTCGGTGTAAATCGAGTTGTAGAATAATTATGTCAAGAGTATATGTACGAAGGTGGGCATTCCCCGAGGAATTTATGATTTAAAAAAGATTTTCAGATAAGTATTGGAATGAAACGTGAAACTGTTCTGTTATTTACGGGGTCGTCGTTACGAATAAGGGAATAAGGGAGCGGCGAAGAAATGAAATGAATTCGTACGTGTAACGCGAAAATCGAAACTCCCGCCTTCGAATTATCGATTGCGCTCGTGAAAACGCGTGCCTTGCCAAAGGGGAACGCTCAATTATCGTTTCAAACTTCGTCTCTAATATAATGATCTGACAATTATAATAATGATAATGATTCTCGAACAATAAAATTTCATCCAATTATCGCGCTCGATTCTATTTAGCAAATTTTATCTTCGATTATAATATCGATAACGTTACATGCAGTAAATCGTGTTTACGATCTTATCTATTGATTCGATGCCTGAATAACGACACGTTGAAACTTTTCATATTAAATTCAATGAAAAGAGTTGATTCGATCGGTAATTGAGCGACATCGGAAAAATTTCTTCGAGTTCTTTGAATAATCGCTCTTTGAATTCTAATATATTTTTTTTTTCTTTTTTTTTCTTTTTTTGTTCCCTTGTTGTTGTTCTTTCTTTTCAAACGTCATACGATAATAAACTCGACGTATATAACTCGATAAAAAAGATTCATACGTAGTAAAAATAATTCTGACGTAAGTGGGAACGGTGCATTATGCCGTCGTTGAAAACTTTTCGCGTAGAATTTGATAGGCCAACGGCTACGTATCTAAGTGGCGAAATTGTCAGTGGAAATATTATTGTGGACGTAATAAGAGAGAAAGAAATTAGAGGTGAGTCTTTTTGAATTTTAAACATTTTCAATTACGAATTAAACGTCAGATTAGAATACTTGATGGAAACTATAAATATTGATTGCGAAATATTTGGATGAGCAAGTAAATAATTCATTAAATAGTTGGATAAATAATATATTGATCGAATATCTGATCAATCTGGTGATTTTTGACCGATAAAGTGATCAAAAATTTGATTGTTTTTCGATTATTTTTGACAAACATTGAAAATGAACGGTAAAGAAAATTATTTGATATAAAAATAATGTGATATTAAAAAAGTCGCATTAATTAAAATTAATTTATATTCAAAAAGATATTCGAATATTGCTACTTTGCAAATGTAAGTGCTAGTATTTATAGATGACAATATATTGACAATTTCATGAAAATTTAATAAAGAGTGTTAAGATTAGATTAAGATCATATTGAGATATTATTAAAATTATATTATTAAGATCGCATGAGAATCGCAAGCATTTCTTATTTTTATTTCTTCTTGCCGATTTTTGGTTGTCAAACGGAATGAATAGCAATATTGAAAAAATATTCGAAAACTATAGTTTCATATTTTTCACAAGATTGTCAAATTTTTGAGGATATTTATTTTTCCTATTAAAATATATAACTCGTTTAAATTTGGTTCAACATCACGCACTTTATATAGAGAATTATATATATTGTATTTCATGTAATCTTAAAAAGTAGTAAGTTATGAAAATATGAGAATGAGAATGAAATATTAGTCAGTAAAATTTTGTTTGAAATTTTTTCCAGAGCAAATATAGTTAAAGAGAGCAAATAGTGAAACAAGAATAGAGATAAGATAAAATTACAATCAACGCCATCTTTAGAGTGTCGGAAATGAAACATAAAGGATCAGAGTTAACTATTAACGCCATCTCTTGAGTATATTGAAAAAAGTATTTTATATTATTTATATTATCACTTAAGAGATGGCGCTAACAATCAATTCTTACTTTATCTCTATCCTGCTCTTATTATTTTCTGTCCTTCCTATATGTGTTTCATTTGCGGCACTCTGGAGATGGCGCTGATTGCAATAATTTTATCCAATCTCTATCCTTTTCCTTCTTATTTACTCTCCTTGTCTATCCTTTTTTGGCGCGATACAACGAGACAAGAGATTGAATTTTCATCATTTTTCTATCAAAACTAGAATATGCCTTATCTTTAATATAAAAAATATATTTACTATGTATATTTACTTGTATATTACGAAATTATACAATTTCATAACTTTTATTAGTAGCATTAATATATTAAATATTAATTTTTAATTATAGGATTAATTTTTATTGCAACCGGCCAGGCTAATGTAAGCTGGACCGAATATGATCATACAAGAAAAAAGAAGAAGCATACCCATAATATTATCTATAGCAATTCAGAAAAATATTTCGATTTTAAATACAATATAATTCCTAAGCACAAATGTAAGTATAAACATTGAAAATAAAAAACTTAAATGTTTAAACAATCATCGATTGAATTAATAGATTTAATTAAATCTATAAATCTCCAAATATATTATTACATTAATTATATATTTTATAATTTTTCAGCTAATTTACGGATCAAAATCCCCTTTGGATATCACAAGTATCCATTTAATTTTCAATTACCTCATAATATACCAAGCAGTTTCGAGCATAAATATGGACATGTAAGATATACTATAAAAGCCATAATGGATAGACCATGGAGATTCGATCATCAAACCAAAATAGCATTCACAGTTATTTCAACTTTGGACTTGAACGCACATCGTGAAAAATGCGTAAGATATTGATATTGATATTGTCTCTTATGTATCATATATTACGAATTCAGATGGATTATTCTGTTTTTTGAATAGCTAGGATTGGATGATGAAATAATAAAAAATTTCTTTTTTTGCTGTTGCAATCAAGGATCAATTAATTTACAAATTAGAGTACCATCTTCTGGATACGTTCCAGGCCAGTCAATAATCACAATGATGAATTACGTGAATTCCACAAATAATATACAAATAACGAAGATCAGTACAAAATTGTTACAAGTGAGTGATGATCACGATCGAAATACCAATTTCATAATTTCACTGAAAAATTATTTACATCTTCTCTTCTTTAAGAAACTCAAATTTTATGCATCTACGCCGCACACAAGATTGAATTTTAGTACTGTTGAAATCGTAACTAAGGACACTTCAGAATCGTTCCTGGCTCGTGGACAAACCATATCAGGGATTTTAATTCCACCTATACCACCGTCCTATTTGGAATATTGTAGCATAATAGATTTGAATTACGAATTACTCGTTATTGTACACGTTTCAGGACTGTAAATATTACATAATACCTAATAACATCATTACTATCATATCTAATAACAGATATAATCAATGATTTCATTTATGTTTAAAATTAGGCATTTTAAAATGAAGAAAAATTATCCTCTTTTAATCGGAACGATACCACTCTATTATCCGCCTTCCGCACCATCTCTGAACGATATAAATGCATCCACGACGACATCATTTCCAATGCCGACACCAGGTCAATTTGATAGGTCGCATCTTCCACCGGAAACTCGAACTATTGCTTTCGTTTCTCCAGAACAACCCTTTGCTTCTTCAAGTAATCTGGATATACGTAAGCAATTAATAATAATAAAATTTATATACAAATAAATGAAAATGAAAAAAATTGTTAGAATCTATTACCTTTTTCTCTGTTTAGCACCACCATCCTATGAAGAATGCATATCTGGAACTCAGGATATCATGGATCAAAATGATTCGCAATATGTGTTTGGTGCGAATACCCCTTGGGCACCTAGATATCCAGTATTCAATTATCCACAAACAAGTAAAGTTAAAATTTTCTTCTATCTTTGATCAAATAAAATAAGATTTTCATTTGTATCTTTCTTCTTCAGATATATATTAATGAACGAAAGATATATTCATAACGAATATAATATCTGCCAAAGTTTTAAACTCAAAAGAAAACAAGAACCAACAAATATGAAATATAATCCAACATAACATATAATATGTTATTAGTATGTTATTATATCTCAATAAAAATAAGATATTTTTATATAATTTTATCATCAATTAAATTCATCACAAGGCACGAGGGAAAAGCAACAGTTTTACGAAAATGATATATTTACACAATTTATTTTTATATCTCAACATCGCCATATTGTAATCATAATCATCATCGAGTCATATTATAATTAGCAAAAAAAAACCGATTATTATTTTTAAAAAGATGAACAAGGAGAATAAAGAATTTCGCGACAAAAAGCAGCAGTACAAAAGGAATGAGAGATTCGTCGGTAAACTCCGATAAAACAATAGATCGCAAATCGGTCGTTCTCAAAAAGATCTGAATAAAGAGGATAGTAAAAAACTTACAATAGCTCCTGAGCGCGTCTGCTTGTGTAACTGGTTAAGAATATGGAGGAAAGTTAATCAACAAGTTGCGAACATATTTCAGATCATCACTCATATAACATCTTCTACTCTATAATGTATACAATTCAAGTTGACGCTTTAGGAAATACACATGGTACAATTCGCACTGTAATCACCAAATGCCCGATAAACGTGTCATTGTAGGAACTGAACCCAACCATCTTAATGTTAAAGGCTGTCTTAAATACAATGAACAGACACGGTTGTCATGCCTTTCTTTTCTTTTCTTTTCTTTTCTTTTCTATTCAAGTATGACTTGCTATCGGATGACTGTGAAAAATTTTCTTTCAGCTTTATTTTATACTATTAAAAATAAACAAGTAAAAAGATTAATATATTATCGAGCATATTTAAAAAAAAAATGCACCTGACTGAAGTCAATTCCAATAGTATCATTATGGCTGGTATGACGTTCGTTATGGCTGGTCCCATTTCGTACATTTATCATTCATAATTACAACAATCGTTCTTAATAAATTCATTCAATATAATCGAGACAAAAATTTCACTCGAACGTCATTTGTTGTTTTTAAATAATCATACAATCATATCAACGTTCACAAGAACATCCGACGCAGTAAAAAAAAAAAAAAAAAAAAAAAAAAAAAAAAAAAAAAACAGATAAAATTGTGCTACGACAATTCATTTTTGTTTCCAATATGCTTCAAGTATATTATAAGATACGAGTGTATACTCCTAAATTGGCATTCGGTGTTGTAGAAGTACTCGTGATTACTAAATATGAATTTAAAAATCGCATGAAACGTAAATATATCTATTCTTTTTTTTGTTTTTTTTTTTTTGTTTTTTCAATAATTACATTATGCTAGAAATAATTTTTAAAAAAGGAAAAATAAAAGAAGTCAAGAATTAAATCGAATATATTAAGAAATAAGAAAATAATAGCAATAATAATAATAATAATAATAATAATAATAATAAAGCGAAAAATATAATCCATAAGCTTACGAGAGAAATAAAATTAATAGTTCAAGATAAAAATAATAAAATTTTTGGATATATTTATGATATTATATAGTAAAAGATAAAATAGTTTTTATGTTAATAACGCATGTTAATACATACGTATGTTCTTGACTCGATAATGTTTCCTGACTTTCTTTTCTTTAAATCTCTGATTATCCTGATTCATCGGGAGGGGAAAGGAACTGTGCGCTCCGACTTTACAAAAATTTGCTTCGCTTATATTACAATAACCTTCCCTCGATTTAAGATATTCAACCCTTAATATATATTATTATCATAAATAAATTTGGTCTATCGGTAATATTGTGAATACGCCGGTATAAATACTGGCAGTATTTGGTTAAGTAAAAAAATCATGATCACTAGAAGAGGTAACTGGTACCGATTGAATTAAACATGAGCGAAACTATTACTTCAATTCCAATTATAAATATTCATCGATGAGAAACGACACGATTTATCAATCTACTTATACTATATTCGGTTGAATACATACACACGATTATTGCTTGAAATATTAGAAATATTTATTCACATCAAAGTTTTTTTTTTTTTTTTTTTTTGTTTATTTTGTTTCAATTTCGCGTTTTCTCGATTGAATAAACTTTTACGTGAATAACCATCTAATATTCTGAGAATAATTTGAGAAATAATTGTGTATATACACTTAAACCAAATATATTGCAAATAATAAAAGAGAGCAATAATACGACACGCATGTTACAACTTCCAGTAAACTTGATTTAACATTCTTTCATGGGATTATCGGGGTATTGCAGATCTATTCACGATATGATCTAAATTTCTTGCAAGTCAATGCCAGCAAAACTATATTATATTATTAATATAACATGTATAACAATGTATAATATACATTGATTTTTTAATACATCATACAATTTTATTTCTTGAATATATTTTATTCGAGTTATATTACAAAAACGTATTGCACTATTCTTTACAATAGAAAAAGAACAGTAAAAAAATTACTTTTAGCCATATATAATATAAACTCAAGAAATTTTAATATTTCGTGAATAAATCTACTATAAAACCACCGATAGGAAAGTATAGTGAGTCAATAGATCCATTTTAAAAACAGCAGTTGTAAAGATGTCTTTTAACATTTCCATATGATCCACAAAACTGTCTCGTGTATTGTAAACTATGGTGACCCACTTATTAGTTTTTTGCAGCACTTTGTTTTAAAAAAATAATCAATGTTGCTGTCGCCACTACATGGCGCAACAGGTTCAAGACAAACATCAACATTTCATCTCTACCATATTTGTATACATACATTCAATACAACATTAACATTAACTGAGATTAAGAAAAGGCATAATTTACATTGTCGTGGTATGTTGATCCAAGTCATGAACCAGAGGACACTGAGTTGTGCACACGTAGTGTGTTTTTTATAATGTGTGTTATGTCTTTACGCAATCACTTTACATTATTACACTTTTTTCAGTCCGCACGCTTCCCAAAATCCTGGAAGAGGAAGTGCAGATACCAGATTGGATAAAAGCATAAAAATAATAATCAACCGATAAAATTTAACTCTTACCATAACTATAAGTGTAACTTTAACCCTCTCTCTTAATGGCACCTGGTGCTTCTGCCAATCCTTTAACTTTAAGTCGATCAGCAGTTTTAAGAAATGCAGGCAATTGATCTTGTGAAACATTAACTTCTCCTGCATACATAAATTCCAAAATAGCTTGAAGATGACTGTATGCGACATCTTTTAAAATTATGATGGGATGTTTGGACGGATTTTCCTATAAAATTTTGTTACTTAATCCTCTTATCGTGCAAAAGTTATATTTCAAATTAGAATAATAATATCATACCTCTAATAAGGATTTAAAATAAGGACTACAAGCGGATAACACCATCTTATGTGCTTTACAAGTTTGACCATCACAAGCTAATGTCACATCCGTGAAACTTTTTTCATCTCGTAAATGTTTAAACGACGATACCATATTAGATTGGAAATCATTCCATTTAAGAAAAAACTGCTGTTGTTCATCTGCCATTGTTGACACCCAATGTTTTAATGAACTTTGCTTTTATTTTAGAACTGGAAAAACAAGTTTCAATAACATAACAAGCTAAGATATATTAAACAGAGTAATATTAACAATAACAATAATATTAACATAAACACGAGGATAAATTGAAGGACACATTGAATACAAAAATCTCTGTTATCAAATATTTATATGATCAAAAAAAAATATTTATTTAATATAATAATTAAAGAATCGTAACAAAACAAGAGAGAGAGAGAGAGAGAGAGAGAGAGAGAGAGAGAGAGAGAGGAAGAGAAAGGGAGAGAGAGAAAGAGAAAAAAGGGGGAAGCAATACACATTATAAGACGAAGGTCAAAGTTTCTAAAATGTAGACGAAGCAAAAAGTTGCTATCTCGTGTTGAATTGTATGTACCAGATTTTGTTTAGGTTAAGCCTAAAAATATTCAAACGATTCGTATACGATGTGTTTGAAAATATTTAATAAAGTAAAATTAGAAAAAAAAGAAAAGTGTCACGATATAACATAAATTCGTTCTAATCTAGTTTTTGAAAATGCTTTGCATGACGTGTTACTTGTATTTTGTCATAACAATACGCGTACATGATACGAATCGTTCCGTCAAAGACACTCGTAAAGACCCACAACGGACCAACAATACGAAACGCGCGAGAAAAATAACCTATCGAAATTCATTACGTACCTTGGCTTGACGAAGCACTGTATTCTCTGGTACAACGCTGAATCACAAAAAGAACGCGAAGAACATGTATTGCCGAAAAGTTTTCAAGCGAATGTTACCAATTTTTTGTTGTGGCTAATATCACGGCAAAGAAATTCGGTCGAATTCGGATCTTTTCGTTCTAGATCGGTTCGGAAACACTGTACCGACTGGTAATAATTTCGTTCTTCGTTTCAAGATGTCGTTGGCGGCGTTGATTTACGCGCTTGGAGGAATATTCGAAATTCTCCCAACATAAATGTCAATCCAAAATTGTATATCGACGTCATTGCAGCGCGCAAAATGCATTCCTAGATATAACATCAAAGGACGCGGTCTCCTAAAACAAAGATAGAACAGTTAAAACCATGCATCATAAAGTTCAAATTCTCCTCTCGACGAGATGTTGTTCCAAATTTAAACGAAACCGCTCGTAATATTTTACGATACGGATAAAAGACACTTCGGTAATATAAACATCATTTATTATTCATTCGATCCCTATAAAATTCATGCAAAAGATCTTGCATCTATCACCGATCATATCCTCTCTCTCTCTCTCTCTCTCTCACTTTGTTACTGCTAATTGCGCAATCTCACGCAAGCAATTGGACAGATATCAGCATGCGCTAACTGACAAATCAAATGTACCCGCTATTACATAGAAATCGGTTCCGATCGAGTGCCCAACGATGACGGTAACGATAATCGTCGAGTAACTTGTCCCGCGAAACAAATCGCGCATTCTCCATACGTTATATACGGAACGGAGCTATCGTCGGGAGGCGCATACACAATCGGAAGAGAAACAATTGTACAAGAGATAAAAATCGGGAGGAAAATTTTCCAATTTCTGTGGAAAATCCGTGTATCGAAAGGACGGTGGATTCGTATATAAGTTCTTATAAATAGAACCGAGAAAGGCGAGCACCGGAAAAGTTTTCCTGTCGCGCGATGCCGCGACGGAACACGACAGCATGTCAGCCTCTAAAACGAACAAAGAAAGATTTAGCTTAGGAGAGAGGGAAAGAGCGACAGAGAAGGAGGAAGGGAAGATAGAAAGGAGAGGAAGAAAGAAGGAAGGAGTAATTCGAGAAAACTGGAGAGGGAGAGAGAAAGAGCGAACATGGTGGACGCGCGGTATCCACGCTCTTAGCGCGGATCGGTTCACGAGGAAAGAGACGGGGAGAGCGGGTGAGAGGGCGAGCGCAAGCGCAATGAGCCATGGAGTTGCTCTCGACGCACGCCACATTGAAAGCTTGCGACATGCCGCAAAGCCGCTCAGTCGTGCGCCAGCTCTCATGCGGGTGGTATCGTTTTCTCGGTTTCTCATCATTCCTTGTGGTGTACCGTAACCGCGAGCACGAAAAAGCCCGCGTAGGCGTGGTGAACGCGTTGGCACATACGAACCACGCGGTTTTAAGCGAAGAAGAAACAATCGCGTTTCTCTAAAACGATCGAACATTAGATGCTCGTCTTCGTCCTCGAAAATTGGAATAGTCGAGGGTCACGTTTTGATACTTGGACCAGTGTCAGATCTCGGCTCGTCCGCACAGGAAAATTCCCGACTTGCCATACGAGCTCGTTCTCTCGTGGTAAAGTTTCACAGCGATACGTTTGGCTCTCTCTCTCTGTCTTTTTTTCCGGACAACACCGTGACACCGAGAGTACGAGAGTACGCGTAATTATTATTAAAAGAAAGTAATAACAAGGATTAAAGAACAAGAATCGATTTTACGAACGATCGGATATCTACTCGGTAAAGAGTAGGAAAAAAAAAAAAAAAAAAAGAAGAAGGTGATAGGACAGAATTGCGGAAAGATATTACGGTATTTGTGATGTGCGAGTGAAGGCAATGGAGTCACCAGTCATGTACGATTCAGCGGCCCATCAGGCCCAGGCCCACGGTGCGGCCGATCTTAAGAAGTCTCAGGTACTCAGCAACAACAACAACAACAACAACAATCATCAGAGCAACAACAACAATAACAACAACGCTGCGAATAACAACAACTCGGCTCTTCAAGTGAATCATAATCACAGCCAGCAGCAAAGCGGTTCGGTGGTGAGCAAGGTCTCGGCGAGCAAGGCTAGCCTTCACCAACAATACGCGGAACATTGCGCCGCGGCCGGCGAGCTGACAGACCTGAACACACCCGAGATATCGTTAGATCTGCAGCACCTGATCGACGACAGCCACTTCAACGACGGCCTGTTGGACATGTTGGGGGCGAACAACGGAGCGGTGAAGCACGTGAGAACGCCGGGTTATCCACGCACAACGCTCGCCTACATGCCGCAACCTGTCCACAGCGGAGCGAGTTATCACCAGGGCAGCAACAGTTGTAGCGACAGCAACAGCTCGAGTTCCGAGTCGCCCAGCATCAAAGAGGAACCATTAGACCCGGCGGATTATCGCCGCCACTGCCCGCAATATCCGCCCGGTGGATACAGCCCGGTCACGAACGGGCCGTTCGCGAACGGAGCGCCGACCTTCACCACTTTGACACCGTCCACGGTACCGGGTGGCCATCCCGGTGCACCGGTCCATCAACCACCGCCACGGGGCGGGCCGATGAAACCGGTGATGGCCCATCAACACCACGCGAACACTGCCGCCGCCGTTGCCAGAAAACAGACGAAGACGATCGACAAGGCGAGCGACGAGTACAGAAGGCGTCGCGAGAGGAACAACATAGCGGTGAGAAAGAGCCGCGAGAAGGCAAAGGTACGATCGAGGGAGACCGAGGAGAAGGTGAAGCTGTTGGTTAAGGATAACGACCTGCTCAAGAAGAGGATCGAACTGCTCACGGAGGAGCTCAACGTTCTCAGGTCTTTGTTCAGCAGCGTCGGAGTGGTACCGGAACAATTGCACCGCGAGATCTCGAGGCATCTCGATCAGTTCCAGCAACACGCGGTGGGACCCATGTAGCGCACGACGTCATCATCCTCGTCGAGCATCGCGGTGCCATCGCGCCGCGCGTATCGCGCCTTTCTCTCGTCCACCGCCGTCGACCTTCGTCCCTTCCCTTTCGAATCGATACCATTGCGAAAGAGACGCGCCTCGAAACGACTTCCGCTTTCCGGATGCTCGCCCGACGCTCCCTCTCGATCCTTTCGCGTCCGCGTCATCCGGGTAAAAGTAAAGAAGAACGTCCTGGATCGAGCATCGCGGCCGTTACTGCGTCTTTTGTCCCGTTCCATCACGCGGAGAACGCGAGGTGCACGTGCGTTCCCTCGAGAGAAACGACACGCGGATCGCGGACAGAAGAAAAGACGCGGTGGGAATGGAAAACGGAGAGGAAGACGGATCCTCGAGGAGAGGAGAAGGGAAAGAAGAAGCGAGGAATAACAGAGAGAAGGAGGAAGAGGCGTGACTCGTTTGAAGAAGAGACGCTCGTCGGTTTCGCCCGAGGAGAAGCTTTTCGGCAGCTGGAGCTTACGTCGACAACTTTTCACGTGTTGGAAGAAAAGTGCCTCTGCTCATGGCGAACTTTTATTTACACCAAGTGCATCGGACACTTTCTCTGTTCGTCTGTTAATACGACGCGTTACAACAATACGGAGAAAAAGATATGGAGAAAAACGGGGGGAGAAAAAAAAAAAAAAAAAAAAGCCACGAGCAATTTCGAGATTTTCGCGCAGCCGCCATGTTGTTGCGACTCTTTTCTTTGACCCTTTGGAATTTACGCGAGAGATAAACGAAAATTAAGATTAAGGATGGGCGATCGATTCGTCCGATCTTCTTTGTTTCTTTTTTTTTTTCTTCTTCTTCTTTTTTTCGTGTCTAACTTTTATTTTTTTTTTCTTTTTCTTTTTTCTTTTTTTCTCAATGTACGTAAGACTGGGTGGTGATCACCGCGTGTTTCGCGGGTTCGCCGCCTCATTCGATCGCGTAATTCGCAACACGGAGAGACGCGTTGCGACTCTGAACAAATCGCGCATCGATGTGTACAAACGCATCAATTACATTTACATACATATACACATATACACTTAGACACACACACACACACACACACACACACACACACAAAACGATCACACCTAAGAGAATATTTGTAATCAACGCGCGCATACGTAAATTCGCTCGCATAAATCTTCGATTCTCTTAATGTTATATATTTTCGATGCACCTTACTCCGATCGCACATACACACGTGCGAAGGAAAACACGCACACGTACATTCATAGAACATACACACATGGCAGAGTACATATATATGTTTACATATTGACGATGCGATGGACGCGATGTACACGTGCACCGCGTTACGTTCAGACTTATAGATATATACATATATATATGTGTGTATATATATATATATATATATATATCGACCGATTAAATTAGATAATCATTCTCATTACCAAGTACCTAAAAAAAGGCATCATACCGAGATACCGTAATTTTTGCGAAACAGTATCGAAATGAAAAATAACGACGTTAACGCTACCTTCTCGATTCGCGCATCGTACTCTTTCTCGGCAGGAGTGATGCGACCCGACCAACCGAGGAAAGGAAACGCGAACAACACCCACATATGCCCACAGAAAAAAAAAAAAAAAAGAAAGAAAAGCACACTCTTTATCACACACGCCCTTGTATTATAGCTCTATATTTTAATTTTATTATATTCGAGATGTATGTACATAAAAAAAAAAAAAAAAGCTAATATATTTTGTTAGAGAAACGAAACGAAGCGGACTCGTGTTTTTTGCGAGAGAGAGAGAGAGAAAGAGCGAGCGAAAGAGAGAGAACGAGAGAGAGAGAGAGAGAGAGGAAGAGAGAAAGAAGAAGAGTGAAAGCGAGAGAGAGAAAGGATGAGAGCGAGAGAGAGAAGATTAAAAAAGAAAAAAATATAAAAAATTGTCGAATGTGTGCGAGCATGTGTTCAATAAACCGATCGTTGTAATTATTGCGTACGTTTTAATGCGAACGACAAGTTAGGAAATATGCGGCGAGAATGGAAGAGAGGATAGATAGATAGATAAAGTCGCCGACGTTACCTGGGACTCGGCCCACAACCGAATCCCTTTCCACTTTGAGTTACCGTAAAAATCGCGTGAAGCGGGCTTCATTCTTTTTTTTTTTTTCTTTTTCTTTCTCTCTTTTTTTCCTTTTCGTCTTCTCGTCGTCTTCCTTGTCCCGTAGAGGAACTTCTTCGCGCGCGACAGAGAACGACACTTGTTACCTTATATACGTACTTGTGCGACAAGTTTAAATATTTCCTTCTTCTTCTTCTTCTTTTTCTTTTTCTTTTCCTTTTGTCCTTTTATTTTATTTTATTTTCTTTTCTAAGAAGTTTTTCGGGTCTCTCGGTGATGCACGACTCAAATAAAAAAAAAAAAAAAAAAAAAAAAAAAAAAAAAAAAACGCGTGTACGCGTACATGACACGCAAAATGTGTGTACGCATGTCCGTGAATGTCGCGCATGCCCGCACACGCGTACGTTCGTGTGCACGCGTTCCTTGGCGTATGACTGATGTATGTTAGGTACGAGATTACCTGTCACGGTTGTCTTCTTGTCTATGCACAAATATATTTTGATATAAAAAAAATTATGGCATTCTTTGATCATCTTCCACACTACTTTGGTATAATAATCTAACACTTGGTATATCCCCTCCCCTCTCGTCACATCTAATTCAAATAAAAAGTGAGATAAACAACGGCCACCAGGGAGAACGGTTTTAAGAGTACTACTTTATCTCTAGACAACATACAGATAACGTGGAATATCCATTAATACGAAATCATTGAGTCATTCATAGTTGCTCCCATAATTACTCATAATTGTGCAAATTCGTATCGAAAAAAGAAAAAAATATATATATATATATATTGAGAAAGTGTAACAAAGTGTTTCTTATCATTGTTCTTATACTTATACAAAAACAATTTAAAATATACATATTTCATACCAATCCATCAATCTTCTACAATCTCTCTCTTTCTCTGCAAAGTACAATCATGACGAGACATTTTTATCTTACAATGGAAGAAATTTTCTTACAGTTCGCATAAAAAATCGCGAGATCTAAAAAAAAAAAAAAAAAAAAAAAGAAATGAAGAGTATTTACAAATTTACTCTCTCCTTTACTCTACAAGAAAAGCGACGATAAAAAAAAAAGCTTGGTTGATTTATTAATCGAGCGAATAAAAATCAAGCGTAGTCGTGGACGATGGGCGCGCGAGCGGAAAGCAATCGTCTCTCTGAACCGCGCGCGAATCCGTCGGCGAATGAGTCAGAAGATAAGTTTGTTGTTAGTCAGATAAATAGATTAACACCATTGTGACGATCGTTCTTTTTGCATCGTGGCGGAACAGGATACGAGCGTGCTGCGTGCTCGACGATCTCGACTTTACACGTGCGAGGCCCGCTGCACCGGGTGAAATTGCACCCGGAAGCGGACCGGTACGCACGATGCAATTGGACAAACGAATTTTTCACGGTAGAGTATGTTAAAGAAACGACGGAACGCTACGTTTCAACGCTATGTAGCGTCGACGTCTATTTTTTTTTTTTTTCTTTTACAGATGCAAACGTTTATTTATTTATTTTTTCTCTCTTTAAGTTTTTCTTGAAATATATTCGTATTAAAAATTACAGAGATGGATGAGAAAATAGCGCGGAATAATTTTAATCCACGTGGCTCGGAATCGATCAACAGGTTTTCCAACTTGCTGGACGCAATTTAACGCACGCGTGTTCACTTCCTTTCAAATTGCGATTACTATTCAGTAAAACATACAAAGATATAAGTTTTATATAGTAAACTGATGGAAAAAAATTGCAACTTTATCCACATTATGATAAATAGACATTATTTGCAATTCAATGCTGGAATAATCATTCCATATATTTACTAGTAATTAAGAATACAAATTCATTCCTCGCGAGACACCAATAGATCGCTCATCTTTCGTTATTTTATTTATTTATTTTCTTTTTTTGAAATTTTTTTTTTTTTTTTTTAACAAAACGGAAGAAAACACTCTATAGGATAAGAAATCGACGATTCTTGAAGAACCTTAACCTCGAGGATAAAAGATGGAAAATTTACGATTCGCTTGGCGTCCTAGTCCAGAGGGTAACATAATTAGTCGTTAGCTTACGTCAACTTGTCCCAGGCTAGAACTACCGCGATCTAAATATATCGAAATACGACTGCCACACGCTGCAAAAATCAAACAACGAGATATTCCAATCGAGAAACAATCGAGCTTAACGCAACTTTCTTAGAACGAAGCAAGTATTTCCTCGATCGTTTGAAAAGAGGGAAACGTTTGAGGAACGAGTGGCACCGATATGTGCACGTTTCACTCGATCGTCGATGTAAATAACGAGGCGCGACTTTCCGTTGGTTTCGTGACGTTGGAGAGTAACGTTGACACACCTGCTGCGGACTAATCGATACTTTAATTATCCTAAACGTTACGTAATGGAGAACCTGATATGAGATACCAGTTATATATACGCGTATTCTTTTCGGATTCCAAGAAATCGTTCCCAAGAAGTCGATCATCTTCGAGGAAAATAGGGATCGAACAACAGCGCTTCCGTCGAACGGTTAGAAGTTGTCCAGGTGTATGCAGTTGTACAGGTGTACGTGATACTGTGTACCGCGTTAAAAGTGTGACATAATGCAACGAGTTTTGACGCCGAGTTGTCTACGTGTACGATGTCGCGGTCGTCGCTAGTTTTAGACGCGAGCAATGCCAACCAATACACGGTCGAAGAGTGGATTTCGGCATAGCCGTGAGAAGAACGGCGTGATTCGCTGTTCCATTGACTCGACACGTAGGAAATATGTTAAAGATTCGTGTTGAAGGTGGCTGACTGACATTCAAGAATGACATTTTGAAATTCTCGAATAATTCGAATACTCGCATCAATGACGAGCGAGGAATCAGAGTTCAAGAGTTTGGAATATAAACACGTAACATTCGTTTCACAAGAATAACAGGGGAATAACATTTTGAAATTCTTCAAAGACGGATTACTCGATGAGCAAATGAGGAATCCAAAAAATTTGGAATCGATGATAATTTCGCCTGGAAGATGACGGAATCTTGAAATTTTCAAGTAATTCGAACAATTTTCGTCGATCACAAGTTCCACGGATTTTCTTTTTTTGACAGTCGAATTTTTGAAATATTATTAGCTACACGGATTGTACTACTATTGTTTATCCATTTATTATTCGTTATTCGCTCTCTGTTCTGGCTGCAAGAGTATATGGGTTAGGGCCAGGTCTATCGTTTCTCACCCACGCACCCGTTTCTTTTCCCTTGATCAAAGAGGAACGCGTACAAGCGAGCGTATTCACGCTTGGTCTCGGTCTTGTTTGAACACGAGTGTTTGAACGGTATGCTTCTTAAGCTCGTGATATCAGATAAAGGAAAAACGTGCGTATAAAATACATACACACACGCATACACACACACACACACACACACACACACACACACACATATACACATATATATATACAGATCGATTTGGAAAAATTATAATACCAGCGAAAGCCGATGAAATATGCTTGACGAATTATCAGGAAACACCGCAACACCTGTTATTACCTGTTATTCCACTAAAACAGAATAATATTGTGTTGCAAGTAACCAAGGTCTCCAATGTGTTATAAATTGAAATGGGAATACCGTCGGTGTGATTATTTCTCGGAAGGATGATTAAATTTTCCTAAGAAATTCCTCGAAAAGTGTTCACGTTCCTATCCGCTTTTAATTACCTCCTCTCCAACTCCTTCTCAATATCATCTCGTTGAACCTTCGAACTTTTATTGCTCCGTCGACCCTTTAAGTAGGACATAAAAGATTGTCCGACCGACTCTACACGAAAGGCAACATCGAATCGAGAGAGAGAGAGAGAAAGACTTCGGTTGAAAAAACTGGTGAAAATCCGTTTGTACGAGCAGGGGAAGACCCTTTGAAACAGGGAGAGAGAAAGAGAGAGAGAGAGAGAGAGAGGTTCTCTCCTTCCCCTCCGTACGTTGCTCCCTCGGGCCGGATTGAAAAGTATCTTGGCAGCGCGGAGTTAAAAGGGGAGTCTCGTAGATCGGCATCGCGGTTCACTGCTGCGAGCACGATGTGGGTGTGACCTGGTTTCCGAGAGTTTCACTTTCCTGTAACATCGTTGCACGGAGGAGGTAAGGAGGATTCGACCCCAGAGTTACGTCATGCATTGTTATGCCGGCCGTAACGGGTCGTAGACGTACGTGCGGAACTCTGCGGGAATTAAAATAAGCGGCCGACTCTATTTTGCCCAGCGTCGACGCGAGGGCCTGCGCCTAGAAAATCTGCCACCGGCACAGGAAGGCAGATTCGTCGCAATCGTTCCGTTCGCCATCGCTTATTAGTCGTAAAAACCACGATTGAAACCGTTTGCGTTCCCTCCCTCCCTTCCCTATTCCCCCGCCTTTATTACTCTTCTCTCGTCCGCTCGAGAAAAAAGGAAAACTCTTTCCCTCTCTCTCTCTCTCTCTCTCGAGTAGCAAGGCAGCAGATCACCTATCGATCCTATCGAATGGAGGCGGTTGATCGATTTATGTCGATCGTACGTCGCACAATCGCGATACCAATGAATTCATAACGATGCGTAATGCACGCGCTCGCGTGTCCACGTTGGCGCGCGCGCGTACGTCTACCTTCGCCACCGACCCACGAGCGTGTGTGGCGGCATATATAAAAGAGCGTTCTAGCGTGCGACCTATATTCCACGCCTGCATTGCTATATTAGACGCGTACGACGCATCAGGGACGCGGCTCAAACGCGCCTTCCCCTCCTCACCTGATGCCAATCAAACACCAATTCACCGAATAATTCGGCGGCTTCTTCTATTGTCCGCCCGAGGTGCTCTTCCCTCGTTCTTCCCTCGCTCGAGACGGGTATGAAGGGAATAGATGTATTCCTCGTGTTGCGATATACGCCAGATTTGGAAATTTTCTTTAATTACGAACGGAAAGCGAAATAACTCGTTTGATTTCGCTCCCGATACATTTTCCTCGTTTAATACAATGAGAGAAAAATAACGGGGAAAAAGGAGTCTGGTGATCTGTAATTGAGAAATACCGATGCACCGATGCGACTTCGGAGAGTAGAGAAGCCAGATCTACACGTATAATGATATAATGGTAACGATTCATTCGTCGGATATACGGGAAAAAAACGATGCGTAACGCGTTTACGCATCCAGGCGGAGGCACGAGGAAGCGAAGAATTTATTTTTATCGCGGTTCTTCCCGTAGAGAACGAAACGGTGTACGGTCGCGGCGGTCGATCGATGGACCGGCACCGCAAAGACGACACCCTCCCTTCCAAGTGTAAATTACAATTTGATGAGTCGACAAATGGGTTTACCGCGTTGCTCTATCTCCGTCCAAATACAGGCGTCGCACGCACTCGCACGATATAAATACAGATGATCAAACACGGATTGTCATTTCGTTGCTCGACAGGCGCCACCACGCTGGCGGGAAAAATGGAAAACAATCGCAGAAACCTCGCGATACGCGGTTTCCATGAAATCCGTTCTGTGTTTGTTTTATAGCAACCGAGATCTCTCGAGTTCTCTTTCAACCCATAAAACCGTGAGTAAAATGAATCAACGGAAACTATGCTCGCTCCGTGTCGAGAGATAGATATATAGATAGATAGAGACGAAGAGAGAGGGAGGGAGAAAGAGAGAGAAGGTTAGAAAAGATCAACGCGGTTAAGATCGATGGATCGTTCTCAATGGCAATATCGTCGATCAACGTCGATCGATTCGATTGGCAAGAAGCTCGGCGATACACGGACGATTCGGAGTTGGCGCGAGGCGCGATATTAATAACCGAAGCGAGAAAGAAATGCGACGATTCCGTTCGCCATATGGTCAACCTAAATTCTAAGAGGCCGTCGTAACTAGCATAACCGGGATAACCTACATAAAGAGAGGAGATGCTAGGACCGGCTGGAGTACGTAGCCGCGTCTTGGCGAACCGATCCAACGGATCCAAAGAATCCGCACAGCGCCGGCCACTGTATAACACATGTACGGCGAATGTCGAGAATTCCTTCCACGTTCCTCGACCGCGGAAAAAAAGTGAATGAAACGTCCGGCATAACGAGGCCCCAGATCCCCGTACGCGTTATGAAGCTTATTAGAACGTCTAACGTCGATGCTATTTAACAGCATCTCTTTGCGAGTCTCGACGATGGTCAAACGGGGATGACGATCGAGAGATCGATTAAAATTCGATGAACTTTAAATGCTTGCCTCAATTATCCAGAATTCGCACGAATTCGAAAGCTGTAATGGAGAGGACATGGAACGAATTCGTAAAGAAATTTTGCAAAGAACGGGAGAGAGAGAGAGAGAGAAAAAATAGGAAAGAAGAAAATAGGATAGAAGGAAATCGATCGCATCGATCGAGCAAAGCGAGTATCGTGTTTCGCGATATTAATGTCGATTTTCGCGAGGTGATTCGATTCGGCGTTCTCTCCGATTCGACAACCAGTTGTGCACAGTCGTTGTCCTCCTATGGACTGCGGTCGAGACTTCTCCCATTAAATCACAAATGAATGACATTAGCGGTGCTATAATATCGTACCACTATTACCGTGACGGGTATTACGTGTCACGAGGCGTGCTCTCGCTCCCTCTCGCCTCCTTCCTCTTCTCACCAGAGTGGCCGCGGGTTGCTCCGTCTCGCTCCCTCTCCCCGCCAACTCTCTCTTTCCATCTCCCTGCGCCACTCTCTGGAAACACTCTTACCGTTGCATGCAAGGAATCAGGTCACTGCGCTGCAAGAAAGCAAAAGCGACGGTACGAGCCGCGGATTAGTATTATCGAATATATATACCTATATCCTCCGGAAAAGGACGATGACTAAGGCGTCGTTTCGACAGAACTTTCGCGTACACGTACGGCCGAGCATTGGCACGGCTTAGGAGTACCTCGGCATATGTTTCACGGGAGCATAGCTTTTGTTTGTTTTCTCGGCTGGCTTTCCGACCGGCCGAGGGAATAAACGAGAGCGTTTTTCGTTCAACGACCGATCATCGATGATGATCGACTCGATGATTTTATTGGGGACGAACGACTCGTAGGATCGTCGAGAAAACGCAAATAAAAAAAAAAAAAATTTGACATTCGTTTTTTTCAACTTTTGACGAGAATAAAATTTTTACGCATACCTACTAGGGAACCCTAGAAAATCCTAGGGACAATATTGTTGTTGGATCTTTTTTATTCCTTGAAGAAAAAAGAAAGGAGAAAAATAATTTCGAAATATCGTTATAACAACTCTAAATCAAATAAAATTTATAAACTCTTGTCAAGAGGAGTCGTGGTTGGAAAAAATTCGTCAAAAAATCATGGTGGAAGTCGGGTCATCTAGCCGGGTCGTAGTTCAATGTCGCTTCGCGTATGTGTATGTCGTAAACGGCGTAATCTACGCTGATCGAGCTATGCGTAATCCGGTTGGGAGATAGAGAGAGAAAGGAAGAGAGAAAGAATAAGAGGAAAAGAGAGGATAGATTGGTTAGCGAAGCGTGCACCGCGAGATTATTATAAACACTCCGACTAACCAAAGAACAACGGGGCTTAATTGATCGGACGATTGATCGCGGGCAACCTTTATCCACACCCCTGGCCTCCCCGCGATGGATAATTAAAAAAAAAATACGAGCAATAAAATTCACGGGTTAAGGAGCGGGTTCGTTAAAAAAAAAACAAATAGAAAAGTTTCAAACCGAGTCGAAGTTACGAACACCCGGTTTATTTACGTTTCATTCGACTACGAAACGGGAACGCATCAAACCGGCTTACAACTAGGCTAGTTGAAACGCGCAATAACAAAGTTCGTGTTCCTCGGCCGCGATGCGTGAACGCGATAATTAATTAGAAATGTCGTGCGATTATGCATCCCCGCGGTACGACTTTTAATTATATTCTCGATTCTAAGTGCACGTGTACATGCCTGTTAAAGTTCACCCCTTATTAGAAACATCGGATGATGCAGCGACTGGCAACGATTAGCACCCATCACACGTACCTTGTTAGAAGAATAGCCGAGTTGAGAGCGAAAGTGCGGCGAGGCCATTTCTTACCGATCGGCCGCTATCCTCGATAAATCATTGCCAACTCTCGTCTTTTTCCTGAGAGTACGCGTTTAATTTGCATTACGATTATTATCTTTACGATATTCTAGAAAATTTTAAAGACGATGCCGTCTATGTACCGTCTAATATTTTCTGTTCGCAAATACGAAGCGAAAAATTTGAAATGTCGCGCGTATTTTATCCTTTAAATAAATAAAGAAATAAAAAAATAATTCGAAAGCTCGTGCGGGCTTTGCAAAGGTCTAAAAACGGTCTAATTTATTTCGATCTTAGCGGGAACGACATATAGGAAAATAATAGTAGCCTTTCGTAAGGCGGAGGTTTTTGAACAAGCATAAAGTGGCCGATCGTGAAGTTATCATTATCGATATTATTCATGCGTTCGCAAATTTTTCTTAGATACGTGCCACGCAGAGCGCACAATCGTCGTCGTGTCGGGCTCGTTCACTCGTGCAATTTATGACACGTCGCGCGCCCGTTTGACAGTAGAAAAGGTCGAATATACGAGGACACGATGTCTGACCACCGACGGTACTCTTTCCACGAATCGACGATCGCAGGTCGAAACAAAGCATCGCGATAAATCGTCCCGTACGTGCATTACGACTTGGTAACTGTGCACGGGTGCATCGGTGACGTCGTGTTGCGTTTTTTCTTTTTTTTTTTTTTGCGCGTGGAACAAAATATCGATATCGCCGAGTCGACAGAAAATTTCGCTCTTTCACGGTGGCACAGCTTGGTCTTTCGTCGTGTCATCGAACTGTCGTCACTCCTACATACCTGCCCATATTCGATCGCGCGATACAAAGTTTTATATATATATATATATATATATTTATTCATTCCTTTCTGTTTTCTCTCGCTTTTCGAACGTTTCAGGCGTGATTCGTGGCGGCCCGTTTCCTCTGCATCTTCCCAATTATATAACCAACCAACCTTTCGGTCTGAGAAGGATGATAAAAATGCCACGACGAAAAGAGGACCGGTTTCGCGCGCACGCAAGAGAACGCTTCTAATTTTCCACAGAGAGAAATGGTCAGCCTCGAAACCACTTCCCGGATTCCACGAGCAAGGACGAACAGATCTCATCCTTCGAGATTTCTAGATCCTCCTCTTGCCTCGCGATCGACCCAACTCGCCCAACGAGATCCCCCTTCGTCGATCGCGCATTTTTTTTCACGTTTTTTTCATTTACTAGTTCCCAGTACGATTCAGTTCTTCGACTCGTCAGCGAATAGCGACCATAATTCCATTTTCCCGGCCAACGCGACGCACAAAGAAACGTCCGTTTTCCGCGAAGCGAACGACGGAGTAAACGTGACTTCTTGGAACTGGAATTAATCGAAGGAGAAACCTAGAGCGAAACCTAGGCGTGGTAATCCCGATCGGGTTCGGCCCCGATTCGAAATTTCGCGAATCGCGCAAATTGCGCGGATAATTGTTTACGATCAAACGAGCAGGATTACGGATAGATAACCGGGCAGTGGCTGCAATCGGCAACAGTCGCAATAACGAAGGCGGCTGCGACGACAATGCGATCATAATAATTATTGCATAATGACGACGGTAAAACCTGCCTACCGGCGAACACGGTAGCAGTCACTTTCCTTTTTCAGTGGCCTGGATCATCCTATCTTCCTCTCCGCGAGCTTCGCGATCGTTATCGTGCCCCCTCCCCTCGTTTCCATCGACTCTACGAACCTACCAACGAATCGGTACCAACTCTCGACAACGGAGTCATCGTGTCGGATCGAAAAATAATAAACTCGGTGGAGTTTCTTCTCGAAATTCACACAACTAAAAAGTACATTTGTTACGACTAGTCGAAGAACAATATTATTCAAATTATAATCCAAATTATCCAAATTAAAATATTCAAAATATATTAAATCAGTACTACTATTCAATACTATTGTCAATACAATTACTATTATCAATATACTTCTATTGACGGACGTGATGGAAACAAATGATGCGAGACATTATACTAAAATATCGATAGAAGTACTGGAGTACATTTGATACAACGGCGCCTGAAGGAGATTTCGTTAAAAACACGCGTGGCAGTAAACGTGTTAACAGGAAAAGAAACGAAGGAAATTTCGAAAACGAAGATTCGGTCTATCGATGCATAGAATCGAATTGAATCGTTTGTTTAACAAGCGAGGAAAATTTTCTACAGAAACAAAAGAACTTTTGGATTCAAATTATATTTAAGTAACGAATCGAATATCGAATATTCGAGATTAAAATCGCGAAAATATAAAATTCTCGTGTACAGATCATCAGAATTGTCTTTTTCGATCGCGGCAAGGTAAACGATCCCGACGGAATCCCAAACCGCAAACGATCCCCTAAAATTCGACACCTTAGCAAACTACCTTCGCTCGTGCGAAGACCGCGAAGGGTCGAAAGACTCGTGGCTTCGTCGCGGCGGCACTTTCGAGGACGTGATGCACGCTGGCAATCCAGTTACAAGATTTTTTTTTTCTCTTTTTTTCCTTTCTTTTATTTTTATTTTTTACGCGAAGCGAAGCCTCGATCGAGGAACGTACGTGGATCGAGTGACGCGGTGCATCCACTTGGCGCTTCTCGGCCACGTGTCCATGGGCACATACGTGGTCGTCGTTCCACGCAACACGCACACAACCGGGGACCGAGAACATGCCCAGACACCTTTTATACCGACCGCGAGCCTCCACAGGAATACTAATGCTCTCCGTCCTCGACTGTTCTACTAGCGGCAGCTCTCGAACCGACAGCTTCCGGTCACGTCGATGCGATGAAGAAGCGCTTCGGGAAGAAAAGGTTCTCTCGAGAAAGTAGGGCTCGAAATCTCTTCCTATATATATACTTATTAATATTTCCTTCGTATCGAGTCAGTTTAAGTGTAACTTTAATACTCCTCCAGTGACGTGTTTAGAAGAAGGATGCTCCGTTTATATTTATTCGAAACAATTTTCTTTCCATCGATTTAAAAGAATATCGTGCGGCGAGAATCTATCTATCCAAGAGCAACGAGAGTAATTCGTGATCGATATCGCGATCGCGAGGAGTGGTTTCAGCCCGATCGGCGGCGAATTTGCGTCGAGATCAGCGGAATCCGACACTGTGCACGACGGCGTTGCATTAAAATTAACGAATGCAATTTAAAAACAGACAGGCACACGCGTCCTTGGGCCTCGATCCGAATCGCGCTCTTATTTAGGTTACTCGTCTTGTTTAATCGACAAACAATTCTGTCGTTTTTCATCGTCGAAACACCACGCTACATTAACAACATAATACAAGAAAATAGAGACGAAGTTTCGTTTCGAAGACGTTTACAGACTGAAGAAAAGAATGAAATAGGAATATTTGCGGGTTTAATTTTATCTGGAAAAAAAAAAACAAATGGAACAGGAAAGCGAACGAGTGAACGATTTCGATGTACTATACCACTCTCGATCCTTTCCCTAGCTCTCCAATGCTTCTCGTTCGTGGCTGTGGAAGTGGGTCAACCAGATACGAAGAAGCGTAGGAGAGGAACATGGCAGCACATCGTGAGCCACGAGGATAGGACGAGAAACTCTCGATCCTCCGCTTCGTTCCGATCTCTATCTTTCCAATTTCTATCCGTTTCGATGGATAAGGATTTTTTCGATCGGTCAAATATCCCCGAGATAATTACAAGAAGCGAGAGATGTAAAAAAGATCGAATCGACGATTCGAAGTCGATAGTTGCGAAGGATTATTTATCGCGGAATTTCTTTCGATTGTAGGATTGTTGTGACATGTCATCAGAATACCTTGATGACGCGTGCAAACAGCTCTCTTCCGGTCAAGAGATACGAGGCAAAAAGTGATCGAGGTGAGGTCATGACGACGATGATACGCGACGCATTCTTTCGCCTCTTTTTCCCTCGACACCATTAACTCGTCATCCTCGTCTTTTTCCTTTTTCTTTTTTTCGGAATTGTTCGTACATACTTTGTTTACGCGTACAATTTTCGATAGGTTATTGGAAACTGGGAGGATGAACATCGTGGAATGAATTTTAATAACGAACTGCGCAGAAATCGGTACGAATCGGTACGATTAAAGCGGCGAAGAAAAAAAAAGAGATAGCTAGATATGTAAGAGTGGAAGAAATAACGAGACGAGATAACGGAGGGAGAAATAAAAATGATAAAAGAGCTCGCGTGCTACTTTTTATCGTCACAGACGGTGCGCGTTGATCGTACACCGATCCATCTCGATGTTTTTATTCTATTCCGTGTTTACCGGTCTAGAAACGGAGAAATAATTCCATTCTTCCCCCTGTTTCCACTTCAATTTTCTAACGTCAGCGGTTTTCTAACGTGACGACCGATTAAAGCGATCTCGAACGCTTGCGCGACACATGTTTTTATCGGTAACGCTTCGAGACTATCTTTAAGTTTTAGTTGCCGAGTTGAGGCCCGTACGACATTATGGTCGCGTGCACAGGCGATCCATATTGCGTCTCCTTACGATTTCGAGGAGAAATCGCGATGAGAGATCCGGAAACGGGCGTTCAAAGACAGATCGATAATTCCGAGTGATTTAGCAAAGATAGCGGGAATCAGCGTACAGTCTGCGTCGACAAACGATGTTTACACTTCAAGTCTGTTTTTATTGGCCAGATAAACGATATTTACCGATCATCATCGCACGCCTCGACATGTGCTTTTTCGCTCGATCCTTTCTGCCCGCGACCCCGTAGTCGAGAGGATTACTACGCTCGAACTGGTACCCGGTTCGTCCAATTTTAAGATCGATGTACACCGGTTTCTTGGTACATCGTTATCAGTTATAAATGTCGTTGGATTCGTCGACCAACACCGTTCGAATCGATTTTAATCCTCGTGGAAAGAGTGGTTTAATCGGTCACGATAACGTGAAAGAAATCAACCGGGGAAAGAGAAGCGAAAGAGAAATGATAAGTTCTCAACATTTTTCTACGATTGATTTACGATTATCGTTAATTGTTTGTCTCGGAAACAGAAGCGGAGAAATGATAACTTCTCCACATTTTTCTAAGATTGATTTACGACCGTCATTATAATACCGTAATCGTTAATTGTTTGCCACTACGGTTGGTAGTTTTTTGGAGCAACGTAATTGATTCTTTTTTTTTTTTTTTTTTTTTTCCAACGATAGTCACAGATAGACGGAATCGTACGAGAACGATAAACGTCGATAAACAATCGATAACCCAACGGTAAGAATTTTCAACGTCGTCTTCTATCATTTTTGTGACCTTATCAAACGCGTGCAGATATAACCTTCGATTTATTATTAGATCTATCGGAAACTTGTGAACATTTTTCAATGATTCATGTTTATGCACCGCTCGTCTGGTACATTTCCAAAAAAAAAAAACGAAAAAAAGAAAGATACAACAACGCAGCCAAATATCCCGCTATCAACCGGCAATAAATAAAACAATAAAATCAACCGATATAGCGAAACCTTTCGAAATCGAACCTTTCACTCGTGTCGCGAACGTCATCAAACAAAAGATCGTTGGATCGAGCGGCTCTGCTCGATGAATAAATTACAAGGAACGGCCAGGGCCACCGTTACGAGATCTAATTATGCCAGCGGGAGTAATTCTTGCCGGATTCCCCAAGAGAGGAAGGAAAACGAGGCGCGAGCGTGACCGCGCACGCGCTTACGCGAGGCGCACACGCACATGCGCAGTCCGGACGCGCCCGCACACCTCTTCTCCTCCCAGCCCGTTATTCGCGCGTGGCTCGCAAGGTCGTGCAATGTGCATCGTGTAAGAGAGCACATACGTAAGAGGAACACGCGTGCACGGATCGCCCCTTCTTTCTCCTCCCTTTTCCCGCTTTCTTCGCGTTCCTTCTCGCGATTATGCTCGGCTGCGGTATCGCGCGAGCAATCCGGATGCGAAACGAACGAGAGCAGCGGTGGAGATGACGCAAAGCGACCCTCGCTCGTGTCGCGTTACGATGTATTTATAGTGGCGGTAGTATGCGCGGCCGTTGGAGGAGCGAACGTCACGAGAAGGACGAGACTCGACTCATTGAAACGGAACGAAACCGCGAGGAAATGGACGTTCCGTTGGATCCTCTGAATCTCAGAGCGCGCATCGACACGGATCGATGCTCGGTCCAACGACTCGTTAACGTGTCCTGCATCCTGAGACAATTTTTTTGCCTCAACTCTGTTGCGACAACGAGAGTATTATACAGTCTCGTTATACAGAGATTCTACCTTATATATATATATATTCATAATTTTTGTAGACAATCTATGATGAATCTTGGCAATCGTTCCGTTTTATAATAGACGATTGTTCGCTCGGGTTCCGACTATACTTGCGCCCAATTATTTAATCCGTGTTCGTGTACGTGACCGGCCGTACTCGACGACTTTTTTCCTCCACAATGGAAAGGGGGGAAAGCGCGAGGAGGAGGAGGAGGAGGAGGAGGAGTACGTGGAGAAGTTATCGCGGATGGTAGTTGGCCTTGGATTAGCGCGTGGATCGGGTGGAGATATCGAGCGAGTGGAATCCGAAGGATCGGAGAGATGATCGCGGTGTAAAAAAAGAAAAGAGAAAAAAGAATGGTTTGGCAACGCGAATCGAGGATCGGTCGCGTTCTTGCTCCGCGAGCGGAAAAATACGAGGCGGCTCGTCGTAACGCGGGAAAGATGTAAGCGCCGCCTACAATCGCGCATGTTTTTCGATAAGGAGAGAGAAGACGCGAATCGCTCGCGCGTAATCTGTATCAACGCAACGAGAGAGCGCGTGGATGTGGCGCAAATCGGTGTCCCTCCGTATCGATATGAAACGTTCCATCGAGAATTAATTCGACGTTAAGTCGACGAATTTTCGATTGACAATTGAGTCATTATGTTTTACAACATAAAACGCATAGTACACGTAGTTTGATAGAATTTTTGTTTTTCTAGAAAGAATACGAATAAAGGAAGAGGCTAGATTGACGAGACGAGATGCATGCATCAACTGTAGCAAAACTAGTTTAATAGTCGGAGTTAGAGTGACATAGCTCGTCAATAACGTATACTAATTAATCGTCGTGCTAATAGGCGACGACCTTTCGCGAGATGGAAGACAAAGATGGGGGACATTAGGTAAAGCCTATTGTCTCGCGAATCGCCGACACGTCGCGTGGATCAAAGTGATCGCAACGCAACAATCGAACGTTGGTACGCGGCTTCGACGTGGGCAGTCTCCGCACTCGGATTCATCGACAGCCACGACGCTGCGCCCTCTTCGCGATTAACGCGAATTCGTTTCATCATTCGATCGAACGGTGTCGTGTTCGTCGAATGTAGCATTGTTGTTTGTGGAAAAAGATTCGAGAATCGGCGGCCTAAATGGGCGGCCGATGGGAGGGGAGGAGGGGAGGTGACGAACACGGAAGTTCGAGAGGAACGTTTTTCCGTTACGGTTACGAAAAACGACACCTCGAGTTCAAATTGTCCTCCGAATTCACCGCGTCAGCTCGACGAATGAAAGAAAACGGATGCATGGAAACGATGTGCATGCACGCGGCGAAAGTGAGTCATCGAATTGTTGAAACGTAAGTGCGCGGAGGCCATTGGCTCGTCGTTAATGACCGTCGATCTGCTCGTCAAGCACGTCCCCGTTTCGCGATAAACGCCTTTCCTCTCTCGCTATTTTTCCTCTCCCCCGTGAATAAAAATTGATACGCAACTCCTCGACGAAAAGACGTCGGGAAGAAAAGCGATAAACACGATTGCATCGTCGTGCTTATCGTCGTACGCAGACGATACGACGATAAGATCGTTTCCCTTGAAAAACGACGTCGTTGCGAACGACACGTGCAATCGACGAAATTGGCGAGATCGTTGGCTGGATCGATCGCCAATCGGATGCTATAGAATCGAGTTATAGATTCCTGGAGAAATTCCATTCCAATGAAGAAGGAAGAAGGTTTTAGCGGGAGGGAGGGGGGGGGTTAACATCGCGCCGGAATTTAAGCTGGATGAATTAATCGACGTGGCAGAATCGCGTGGGTGCGCTCGACGACCCACGTCCTGGCCCACGTGCGCGTCTTCCATCGTGGATTTTAATTCAACCGTCGTCGCTTCCAACGCTAATTACCTGACGAGTGCCCGTACGAGTTCCGACGAAATCGCAATCGTTCGATGATATCACGAACGAGGTCGTCAAACTTCCTGTCTCTCCCCCTTTCCACTCCGCTCCGCAGAGATATTCGATCATCGATCGAATCGAGGGATGAACGATTAAAATCGAGAAACGGGATACGTAAACCCGTTTCGACCATTCACGAATCTATGTCGATAAGTTGTCTTCTACGAATAGTTAATACGGCGCAATTGCGATAAGTTCGTGAGCAACAAGTGGATCGAGCAACGTTCGTTTCTTAACTTCATTTTAGGAAAAAAATGATCGACTCATCGTTGAAAGAGTAGTACTTTTCACTACGTATATACGCCACTACTAGTTGTTCGCGATTGTTGTTATTACGTTTCGAAAAAATAAATTATAAATAAATCGTTTAAGTAACTTTATTATATATGGTATAACTTCGACTATTAAATTTTCGAGCCAATTGGCTTCCATTGGCGCGTTAATTCCTGATGCACGCGGCATAAATGTAAGATTCGTTGAATAAACTTCTCGCGCCTTTCTTCTTCTTTTCACTCCCACCGTCCGATCCCGAAACGCGTAGGTGACTTTGACAAAGAATCCTCTTAATCCGTTCGAATCTTATTTCTGTCCCGCGTTCTATTTTCAATCGCAAATATTGATTCGATGAGAAAACGTGCGAGCATTCGACGCGATTGCATCACGATGCGATCGTTTATTATCCCCTTTACCAATAAACATCGAGACGAAATGTCGAATTTATAGCTCGACGTTTTCATAAAATTTATCTTTGCGACAATTTTTTTCTTTTTTTTTCTTTTTATCGAAGGAAAAATGATACGCAAGCGATCCGTTCGAACGCGTCGCATCGAAATTTTTCGCGCGAAACTCGGGAAATTTCCCGGGCACGCGACGTGATTCCCGACTTTCCTCTCCCTCCTCTTCTTCTTCGTCTCGAGGAAAATTCGTTATCTAACTTAAGCTCGTTGTCACGAGCGTCGCGGTTTTACCCATTCTCGTGGCCGACGCAATTATCGGATCTCCCTCCTCCTCTCGTTTCCAATATTAATTTCATAATACGTGAAAACGATAGTATTGGAAAATCGGTAAGAATCCGACGCGGGAGAAGGAAGAGGAAAAGTATTTTACAATTGGTCCAATTATCTTTACGAAAAAATATTTCCTATACCTTTAATAAAGCAAATAGGAGGAATTTCAAGATGATAAAGTTCGATTTAACGAGTCATCGAGAACGTTATCGTTCAAGAACAAATAATAAAACTAACCGGTTAAATCGCTTATATATACAAAGTTCAAACAATTTCAATGGATGTATCAAATTAAATCGTGCATTGTATCAAATTGCATTGCGTCATAATTAATTCATTTATTTTATTTTCTTCTCGCACTCGCAAACCTATTGCAAAGATATTACTTTCCCACATTAAACCGACATTAGATCGAAACTGTGAGAATACGGATCGCGAACAACAATGACGAGATCTCTCGTAATAGTGCACGATATTACACGTGCAATTATCGGTCGAAATTACGCGGGCAATTAACATTTTCATTTAGCGTGGATCTCTCGCGTTCTTGAGCCGCGAGACGATTACAATGATTCCTCGACGAGATCCCCCACAATCCGTCATCAACGTCACGAACGGCGATGCTGTACGGTCAAGAAAACGTGGTGGCGCACACGTGCCGCCTCGGATCATGAATGAATAATACGTCTCAGAAAATGCGACAACGCGAGGTTACGCGTAATCTGCGGTTATTTTTAAATGAGGCGCAGACAATTATCAGCAGATCCTCGGCAGATAACGAGGCTCCCTTATCGATAACGCGAATGCTCTCCCCGTGGGCCGGCGTAAAATAATCGTCACCGAGGACAAAGGTGTCTCGAAGGAGAGAGAGATGTTCGAGAAATGGGGTTAGTCTGACGAAAGCAAGGAGATCGAATTCGTGTCGTTGGTTGTGTCGACTCGTGGCTGTTATCATCTCGGAGCGATAGTCATTGTTTCCATCACGCGTCTCCTTATCGAAGATAGATATCGATCGAACGTGTCGTGTGGCTGATCGAACAATGCCGATCGAAAAATCGCGGATAGATCTATCGTTGCAAAAGAGTATACTTTTCTTCTTCTTCTTCTTCTTCTTCTTGCACGGTGGACAGAGCGTTGTATATAATAACAAGTCTAAGGATAAATTTCATTTTTAGCGATCAATTTGGAGCGTACGCTATAAGAAAAAAATACCTCTAGGAATTTAATAACTTTCGAACGCGTTTTACGAGCGCGAATTCGAATCGAAACGAGAGTAAACATTTACAAGACAATTTCTTCGAGAATTTCTTGAGGACAATTTTCATTTTCTCGATGAATAATAATTGTACTCGATATTTCTACATGCTTCACAGTCTTATAAAATATATATCCCATGTCCATATCCGAATTTCAGAAATATAATCAGATAAGATGATAGGGAGAAGGTGTCGAGGAAAGCTCTCCGTTCGAGGGTCGGTCGCGATCGAGGAGATGGATTAAGGGGGAATTACTCAATAAAAAAACTTAATCCATTGCTCAATTCGTTGCATAATGATAAGGGGAGTGGGCCAAAAGCCGCGAACAGAAGTCGGTGAAACTCGGTGAAACCAGGCGTCTAGCCGGCTGCTCTCGGCAACGTGAAAATAGTCGAGGCCGAAATTTCTCGGTTGACGAATAGGAAAAAAAAAAAGGAAAAAAACAAAATGACAAAGCGTTTCTCACTTTCACTGGATTAAATCCAACCGAACGATTAAACGCTCTGCCTAATCTCTTTCTAGCACGCAACGGATTTTTTAATGGAAGGCGGTGGGAATCGAATAACGGGGTCTCGTTCGAGTTCTCTCGCGTGAAATTAAAGATACTCGTTTTCCTTTTTTCCTTTTCTTTTTCTATTTTCTTGTATCGAAATCGCGCTAGTATCGCCGGATACTAGTTTGATCGTCCAAACTTGGAAAATTTTCGCCTTTCATGGACGAGTGGTAATTTTGTGCCTGCGCTAGTAGCCAAATATTATTACGGCAAAAAACAACGCGTATCGTTGTAACGGCAATTAAAATATCGTTAACGATTATCAAAGTCCATACTTTCTCCTCGCATTCTCACGTTGCACTTGACTAACAAAGACGAGCACGACTCTCGTTTTCAGGAATATTTACGTAGACGATATATTCATTCCTCGATATAATAATTTATTTATATCTGTTGTAAAAAAATTTAAGAAGCGAGGAATATATTTTTTACATATTTGAATCGATTAAAATGAAAAGTTTTCTTTTTTCTTTCCTTTTTTCACAAAGGAAATTTCAAAATTTGACTCGAGATATTTTCCTCCATCAAATTTCTTATTTTTCCGATTTTACGTACCGAAACATTTTATTTTTTTACTCGACGACATAAATAGTAAAAAAAAGTCATTAGCAATCTTGATCATAAATTGGTTTAATTACTTTATAAATAAAATAAACTGGTAATATTAACTGCTGAACAAAATGCAAAAAAATACTCGATAAATAATCGTATAATAATATTCAAAAAAAAAAGAGAGAGAGAGAG
This sequence comes from Apis laboriosa, assembly GCF_014066325.1. NCBI lineage: Eukaryota > Metazoa > Arthropoda > Insecta > Hymenoptera > Apidae > Apis > Apis laboriosa. Next base: position 2,863,959 of record NW_025224966.1, read on the forward strand.
AGAGAGAGAAAAGTGCAAAGAAATATAAAAAGATTCTTAAAACTAGAAATATTACAAAATATCGTACACATCGTGGCAACCCGCGAAAGTATTGCCGCACAAAATGACAAGAAACGAAATTGAAATCCCTACTCCTTATACGCGGCGAATGTCGCGGTGCTGACGTAAAACGGAGCGCGTCGACGAAGCGTTAGGAAAAGTAAAGAGTTGAAGAAGAAGAAGAAGAAGAAGAAGAAGAAGAAGAGGAAGAAGAAGAAGAAGAAAAAGAAGAAGAAAGAGAAAGAGGTACTTGTACCTCCTCTGGTTATGTAACCGAGCGATTCTCGGAGCTAGCATGCGACTGTGAGGTCAATTTGTGCTCGCATCGAGTCCTGATTCTTGCACTCCCGTGTTCTTCCAATAAAAAAAAAAAAAGAAACTATAAAAGAAAAAGAAAAAACGATTTCCACGATAGGTAATAATTAATCGCAATTAGGATATTATATCGTGGAAGAATATCACGATCGCGAAGAGAAAGGCGTAAGAATGAATCAAATTTGAACTCGAGGCGTGAGAATGAAAGGAAGAGGCTAGAGAAAGTCATTACCGTGAGAAGCTTAGTTATCGATAGATAGTATATGCGCGCAACATGTTACGCGTGCGTGCATTATGCGCGTCAGCGGAGTCACGTGGAGTCACTCCTCTCCGTATCCGGACAAACGGAGCGGCCGAAACAGGCGAGAGTTTAACGATCCGTGGAACCATATCGAATCGAATTTTTCATTCGATCTCGCGCGAGTAACGTTTCGCCTCGTTTCATCTCGAGCCAACATATACGGACAGATAGATGGATGGATGGATAGATAAAAAGCTCGCCACAGGATACGAGGAGGAGGAGGAGAAGAAGAAGAAGAAGAAGAAGAAGAAGAAGAAGCTTTAGAATCGCGATGGTAATGAGAGGGAAGAGGGAGGGGAAGCCAGAGAAAGGGCGGGAAAGAGCGGGGGAAGAGCGGGGAGGACGGAGAGCGCGGTGAATCGTTGTTGTGTGTGGATCGGGCGAGCTTGGAGCCGTGTACGGAGCGGAGTCGAGTGGAGTGGAGTGGAGTGGAGGAGCGCGCAGAGAGTCGAGTCGACATCGAGTGGAGTGGAGTGAAGTGGAGTGGCGTGGGGTTGCGCGCCGGTAAGTGTGCCAAGGTGCACTTCTCGAGAAAGCCGGACCGACCGGACCCGCTACCGCCGCGCGGCGTGCCCTCGCTATCCCGAGTCGCGCGCGCGGATTCGATCCTATTCCATTCCATCGAGGAGATACACGCCGTTCCCTATCCGTTCCACGTTCGATATCCGAGCGTGCGTGAACGGCGCACGGTGAACGGATTTCTCGGTTGCATCTCGAGGAGACGCGATCCTCGCCATCCCCTCGCCACCGAGTTCCATCCGTTTTCCAGCCTTCGATCCTTCTCGGATCGGAGTTGGAGCGGCCGATCTCAGATAAGATCGGATCCGATGATCGCGGATAATGAAATCGCGATTGTAATGCCTAGGTCAAAGCTATGGATCGATAGGGAATTGGAACGCGAGGAAAGATGTATTTTTTCTTCTTCTTCTTCTTCTTCTTCTTCTTCTTTTCCTCGCGTGTGAAAAGAAACGTTTTATCGAGAGCTGACATCGATAAAATTATCTGTCTGTCGCGACAACGTCTCCGGTTAGGGAAGCAAAGGGTTCTGGGAGAAGGAGGGAAGAAGAGTCGAGGAGAGGAAGAGGAGAGAGAAAGAGAGAGAGAGAGAGAGAGAGAGGAAGCTCGACTTCCGTCAGGGTTGACTTTCCGTTCGCCCCGATTCCGCTCGATTTTCTAAATATACACGGCCGAAAGCTCGACCGTTTTCGTATCTTCTCTCTCGAGGAACGTCTCGTGTCTCTCTGCTCATCGGCCGGCCTAGGCCAGCTGACCGGTCCTCCTCGCGTGCATCGTTGCCCCTAGACCCTCGCTATACATAGGTGTGTATAAGCACATGCACGCACGCCTACTTACGCATGTGCGTATATGCTGAATATAGATACCGGTATTGAGGGCAGCTACCCTAATAATAGAAGTCGAGAAAATTTTTAGCCCTTGATGCCGGCCGGTTAAACGAGATAGAATTCGATTTGGGTCTCTCGAACGCTGTTCGCGAGTAAGTAACGCAAGAGACGCGAGAAAAACGATAATGAATAAAAGGGGAAGAGGAAGAGGTTATATAGCATTCGGTCTAATTGCAATTTCGACAATTATCAACTAAACCGCTATCAACTAAATAATTTCTTATCGATGAGTCGACGTGACGACGAGTCAACGAAAGATTACTCGAAAAAAGAGAAAAAGTAATTTTTCACTGCCAATCGTTATACGATCGACCAAATCGTTTCTTCTTTGCTCTGATCACGTGACGCACAATACGTAGTAGCACCATGTATTTCGTTCTCGATGCAGCATTGGTTGGCGCCACGGACTTTTTTTTTTCTTTTTTTTATCAAACTTACACACGATATACCCGCGAAGATAAGGTAGCCTCGAAAAAAAAAAAAAAATAAAATAAAATAAAGAAAGAAAGAAAGAAAGAAAAAAAAACCTCGATCGTTGGTTCGTTTATTTATTTATCGTGTAGTTGGTAGACGCGCGCATTGTCACTCTCGATCATCCTTCTAATCACGATTTCAAGTATATTCGAGATATCGCCCCTGATAATACCGTCCAGTTACACGCACATACATGCGTGGCACGTATGTACACTACTACGTCAATCTTTCATTTCGAAGATTCGTGACGTCGAGTCGCAACGAAATCGAGTCCCCGAGAAATTCCCGATAGAGATACTTTCTTACACGCTTCCGCCCGTGCTCGTAGTCGCGTCCCCGAAACGTTTATTCCGATTCGTGAGCGATATCAGGCCGAGCGATAAGATACACGCATTGAAAATAAGATAACGCGTTCCTCACCGTACTATGCACGGTCATCGACGCTTACGTGGATCCGAGGAATCGCGGCGTCACCGTAAAACGTCACGTCACCACGAAAACGGATCCCTCCTAGGTTTATTCGGAGTGGAGAAAGAGGAGAAGGAGAAGGAGAAGGAGGAGGAGGAAGAGGAGGAGGAGCGCGCGCGAGGACAACATCGCTATGATAAATATGGAACACAGGACGCGCGATGGCCTTTACGCATGTACGAAAAATAGTTGGACGAATTTCAAAAACGGATCAATAGCTCTTCTGTTTCCGCTCCAATGGTAAATGTCTCGCGAGTCTCGTTACGAGCGACATTTTTTCCCTCTCTTTTCTTCCCTCTTTCCTTCCTTCCTTATTTCTTTCTTTCTTTCTTTCTTTCTTTCTTTCTTTCTTTCTTTCTTTCTTTTTTTTTTAAAGTTAATTGTAAGGCGATCGCACGACCATTTAATTGGGATACGAGCCTCGCGCGCTTCGGCCAAGAGGCCTCGTCGTCTATTCATAGTCGTACTAGAACTAGATTCGAAGGTGTCGCGACTTTGATCCGAAGCCTCGTTCCGCGCGCGCTTAAACGCGTGACTATTATTCCCATCGTGAGATCTTCATAGAGAGAGAGAGAGAGAGAGTAACGCTAATGAATTGTTGACGCGTGCGTTGGAAAAATATTTACGTTACGAGTAGAAGGAACGAGTTGTTCGAGACAGCGATAATACAGCGACGGATATAGAGAACAGAGGCGGCCCTTTTCCGTTTAATCGAGAACGGAGAAGGAGCTGTAATTCGCTTTCTCGTCCTTGATCGTCCCGGGATGGCACAAAAGCGTTTCAGTTCCGGCTGCCGGTGAACGCGGTTTTCGAGGGCCCGCGTACGGACGAGGAACCAAAGTGGGTCGTGGTTCAGAGATTATTCGACGATACGTACGACCCAGTTGATCGAATCTCTTCGAGGCCCTCCCCCTTCACACGATAACCGATGATACACGAGCATATTATTATTATTACAGAGAAGAAGAGGAAAGACTGAGGAAAGATTGCTTGGTCGACGAACGACGTAGTAAGGGAAAAAGGGAGAAAAGGAGGCAGAAAGATGTGAAAATCGAGAGAAAATGGGAATATCGACGAATACACGCGCATATAAGGCATCGAAGGCGTGCAAGGTTTAGAAGATTTAGAAAGAGGGACGAGCGAGCGTCGGGAAGCCGCGGCGAGATCTAACGAAAAGCCGAGTGTTCCCGTGGGTCGAGGAGGAATCCGAGTTTGCTTGGCTGGCACGCTAAATTTACCGACGAACACCTAGAGGTATTTCGGCCGATCGAGGGATGCCATTCAAGTATTTTCAATTAGAACGTTTCGCCGAAGGGGCGAGAAGCCGTGTTCAGTGGGAGGCGGCGAAACGTGAAGCCGTCCACGGAAATAAAACGCGGGCCTTGGTCGCGTTCCCTTACGAGGAATTGATGAAAATTAAAAGAAACCCACGCGGGGTTACGATAACGATTGGAAAGAAGAAAGGAAGAAGCGAGGGATCTCCGTCGAGAGCGGGGGCGTAGGATGAGCGCAGGAGCGCGGTCGAACGCGTAACGCGAATTTCCATAATTTCCAATTAGTAATCGGTAGTCGGTAGCTGCGCCTATATTGCCTTCACCTCATCACCGCCGCTGCCAACTCTCCGCCAGAACTATTCGCTTCGATACGCAGCGCGCATTAACGCGCCGCGTTTACAAGCGCACACGCGTCACGTAGGCATGCACCAACACGTAGACGAGCCGTTCGTGCGTGTGGGTGAACGACGGCAGGCCGTGCCTGACCAGTGTGCCACTTTCACTACCTCGTATTTGGGTCATCGCATCCACTTTAACGGCTCCTCACCTCCCTCTCGGCCGTTCTCCTCTCGAGAGGGTTGGAAAGGGGCGCGGTACGCTGTTGTTGTCGCTCTTGCGTACTCTCTCTCTCTCTCTCTCTCTCGATTTCTAGCTTTTCGGCTACGACTTGTTCTTCGTTAACCTTTAACCGATTGAGCGTCATTTCCGGTTGGTATTTCTTCGTGCAACGATTCCTCGCTCGAACGATATATCCCCACGATAAACAGCGATGGGCAACACGATACTCGACATCATGCGTTTCCCATGCGTCGACAGCTATCGCCGCGAACGGATCAAACCGCTCGGATAATATCACCGAACTCGCGATCGACCATCGAATCCGTTCGGATCGCGATACGGATGGTCTCTCTCTCTCTCTCTCTTTCATACCGAATAAACCTGTAAGAAAAGAGAGAGAGAGAGAGAACGTTTAATCGGTAAGCTAGAGAAGAGGGAGGGGAGAAAAGGAGAAGCGACGATAGATGTTTAATTTGTAGTCGATACGCGAGGCTCGCAAGAGGCTCGCAAGAAACGGCTCGTGCCGCGTACCTTTTACGAATTCGTGAGGCTGGCCTCTCCAAGATGGTGTGGCTAGTTTAAAGAGAGACACGCGGAGAGGCAGCCTTAGGACACGGACACACACGGCTCGAGTCGGTGGTGCAGGCGCAGATTGTGGTTCTCCCATTTACCCAGTTCCCCTCGCGCTCGCGCGCGCGTACACGGGTTATGTAACCAAGTGAAAGTGGCACAAGCACCGAGCGCACACCGAGAGGACCGACATCGACTTGGACTCGCGCGAGCAACCACCATCCACCATCCGCTACGAGCCCACCTCCGGCACCCATCCACGACCAGATACGATCCTGTTCCACGGCTCGCCCGATAATCCTTGCCTCGCTTCCCTAAAGAGTACGAGACCTCGCGCCGAGGAATAAATCTTCTCCATCTCTGGCGCGCACCGCCTTCTCTTTTTCTTCTCGCTCTCGTCTACGCTCTCCTCTCTACGGATCTCTCCTCCTTTGTACTCGTCCAATATTTATTTTTCCAACCGCAACGCTCCACTGCGTCTTCCCTTCCTTTCTTCTTCTTCGTGGCCAAATTTGAAAATTCTGAAATTTCTAGGATTAGATCGAACGAGGAGAATAGAGATCGTTTACGTTATTACGAAGGATGAAATTTTTCCTTTTTTTTAACGATCTTAAGTTACAAAAGACGAGAAAGTATCGATCGTTATTATCGCCCACATGTACGAATCCCGATATAGTTGGAATCGTTTACTTCTTTGTAAAAACTGTCCATTATTTCTTCGTTATCTCTCTTCGCGATAATCCTCTCCTCTCCTCCTCCTAAACGTTTCTGCGTCATCGATAGAAATGACGTCGAATCGCGATTCGTATTTCTCCTCCCTCGATCATCGTCTTTTTCTCGTCTTTTTGCTCTCTATCTTCGAGGAGAAATTACAAAAGAAAAAAAAAAAAATTGTCGTTTAAAAAGAAGCGCGCATAGACGAAACGCATCTTCGCATTCCTCGCCAAAGGTGGAAAAAGGTGGTCGCGCGCGCGCGCGCGTAGTTGACTTCCAATGTAAACAGACAGTGGCGTAATATGTTTCTCTGCCGGTCTGACTCGATCGGTCATCGAGATAGACGCGTAGAGTTACCAGCTACCGCTTCGGCTCTCGAGAGCGAAAGGAATTCGCTGTTTTGTCGCGAGAACGTAAGAAAAAGGGAAAGGGCGATCACGCGATTAGATATGCATTACGATCGGCCACCGCTTAACCGGCCACCGCTTCGCCATCTCGCTGCTTCCCCGAGAAATATATTCCTCGAATCGAGATCGTGACAACTCTCCGTAACGGCGAAAAATGATTACTAAGTACTTTGGAATGTTCGATCGAACGTACGATTTTCCGCGATAAATGTCGATACGTTATAACTTCGACGTTTATTATCTATCAATAAGATGGTTATCTTTGAAAGAGTAGGGAAATATGATTTAGAAGTAAGGACGTTTAACGTAATTGGATACAGGCAACCGTGGAATCGGTTACGATACGCGCATACGTTCGAAACTGCGTGATCGAATTTTTTTTTTTTTTTGTAACATCTAAAATTTGGATCCTTTTTTTTCTTCTTTTCTTTGACGATAAAACGTAAAAGTTACGTAGCGGAATTTTCAAACGTTGAAAATCGATCGATTTCGCGAGAATGAAATAATTAAAAGTAATTCTTCCTTTTTTCGAATCAATTGTCAAGACGCGATAAACACACCCTGTTTACTCTGGAGCCTCGTTGTGGTAAGCGGCGCCGTGTCTCGACACCACGGCCTATGAACTCCGTTTCAACCGGTTATATAACGGCTTAATTACTCTGCCCCATTTTCACGAGGCATTGTCTCGATGGGGCACTTACTTTCGAACCTCGCGCCTCGAACGAATCGTGCAGCGGCTTAGAAGCTTAGAGGAGACTGCGGCTCTCTACAACCACGACTAACCGCAGTCGAGAGGCTTCTTGCGCAAGGGGCCTCTCGCTCTTTTTCTTTTTTCTTCTTTTTCTTTCCTTTCCTTTCTTTCCTTTCTTTTCTTTTTTTTTTCTTTATGCCCGAACTTTTTGCCCGGAAGTAACTCTCCGTTTCCATTCCGGATTCGATTCGGATCCCTCGTTCGTTTACCAACCCTCTTCGATGCGAATCGATCCCTCGAGTATCGAAAGAAGCTCGTTACGAAAAGGAAAATATATTTACAAACAGGGTATCGAAATTGGGGAACCCCGAGATATCGTAGAACTCGTTTTCGTTACGTCACATTGTGTTGTTGTTGCGTCCAATCCAATTTCCTTAACGAGACACTCCGCCTTTTTTTTTTTTTTTCCTGCTCCATTTTCGTGAATATAGAGAAACCAACGCATGACCCAACTGTTTTCACGCATCTCGATGAATCATGACCTCGTACAATCGCTTTCCTTTCCGTGGAATTAAAAATAAACCGTATCAAGAGTCGGTGAACGACCATCGGCGAGGAGAGGAAAGAAAGGACGAGATTCCCCGATGACCTCGTTTCTCGCGAACTCGCGCCCCGTTCTGACACATACATGTACACGCACGCACGCACAGAAAGAGAGAGAGAGAGAAGCAACTCGCGCAGGATGCCGTCGCGGTTTTGCGCGAATATAATTAAGCTCATTCGTCATATCCTCCGCCCATAGGGATCTGGTGGTGCAGCGACAGACTCTGAGAAATCTGTGCTCGTCCGCATGTGGCAGGCCGCGTGGGCGATCGACACATTTGAGTCATCCACGGAATTATTGGACGAAGGGAATTCTCCGCTCATGGGAAGTTTCCTACCGCAACATCCTTTCCGTCTCGTCGTCACTTCCTTCCGACCCAGCGTGGCGAACGTTTCGCGTAAAGCGATGGTCACGCTACGAATAACCGCGAACCGGTACCGAAGAAAACAGGTAGTCGTAAGAGCTGCTAACCTCCTTTTTCTCTCTCTCTCTCTCTCTCTCTCTCTCTCTCTCTCTCTCTCTGTTCTTTTGCCACGTCATTGGCGCATTATCGTTAAAATCGGGCTGCCAGGTTTTAACGAGTCGGATTAATAAATCCGGTCGGTGAGAATGTTTTCTACGGCAATTAGAATTTTTTAATCCGCGTTTTAAGCCGCGTTTCGAAAGAGTGTAACTCGGTGGTCGAGCGTAAACGAGCTTGGGGAATAATTCATCGTTTCGCTGCACGGATCGCCTTCTATCCTTGGCGCAAGGACGATGATCCCGCCGCGTACGATCCATCGCTCGCGATCGATACAATTCGACGAATCTCCTCGCCGCGGCGCGGGAAACGTTGGCGAGAAACGATCGCGAGGCTGAGATAGATGTATCCGTGCGGCGATAATTACAGTCCACGGGCTACGGGGATAACGTTTAATTGAGCGGAGTCGGGCGTAATTAGCGTGAATATTGGCCAGGATCGGCGCGGTACGGGAAACGAGAGACGGGTAACGCGCGTGTACGCGCGCGCTTACACGGATCGGCAATAAACGGTAATTGCCAGCCTGTTGCTCAATCCGGCGTGCCGCTACTAGATTTTACCCCGCGCCTATCGTTTCGCGTATGTTTTCGTCTTCGAGTATCGCCTCGAAAATTTCGATTTCGTCTCGCCCCTTGTTGAAAACGTTGCACGCGTTCGAACAGGTTGAAATCGCGATCCGAAATGAAATCGATTGTGCGGCGTTGCTCTCTTCGATATTTCGATATTTCGAACCCAGCGAGCAATTAATTTATCCGCCTGAAATCGGGAAACGGCGATTCGTTCTCGTTAAAACCGTCTCGAATAAACCGATCTTGCGTGTCTCGATTTCGAGATATATTATATAATCCGGATTTTAACATTTTTCTCAGCTATTCTCGGAAGGTCGCCAAGCTTCTTTTAGATACAAAATTATGCACATGCATAAACCGGGAACGACGGTCGAAGACGATCCTCGGAGGAGGACGTAACTTCTTCCTCCAGAAGAAGACCCGTTACGACGCGCGAAACCAGTACGTGGTGTCTTCGGATAGGAGGCGACGAGGCGAGCATACCGAAAGCGAAAATCGATTTATTCGACAATAAGGAGAGGACGAGAGAGCGGGGCCGATGGACGATGACTAAGCGGCGAGCGTGTACCTCTCGGCTCGGTTGCTGTTGCCCGATTTCGAGAGAAGGAAAGAAAGAGAGAGAGAGAGAGAGGGGGAGGGAGGGAGAGAGCAAAGAGGCTAGGGAAGGCAAGGCAAGGCAAGCCAAGGCAAGGCGAAGCAAGGCAAGCGAGCAGAGAGCCGAGCGATCCTACTAAAGTAGGCTGTTATTTAACGATTTTAGTGAAACGTTCGCGGCATTATACAATCGGCCTAGATCCCGAGTCACGGAGCGTCACGGATCGTGAACGCTGCCAACCCAGTCACAGTGATTGCCTTCACCGCAGAGAAAGAGAGAGAGAGAGAGGCTTCGCTTCGTTTCGCTCCTCGAAAACGAGGATCCCGAGGTGGGTTGACACACGGTTGACACGTGCACGTATCCTCGTCCATCCTCGAGAAAGGGCTCGTTTTCACCTCGAGAACTCCAGCTTTATTAAAATCCAACACGCCGCCTCTGTCGTCTCCACGGCTTAGACCCACGCTTATTCCACCTAGTCTTCTAGAAACGAACGTCTCTCTACCAGATGCTTCCGACTGATTTCGATTATCTCGGCTACGATCGTGGAATAAGTATAATTAGAGAAAATGGTAGTTTAGATATTCCGTGTTATTAAGAGGAAATGATATGAGAATGAAAAGATAATACGGCCAGATAAGTTGCACGATCGAAAATCAGCGAGAGAGAGAGAGAGAGAGAGAGAGAGAGGGAATTTCAGATCTATCCCGCTTCTTCTCCACCGAACCAACGGTTTTCGACGTGCGTCAGCAACCGGCGTTTTTCTTTTTTTTCCTTTTTTTCCTTTTTTTCCTTTCCACGCTGGTACACAGCGTTACTTCACTCGCTAATTTGTTTCGCGGGCCTCGAATCCCTGAAATAAACGTTGTTGCCAAAGATCTCGGGTGTGCACCGAATCGTGCCCGCCGTATAAACACTCGCCGCGATTCTCGCGATTCCACCATCGTCGATCGATAATTTTCACGCGATTAATCCTAATCTAACTTTTGGATACTGCGTTGGAAAGTTATTCGAGACCAGTGGCGAGAAAAATGTGACAGGGTAGGATGGTGGCGGGGGTAGGACGAAGGTAGAGAAGTATTTTTGGAAAGTGAAATAATCCGCATTTCGCGCGCCACCGACTTTACTCGTGCATCATCGCAAATTATACCTCAAAGGTCGCGCGCATCTCTAATTATTATCCATTTTGAGATCCTCGAGATGAAAACTTTTTCGAAAAAAAAAAAAGAAAAAGATACTCCCCTCCTCAGAATACTGAATCACGTTCCACAGAAATCGAAAATAAATCGAATTCGATCTTTCCCTCCGAAAATTCTCCAGCGCGTATCCTTTTTCGAACGAACGAGGCCTGGGTTCGAGCAAAAGACCCGACCCACTTACCCCGAATTTTCCTCGCACCTCCCACGACCGCGCGTAGATGCGCGATTACGCAACGCGAAGAGAGGAGGATTACGAACGACAAGGAAAAAGCAAGCGAAAGAGATACACGCTCGAGACGCGAAACGCAGAGGCACGATCGCATTTTATTTGCACTCGCTAGACCCGCTGACACACTTAGGCGGCTCGCTCCGGGAAGCGTGGCTCGCTCAGGGGAAAGTGACGATGATCGGCCACGGCGAGTCCAACGGCTCGTAACCGCGTTACGCGCACGATGATGCGCCACCGGCATACCATTACGTCCGAGATCACGTTCCACTCGCACGCGTTTCTCTATTTATCAAATCCAAATAGAACGGCCAACCAGACGACGCGTCACATCGAATTTATTTGGGAACGAATTTTCCCGAGAATATTCGCGATGGATCCTTCGATTTCTCTCCGTGGAGAACCGCGCGGGGAGGAAAAGGGCGTACTCTCTCGCCGTGAGTTTCGTATTCAATTTTCGATCGTTGAAGTTTCCTTCCACGATTAATTTTCTCGATCGAAATGGAAAGTGGCGGGAAATAGAGAAGAGAATGCGTGTCAGTGGGTCTGTCAAGTTACGTCACACGTAGGAGAAGATACGCTTCCTTCGAGGCGAGAGGAGGTTGTTCGGGTTGATGGGAAGAAAGAAGCGTGCAATTATTCCCATGCGCCACCATGGGGATTACCTCACCGAGAATCGAGACAATGAGCCGACTCGGTCGGCCGAGCTTTTGCTTTTGCTTTGGGAAGGACGGAAGCCTAAAAATAGTGGCGTGGCTGCGGATCATACCTAATGAGCCAGCCACAATTAGCGAGTCGGATGCTACCCGCTTACGTGCGAGGAGAGTTTCACTTTCCTTCTCACTTGCCTCGACACTTCCGCCGCTTATTTTCGTATTATACCTCGCGCGTCGGTTACGTACGACCGCGTAGGCATCCGCGACACACACATACACGCGCGCGCGCGCGCGCACGAGCGTCGTCCTCGTCCGGAGAAAGTTCCAAATTTCGAGGGCCACGAGCGAAAAGGGGCCTTTCGGTGGCCGTGGAGAGAAAAGGGAGAGCTTCGGACCGTGCACACGTGTCCGGGGAAGGCGGGGAAAGGGCTCGGGAAGAACTGTCGCCGCGATGCGTATACATCGCGACCGACGCTTTACGTGGGATCGTTGGGCGGGAGAGCAACAGGTGGTCCCTGAAAACGTACCACCACGCCGCAGGAACTCGCCGCGATAGAAATATATGAGTATACCGAGTGCTCGCACGGAAGGGAGATACGCGCGAGGAGATCCCTTCGTTCGAGGTCGAGGGAAAATTAATCTCCTCCTCGAGATATCGCGTCGTTTATGGATGGAGGAAGCGTTACAGTCAAGATTCGTTTGTGTGAATTTTACGAGGATAGGCGGCAAGCTCGGATAATGGGAGTCGAGCCAATGGGAACGTGGTATAAACGAAATTTGTTAATTTCTTTTTTTCTCAATTGTATTAGTAATTCTATAAACGTTTCTGCCACTATTCTGCCGATCGATGGAGTGCCTGCTCGAGCAGTTTTACACGTATGGCACAGATTCGTATAATAACAATGATAATAATGATAATAATAATAATAATAAGTTTTCCCTTTCTAAATTTATATAGAAGGAGGAGTTAGAATTTTGAAATAAAAAAAAATTGAAATTGGTGTACGATTTATTTATCGATTATTATAACTCATTTAATTTAAATTCGAACTCGACTCGTTAAGAATCTTTTAAAAATGTTTCACTGATACCATTTCTCTCTCTTTTTTTTTTTTTTTTTTTTTCTTAATTCAACATCCTTACGCGTAATTATCGAATGATTTTGCGCGATAACGTACGTACGAATTACGTTGAAAGTTATACACCTATGAGAGATTACGTAACGTGGCACGAATTACAATGAAGCGGGACTCAGAAGCGAGAAACGTCGGGTATACGATTATAAATTTCACGGAACGATGGAATGCGCGTCTGGTGAAGATGATCGAGCTTCTCAACGATCATTCTTCTCCGATTCGTTAGAATAATTATGATTTATCGCTGGCTACGACCGGTTCGCGAAGGGCGGGGAAGAGAGGGGGGAGGGGGGGGGGGCGCGGAAGAATTAGACTGCAACTCCACGATCCGTGTTTAAAAGTGCGTGGCCGTTCGAGGCCGTGGATCGCTCGCCACGCGAGGCGAACTCTTTCAAAAAACGAAAGTCCCGCCTCTTCCCGTATTCCAACCTCGTGTCGCAGTCCAACGTCGACAGAGTTTCACCCAACGTTCGCTACGTATGCACGCGTCTAACATCAACGGAGGAATCGAAAAGTCGCATCGCGAAGGAAGGAGGGAGAGAGAGAGATAGAGAGAGAGAGAGAAAAAGAGCCGAGGAAACTTCGAAAATTAGAATGAATTATCGCCGAGCCGAGAATCGAACCGTTTCTCTCCGAATTCTCTCCAAACCAGGATATCGAGACTTGGATCCAACTTGGATAAATCGAAATTAAAGAGGAAGAGAGAGAGAGAGAGAGAGAGAGAGATTCGAGGTTGAAAATAATTTGCGGACGATTCGAGGCGAAAGGGATAGATAATAGAGGAGGAGGAGGAGGAGGAGTGGAAATCCCCCTCGCTGTTATCGAAATACATTCCGGGTAAGACTGGCGCGTGAGACGAGCGTCGACGCTAGACGAGTCGATCAACCTCCTCGATGGTCGCGGAGCGTGGCGTCGAACGCTGAAAAAGTGAAACTCGGCTCGCTGCGCGTGTAACCTAGAAACGTGCAAGCGGTGCTCAACTGTGCGGGCGCCCGTACCCATCGTACGATTAACCCGCCAATTAATAACCGGCCCGGATTATCTCGAGGAAAAAAAAAAAACGCGTAAAACCGTGGCGCGGGATTTCGTTTTCCTTCGACCCGCGAAACGTCCGACCACCGCCGGGGCTATTCCCCTTCGCCCTATTTCACCTTTGCTCGCCGCTCTTCCCCTTCCGAATCGGGTCGAAGGGGATGTGCCAATTATTATACACGTTTATTTTTAAACGTTAGCGTTTAATTTGTTAAAACGAATACGACGAAAATATAAATAGATTCATCGTAGATGGATAATATATTGAGATGGTACTTGTATCTATATACTTTCGATGAGTATTATTAATGTTATTCAACGTGGATTAAGGAACGTGGAGAAGAGGAAACGAATGGATGGGAAAAAAAGAAAAAGAAAAGGAAAGAGCGGTAGAAAAAGAAAGGCAAATGTCACCCGGTTATCTGGTCGGATCTAAGGAGATAACGGTGACTCTTGGTCGAAAGAAGGGAGAGAGAGAGAAAGAGAGAGAGAGAGAGAGAATAGGAGGAAACCAGTTGAGAACCCGGTTCCAAGCTCGGCTCTAGCTAAGCGAGCATAATGCACGAGGTACGTACGATACTTGGTCGGGATAGGACAGGACAGGACAAGGCAGGATAGAGTACTTAGTGAAAGTAGCAGCGAGTAGCAGCGAGCTCGGGCCGACTCGAGCGCCAAGGATCAAGGCCGGCCGCTTAGACGACGACGACAACCACGATGACGAGGAGCGCGGAACGCAGAATGGAAAAGACGCGTTTCGCGTTTTTCTCGGCTCTATTTTCCTCGAAAAACACGCGAGGACGTTTTTTCCTCCATCCCCGTTTTTCCCTCTCTCTCTTTCTCTGCCTTCTCCTTTCGTCCAAAAGAATCCGATCGACTCTTTCGTTCGATCCGCCACAGTTCCACATTCGCTCTATCCGCAAATGAGCGGGAAAAGAGAGAAAAGCAAGAAAACCGCGGCGAAAACGCACTTGCCGCCGAGTCGCAACGAGTTTGTTGGATGTCATTCTACCAGCCAGTACTCGGTTAATCCTATCTCCTCCGCTGCACACCTTTCTCTCTGTTCCTGGCTAGTTTGGACGAAGCTGGACCGTTACACGGTGTCGCAACCGCGGCCGAGTTCTTTACCACCGATTTTTCGTGGCGAACGAAAAGAAAAGAGAAAAGGAAATAACAACAACAAATGGTTGCAGCAAAGGAGTAAACCGATTGGATGGCGCGAAAGTTGGATACTGTGACGATACTACAACGATTCGCATGGTAAATCCCCCGATCTCTATACGTTGATCGATGATAACGCCGCATAATTATTCGATGCATCTGACATTGATATTGTTTACTCCCCTGCAACGAATGCTAACCTAATTCGTAACTTCTTTTCGCTCATAAATAAACCTCGCCCTATTGAACCACCGGTTGCGACACAGCTAACGTTATAACTACCATGGTCCGAACTGTGTCGAGAATCTCCACACAGGTGAGAAGAAATATATCGTTCTCGAATCGAATGAATTCGAACCTTTTTCCAACGATACGAAATTCCAAGGAATTTCCAATGACCAAGGAAACGCGTAAAAGGACGCGTTCGAAGTTGGACGCGTTTATTACGTCGTACGTTTGTTACGTGCACCGCGATGAAAAAAAAGAAAAAAAGATGAGATTTTTACTTTCGTGCCACGATCTAACGCGAGGCCTTCTTCTCGCCTCCGTTCCACACCTAATGCCGCCTACATCGTGCTCCTTCGCACGTATCTGGTACACGTACGTACGAGCTACGAGGCGGTCATTCGGCGTGAGAATTTACCACACGATTGTGCGTACCACGCCTCGATTTCCTACGCATTTTTCCCTTTCCACCGATGACAAAGACCGGCCGCGATTTAAGCGATATCAACGCCTTTTCGCGTCCTCGTTAGCAAACCGAACGTATCCGGAAAAGTCGCGAGACTTTGCAACTTCTTAAATCTCGAATCTTCGCTTTGGTACCGAGGACGGAGCTTGGAAGATTTGCTTGGAAAGAGAATCGATTTGGCCGGTTTCTACGGTCTCGTCGAAAACGTCGAGATCGTGAAGCAAAATCGGATCGGTGGTTCGAAACGGCGATGCGCAGACGAGCAAGCAAGGTGATATATCTGCAATTCAGAGGCGGCCCGATTATTCGCGATGCCGCATTCACGTCCGAAACGCCTAGGACAAGCTCGGTTCAAGAAATTTTCACGAAACGCGATACATCCATATATATATCGATGCTTATCGTCTAGACGCGGTACACGAGCGGTGATTTCAAAGTATTATTCCGTTCAACTCGAAACGAAGGAAACTCGAAGCATTCGCAGAGATTATTTCCTTCTTTCCTTCCACTTCGTGAATCTTCTCGAAGCGAAACGGAAGAGGAACGGAAGAGGAGGACGTATATCGTAACCTTCGCATAACAAATCTCTGCAAATCTTTCTCTCTCTCTCTCTCTCTCTCTCTCTTCTTTCTTTCTTTCTTCGTCGAAACATCTCCGAAAGATCTCTCGCTTTTTTTCCCCGCATCCGAGATACTTCTCTTCGAATATAAGAACGACGTCTCGACACGTGCCAATTTTTACCAACAAACGAAGAATCCCGTTACAGAATCTATCTACACGCAAAATAAAGTAGAAAACGAAGAACGTTATAAATCGTTCGTTAAAAGACTCTTTTCGAATTCATTCGTCGAATATTCGTGTGAATGGAGCGGCATCCCTCGATCGAGATCTTTGAACAATGTTCGAAGGATGCTCCGTTCGGAGAGCGCAACCTCTCCGCGTAACCGCGTTGCCCGCTACGTAACTGTTGCGTCGTTACGCAATCGAATTTACTCCGTGACACACGCAACGCTTGCACCCGTGTGCACGCGCGTGCGTGCGTGCGTGCGTTTACGTTGGAACGGTAACGGCTCGCGCCAAAGGTCACGATCAAGCGCGCTTTTTCTCTCCCTCGAGTCGCCAAGGACGACGCGTGTCGGCATCTTGTAGGAGGAAAGATCGCACGCGAAAAAAGATTCGATCCGGAGCGAAGAGGTTTCGGATGTCGGAACTCGCTTTGAATCGAGCTACTACATCGACAACTATTTAATTCAGTCGAACTTTTATAAAGGGGTGTAATAAGGGCGAGAGTACTTCTATTATAGTTAGATAAAAATTATTAAAAAGGTATTAAGAAATATTCTTATCTTCTTTGTTTATTGAATTAAAAAATGGATAGTTTTGGAATTTTAGAAAATTTTAGGGGATCTACAGGAGGATGTGAAACGAAAAATCCGAGCTAATTGTAACAAATGAATAAAAAGTTCAGAGACTCAGGAAAAGTGAGCCTCGTTTCCGGGATTGGTAACAGGAAGAGCTGAAAGTCGTCCGTCCGTACTCGGAAATGTAAGAACGTGCGCGGACGATATAAACCTGAAATTCCTTGACATATTTGGAAATAATAAACCGAAATTGACGATACAACGCGAGAAAATTTAAATAATAAAACGTATCTCCGAAATATACATTTATATTTCAATTATATTATAATCCAAACAATCCTCTATCATTACAAATCCATATTTCCACAATTATCGATCGAGTTATTCGAAAATTGAACACTGAAAAAACATTCGTTCATCGTCGATCGCATAGCGTACAATATAACATCCGGCGAGATTCAATCTCAAAAAATAATCTCCACCGCGATATTTCTATTGTACAAGAGGAGAGAAGAGAGGCAGAAACTTGGTTTCATCCGTGCCAAGTAAAAACGAAAGCGCGAGGATGAGCGATGGATCCGCTGGTTGGCCGGCGAAAGGATTTCGTGGCCGCGATCGGTGGCGTGACGTAAACGCGGCAACATCGGCCGGCCTGGCGCCGATAAAAGCGATCTCCCCGGGAAACGAAACGAGGGAGAGATATTCGCGATCCGAGCGCAACCGCCACGTAACATTTCGCCGCTCGTACGTGGGTTGGGTTAGGCCTAACAGCTGTTTCGCGAAACCCTGACCTTGGCTCGCTCGCGCCGCTCCGCATGTATGTACGCCGGCCTACGCCAAACAGACAGGCCGGTCAGCCACGGCTAATCAGCCAGCCAGCCAGCCAGCCAGCCAGTTAGTCAGTCAGTCAGTCAGTCAGTCAGTCAGTCAGTCAGTCAGCCAGCCAGTTAGTCAGTCAGTCGGGCGAGCAAACGGATTTTCGCAATCGGCGTTACTGACCTACGGGCTCACGGTTGCGTCCTACGAAACAAAGCCCCTAACGAAACTGTTAGCCGTGGAACACGAGTGATCAGAGCGTTTCTTTGAATCGGTGTTGCGACACGAGCGGGGAGCCGTTCGAGGGATCGGCTCGTGTTTTGCCAACAATTAAATTCGCTCCCTCCTCCTCTGACACACCGCGAAAATATCGTCGGCTATATAAATCGTACGTACGTTTCTCCGTATGAATTAAATAATAAAGTTGTTCGTACTTTCTTTTTTTATTTTTATTTTTTTTTTTTCTCCTCTCCCGTGGAATTAACTGGGAAATTTTTGGCGTATTTTTACGCCACGACGATGGTGATATTGAAAAGCGAAGACACGAGCAACACCCGTTTCGAATCGGGAAGCGCGAATCCGTTCCGTTCTCGTTAGGTTCGCGGAACCACGCGGGATATATTTAGCTTTTAGGAGGACAGAGAGAGAGAGAGAGAGAGAGAGAAACAGGCAGTCCAACTCTTCGCAACTTTGTTTCCTCTTTTTCGCACGAGCGGTAAACGCTCACGGTCGTATTATCGTAGGTCGGGAAACTGTGAAACTAAAAATAGAGCTGCCGCCTTCCGAGGAGGAGAGATCCCGCTCGATTCTGTCCGAGAGGCGACTACAGAGGGATATGTCGCGATATCGTGATCGACGATGATTCAATTATCGCGGCGGAGATCGTTTCAGGGTTAACGACGAGACTTTCCGTCGTTATTATCGCGTACGCGTCCAATACTCGCGGATACTCTAGATAACTTCTCCTTTATATTTCTATTATTTAAAATTCTAGATCTCCTCGATATCGTAAACGCGATAATATTATATTTATACAAGCAACAGTTGCGATTAGATCGTTACAGATTCGCGTAGCGGCGATTAACGCGGTTAATTGTCGACCGAGTCGCGAGTCGAAACGTCGTCGAGAGGAAAAATGAATCGAGAGAACGTACGTACGTGTGCGCGCATCGCGTGTGAGAATCCAGACGACGGAAACGGCGAGTCCACGCATGCGCGGAAACAACGCGAAGAAACGCGTGACTCGGAGAACAGCGAAAGAAGAAGAAAATCTTTCCAAATATTTCTCGTCGGTCCTTATTTTGTTCTCGTCCGTTGTTCGACGGGTTTCATCGAGCGCAAGCGAGATCGAAGCGAAAATATCTAGAAGCGGTTCTGGTATCTAACGGCGACGCGATTCGTCCACGATTCGTCGACCAAACGTAACGTTTATACCTGTCCCATCCCCGTGCACGAGCAAAAACGGGCGCGCGTGCAGGTACACGAATGTTTACCGACACACGGCCGCGTTTATTTATGCGCCCAAGCGGATTTGGCCGGCCGCCAAAATCGCGATCGATGTACGAAAACTAGACGGCTGCCAGGCATTTTCTACCACCGATTAGAAGGGACCACTCTCTGCCCTGTTATTGCGGCGAACGAACGGGACGCGGCCACCTTTCTCGGTTTCCTGGAAACCGGGCAGGGGGAGGGGAACCGGAGGTCGGACCTTTTCAGGAGGACGATTTCGATGCGCGGCTTGGAACCGAGATCGGGCCGTCGACCTTACCTACGCGCCTCGAAACGGACCACCGACCCGTGCGCACTCCTTCCTAACGCCGTTCCGAACAAAGGATCCGAGTGGAAACGGGGCACGAAAGTTTGCCAAGATCCCCGCGCAACCTCGTTAAACTCTCGACACGCGACGTCCGTCATTTGCCATTTTAGATGGATTCTAAATAAGACGAGGGAGGGAAAAAAGGAATCACCGCTTCTTTACGATTAAAACTCGAAACAATCGAGTATTTCAGATATATTTCAATGTTTCAGAATTGTGTTAAACTCTCATTTTTTAGATGAATTCTAAATAAGAAGAGAGAAGAGGGCAAGGAACCACCGCTTCTTTACGATTAAAACTCGTAACAATCGAGTATTTCAGATATATTCCAATGTATTCCTTTTAGGATTACGTTAAACTCTCGGCGTCATTTGCCATTTTAGATGGATTCTAAATAAGACGAGGGAGGGAAAAAAGGAATCACCGCTTCTTTACGAAAACTCGAAACAATCGAGTATTTCAGATATATTTCAATGTTTCAGAATTGTATTAAACTCTCATTTTTTAGATGAATTCTAAATAAGAAGAGAGAAGAGGGCAAGGAACCACCGCTTCTTTACGATTAAAACTCGTAACAATCGAGTATTTCAGATATATTCCAATGTATTCCTTTTAGGATTACGTTAAACTCTCGGCGTCATTTGCCATTTTAGATGGATTCTAAATAAGACGAGGGAGGGAAAAAAGGAATCACCGCTTCTTTACGATTAAAACTCGAAATAATCGAGTATTTCAGATATATTCCAATGTATTCCTTTCAGGATTACATTAAACTCTCGACGTCATTTGCCATTTTAGATGGATTCTAAATAAGACGAGGGAGAGAAAAAAGGAATCACCGCTTCTTTACGATTAAAATTCGTAGTATTTCAGATATATTTCAATGTATTCCTTTCAGAATTATATTAAACTCTCGACGCGCGACTCATTTTGCCATTTTAGATGTATTCTAAATAAAAGGAGGGAAAGAAAAAAGGATTAAAGCTCGAAACAATCGAGTATTTCAGATACATTTCAACGTATTCCTTTAAGAATTATAAGGGAAAAGAGGATAGGAGAGAGCAGACGGCCGAACGTGGTCGTCGGCGCGAGCACGGTAAGGGAGGAACGAAAATTGTCGCGTCCCGTGACGGGTGGTGAGAGACGCGAGTTTATAGGTAGCGTGAAAATGATGGAAGCAACTATTTTAGTGGAAGGTGGCGTGTGACGTGGGTCGTTGGCCTGCAAGAGCACACGGCAAGACAAGCAAACAAGCAGACATGATCCCCCTGCAGGCCCCGCCGACGGAGAGAGGCGTTCCTCGTTGGGCCTCACCTGCACCAAATTCCTAGCTAGCCAAGCCCGGTCGTTGAACCCGGTCGGAAGAACACGCGAGGCACACACTCGATCCTTGTGTGCACTATATGCCTGCCTAAGAAACGAGATATCGGCCGGCCAGGTAACGTCCACGCGTATCCAAGCCCGTGCGTGTCACTCCGAAATCAAGTACTTTCGGTATTCGATATCGAGACTGGCATCATCCCCTTGGATGATATTACAGGGTATCGGGTGTATCCCGACCCATTTCGCCTCGCACGTGTCCGCGATGCGTGAAACATCGCCAATAAAACATCCAATCTTTCCACATCCTATGTTAACTATGTTTACTTTCCAGTTCAACACCGTGCAACAGTTGGTTCGAGTAGTGGGGGATGATTTTACGAGTCGAAAACGAATGGAAGAGTTTCGACCGAGGAGCGAGATGCGAGACAAGATCGAACGATCGAAACGAGGTAAGGAGACGTTCGATTCTTCTTTTTCTTTTTTTTCTTTTTTCGTGTACGTGAGTACGATAAATTGCTCGAATCGAGGCGAATAAAAAAGCAAAAAAAAAGACGAGCTATATAGCTAAATAGTTCGTTGACCTTCCCGTTCGATTAATCGCATCGAACGCGTATTCGCGAGTTTGGAAAAGATGCGTCGCGGCGGCATTCGCGATTACGATTGCGAAACGCGCTCGCCAACCGACCAACTGTATATTTAGAATGAAAAGCTAAATACGCGTTATTTCTACGCATCGAGACCCATTGTCTCCGTCCCTCGTTCGCTTTTACACAAATCGACGAGAGAACCGGTCGTCGGTGCGTCGTCGTCGAATTATGGCGCGCACGTGGGCCACGAAGAAGAAGGAAGAAGAGGAGGAGGAGGAGGAGGAAACATCGAAAACCGTTTCTTCTTTCGTCCGAGACACGGGATAAACGTGCTTCGTAGAATTTGTTGAAGGAAAATTGACAGAAATTCCCGATGTATCTATCTGGCTGATGTCACGCCAACTCTGGTTGCATAATTAATGACAATGGACCTCGGCGAAGGTCACGAGCGAGTTACGCTCGAAGGAAATCCCACGAGTATAAGAAAATCAGCGTGTTCGATTCGACATCTCTGCCGCTTCCTTTCTCGCCGAGCAAACGAAGCAATCGACGAGCCAATTCTTCGTTTATTCCATTTATTCCATTTATATATCGTTTTACGATCGAAGGCTGGCCACGATGGCGCGATGAACGATGGCGCGATGAACGATGACGCGAGGCGAGAAGAAAGAAACGCGTACGCGCGATGTAACCGCTTCGAGTGGAGGCACAACCGTTGTCGTGCGAACCGATCATCCATCGGAAAGGAAAGTTGCACCGCCAAAAGCGAATCTCATTGTGAACCTGGGAGTGCATCGCAAGTTACGTAACTCATTGGCGGCTTAGAATTACCGCTAATACCGCCATCACCCGACCGAACAACCATTCAAATGCCAGAAACCCCTCGTCCATCTCTCGCTCTTCCACGAATTATCGACGGATGCGAGCCGATCGTCGAGGCGTATGCAAATATTTCCTTTCTTTTCGTTTTTTCTTTTTTTCTTCTCAGAGAAACAATATCGAATTAGAATATCTCTCGAAAGGAATTCTTCAATTTCTAGAAACTTTTCTTTTCTTTTTTTTTTTTTTTTTTTTTCCGCTTCTCGAGAGCCGCTTGGCCTTTCGATCCGAGGAACGGCGCAAGCGTTGCACAAAAGTGTAACGGACAATGGAATCTAGGAAATTAGCCAACGAGAAAGTGTCGAGAAGAGGAATCGACGAGCACCGGCTCGTGGTGGTCCTCGAGTTTTAAACGATTTTCGACACCTTTCCTCCGCGTTTCTCGAGCCTTTCGAACGCCCGCGACGAGTATCTCGTCGAGCTGAGAATCACTGTAGCGTCGAGGCTTCCTAAACAATACTCGACTCACTTTCACTTCGTCCCCACCGGTTTGCTAACCCGTTCGTCGTTCGTTGTTAGTCGTCGTCATCGTTATCGTCGTCACACTCGCGCTCCATTATGCGTTAAAATGTATAACACCGTTTTCGATGTCGATTAATTGGCGAAAATTCCGTGGGACGGGGAGGGGAGGGGGACGATTTCCGCGGGGAAGGCGTCGCGCGACAAAGTTTCCAAGTCGTAAACGGCCGATTAATAATCCGACGATTTATCAGAGACGATAATTGAGGCGCGTGCGGTTCGTTCACTGACTCGAAAACCGTAATACGCGCATGTCCGCAGGAAAAACGATCTAATTATAGAATATATCAGCCGAGCGGCGATAGCGAAACCGATGCTGTTTTAATTCGGACGAACGATCGAGATTTGCAACGCAATGCGCAATTAAATACTATTAACCTTTTACGTGTATAAATATTCATCGTGCATTATCGAGCACAATGAAAATCGGCGCACCAACTTTGAGACGAATCGATTCTATTCAATTACAAACCGATTCGAACCGATTTGACTGCGTGCTTGTTTACGTATCCTATTTTTAAACCGATCATCCATTGGAGAAAATATCGTTTACGCGAAAAATTTGCACCTTCGAAAAAAGCCGTGATGATACTTTATTCATTTCAACGGGTTTGAATCGACGTACAAAAAAAAAAAAACAGGACAACGTTTCCTTCCGAATCCTTCGTTTTTCCTTTCGAAAAGTTTGCACAAATTGGGCGTTTATCGGAACGAGTGTTAAGATCGTTAAGATCGAGGTCGCGTGTCCCACGGTGTCCTGATGGAATACGATTATGATTAGAAATATCTGGAGCCATTTCGCAAGGATCTCCGGTGGATTTGCAAACGTCGCTCATTGTTTCGCGAACTTTTGTCGGGCGTCCCTTCCGAAGCGTCGATTGGCGCGCAAGTAGAATCGAGCCTGGGAAGATTGCAAAAGCGGAATTCTTACAGACGACTACAATAGAAAACGGACGACGACCGTCGAATCCGCTCCAGATTCGCGGGACGAAACCGAATCTATCCCCGTTTAACCGCGATTATTCGCGACTAACCTGTTTCCTTCCATTATTCGTTTCCATTATCCCAACCAATTTCTATCCAACGTTTCGATATTTCACGAAATCCTATCCTCGCGTATCGTACATTATCGGTATATTTGTTTTCGTCCTTTTCGAAAAAAAAAAAAACAGAAGAATATTTTTCTTTCCTGACAATTTATTTAATAATAATAAAAGGAATCATGGTCCAATTTCTCCGATTTTCCAACATTTTCTACCTTGTTTTTCTACCTACCGGGCCATATCAGAAACATTTTGTCCCGATTACTCTAGCGGAATGGTGTCAGTTACATAAGGACTCCTGCCGTGCCCAGAAGTATCGAGGGTTGCTGGAGGGGGTCGGCGCGATATCAGAGAGGCGAGAGGGAGGAGAGTGAGTCCAGAAGAGAGGAGCAGAGAAAGAGAGAGAGGATCGATCCGAGAGTGAAAGGAAAAGAGCGAGAGGAAGGGAGGGAGGGAGAGAGAGAGAGAGAGAGAGAGAGGGAGAGGGAGAGGAGGATGAACGAGGGGGAAAAAGGAAAGGAAGGGAAGAGAAGGAACGAGAGAGACGGAAAAGATCTGCGGATGGAAGGGAAGTCCAATGAACGAAGAGTTCCAACGAAAATGAACCAATGACGACGTGGTACCGCCATGGCGCTTTTTACAAAGCATCGAGCAAAGGGGAGGGGTGAAGAGACGAAAAAAGTGAAAGTTTGCGCCAACACCACGGAATAGCCGACACCTTGTGTACCCTCCGCTCTTCCTCGCCACGATTCAGCCCTTCTCGAATTTTTTTCTCCTCTCTCTCTCTCTCTCTCTCTCTCTCTCTCTCTCTCTCTCTCTCGCACACGCCTCTCTTTACTCGTCCGTGCACACGTACGAATATCATCGAATCCCTCGGAATCGACGCGTTTCAAATCTCCAATTTCCAACTCTCTCGCCTTTTGCCACTCCACCTTCCTTTTCGATCGACAATTTATCGATGCTCCGTTCGATCGTTTATCGATAAATTATCGTTCGTATCGAATCGAACGATCGACCCAAAAGAATCGCGAAAGAATTTTCCTCCATCTTTTTCTCTCTCTCTCTCTCTCTCTCTCTCTCTCTCTCTCTCTCTCCCTCTCTCTCTCTCTCCCTCTCTCTCTCCTTTGTTCGACCCATATCGACTAATATTCCGTCGCTATCCAAAGTAACTCTCGTCGCGGGTATGGTGGGGTGAACGTAGACCGCGGCGAGGCGAAGAGCCGAGCAAGCACTCTGGCGCCCTCGATTTCACTTTCATTACGAGGCCAAAGGAGCGCTTCGCTTACGCTCATTCACTCTCGTTCCTTCATAGCTACGTGTACACATACGAGGCTCATGAGCGCGCGCACTTAGCCTATATTTTTACGCCTGCTTGGATACACCGATCGCGAAACTGGAACTCTTCCTTTCCCCTCTTTTTCCGCTTCTAATATACGCGCTATATGCGGCATATACAGCCGGGGCAACCGGATGCGTTTTTCTACTTATGCTCCTATATATATATATATNTATATATATGTATGTATGTATCTCGAAACAGCGTAGTGTAAAAAGCATACGCGAGTGTAAAAGACATCGCGATAAAACGGTAGAGACATCGGTTCGCTCCAGATTAGAGAAATGATATTCGTGGTGAAGGTAAAATGAAAAAAAATTTAAACGCGCCGACATTTTTTTTTTCGTTGCGTCTTGATTAAAAAAAAAAAAAAAAAAAAAAAAAAAGGAAAAAAGAAATCGCGATTAAAAAAGGCGTATGTACGATTCCAGGCGTGTGTGATCGCGTATATCTGGAAATTGATTTTGGAACGTAGGATGCATGGACAGGGAAGGAAATTCCCCGCGTAACAGAGGAGAAACGTAGCAATTAACGCGAATTACAGGAGGACGACGGGTTTCCAACGAACGTTTAACCTGATACGTAAATTGCTTCGCGCGGCCTGTCATTAAAAGATAATTAAGAAGATTAAGCGCGACCAAAAATGTCGTTCGTGGCTTTTCAATCTTCGTGCGTCGAGTCGAAAAGCGTGGCCGAGCGTGGGGAGCGATGAAATTCAATCGCAAAAATTCTTACCTCTCATTGATTTAACCGTTTTATTTAAGAGGCGCGTTTAATACGATGTATAAAAAAAAATAAAAAATAAATAAATAAATCGTTCCTTCTCCGACGTCTCTCGGAGAGAGATCGAGAATCTTTCGTTTTATCACTCCCTCCTCCCGTTTTTTGTTTCTTTCTTTCTGCTTTTTCTCCTTTTAATTTCTACGTTTTTTTTACGAACCGAAGCCGAGTCGTTTCAATCTTTTTTTCTTTTCTTTTTTTTTTTTGTTTTCCAAATTTATTTTTAAAACGGCAATTTCAATCTTCGTTTCGTACCGTACCGAAGAAGATAAGAACCAATTACTGTAGCATAGTTGAATTATCATTAAAATATCCTTCTCGCCGCGTAATCTGTTTTAGCCGCAGAAAAAGAAGACAAATTACCAGCAGTTGCGACTTGGACGATTTTAAGATTAGGCAAGCGAAGCTCCCGAACCCCGTTTTTTCGCTTTGCGGAATTGAAAGAAATCGTTCGATTGCACGCCTAGGATAAACAAACCTACGTTCGAATCCCCCTTACGTCGAAGACGGAAGAGGCGAATCTCGACCACCTGTGAAGCGAAATTATTATCTTTTTTCCGAAATTTAAAAAAAAAAAAAAAAAAAAGAATTGCTCGCGATCACTTGACTCGAATTTCAAAAATTCGCCCGTTCATTCGCGACGAAGAAAGAGAGAGAGAGAGAGAGAGAAAAAAAAATCAACGGCTGTATAACTATCCGATCGACGCGTAGGTATTCACGGTGGAATGAAATTAGACACGAAATTAGCTTCGTGTATCTGGCCGTGCGGCCAGGTAAGAGCAGAGGCGAGAGGAACTCGTAGGTGAGCCCTCGTCATGAGGCCACGAGTGTTTCGTAATGTCAACGAAGAAAACAGCTTCGCTGCCAGGAATTGACATAATCGGTGAAAGTAACCCACTACCTTGGCCTTAGGTTAGCCGGCCGCGCTTAGGATAAATGAAGTATATACGGGGAACCCCGTTTACTCCATAACGGGGGGGTTACGCAGTACAAGGTGGATCGAGCGACCCGTTTAACGCCTTGTCACTTTTACACCGTGCTCCACATGCGTGGCGAGCGCGCGACCAAAGTGGGCTGGCTGGCTTCGCCTTCGGCCGAATCCACGAACCGCCTTTCCGAACACGAAGGTCAAGGTCGGTGGCCACGTCCTATCGCGCCACCCTCCCGCCCCGAGATAAGGGAATCGACGACCCGCCCGATCTCCGCTTCCTTCC
Organism: Apis laboriosa; assembly: GCF_014066325.1. Taxonomy (NCBI): domain Eukaryota; kingdom Metazoa; phylum Arthropoda; class Insecta; order Hymenoptera; family Apidae; genus Apis; species Apis laboriosa. Next base: position 2,891,230 of record NW_025224966.1, read on the forward strand.
GCTCTTAGGACGCCAGTTCTCGGAGCTCTTTTATTTTTTTTTTTTTTTCGCCAGTGGACGGATTAAATGAAAATTAGCGGATATATAGAAGATCTCCTCACTTGCGAAAAATTCCACATCCATTCTCGCGTACCTCTACTTCTTCTCGTAACTTCCGTTTTATATTAATTATAGCGATTTGCGAAAGTTCGTATTCAGACTCTGACCGATTTCCCGCAGTTTTTCGAAAACTGGGGGCGGGGGTCTCGGGAAGTAGTCGAGAGGGGGAGGGAATCGTCGTCGATCACGTCGGATGAATAATAAATTAATATGGATAGAGATTCGATAAACATCGACACTATGGAATATTTCGAACTAACCGAGGCGATCTAATAGAGGCGGATCCGATGTTAACCAGATTTATCCACCGCCTCCTTATCTCGGACACTTTTTCGAGAGAAGCGATCTGGAAAAATGGCAAAACGGGACGTCTATCTCGCGGATGTACTCGAACGCGCGACGAAACCGAGCATGAACACGTCGCTCGATATAAACTGGCGAGACGATAACAGGCTGGTCACAAGACCGTACAAGTAATTTCGTCTCGATTTATTTTTAATCCGCGTCCCGAGTGCGATTTCCCCGACAAAAGGAGAGAGAGAGAGAGAGAGAGAGAGAAAAGAACAAGAGCAGAAGAAAGAGGCGGCCGGTTGATCGTCGAAAAATTTGCTCGCGACACGTTCGCGACAGGTCGGTTCGAGAAGCTTGGCCTCGCGACATCCCCGATCGCTGTTGCCGGTTTCGGAGGTGGAAAAAAGGATGGACGCCGCTGGCCAGCGCTATAACGTGGTCCACGCGTGATATCCGCGACTCTGCTTCTGACGACAAGTAGCTAGTAATGCCGTGACCTTGACTCTGGCTAGCCAAGCAGCTGGCTGCTAGGCCAGGAATAAGCTCGATGCGCGGTTACCATGTTGCCACGCTAATATTAGCGTACACAGCCGCGTGCACCACGAGTGACCGAGTGACCGATGTGTTCCTGGTGCATCTGTTTCATTGTGCTTACTTTCCCGTGTCGATAATAAAAGAACAAAGGAGAGTTACTCGCGATGGGAGAGAGGAGTTACTCGATAGGAGGAGTGTCCTTTTCTTTTCCTTTTTTCTTTTTTTTTCTTTTTAGGGAGGAGGTAGGAAGCAAGTAGGTAGGAAGGGGTTCTCGCGTACGTGGATGGACCGACGACGATGGATTCCTCGATCTCTAATTCGAGGAAAACTTGGCAAAGTGGAAAATCAGAGGCGAGGAAACCTGCGTTACGATTGGACACGACGACTCATAAATGAACGTAAGCGTCCAGACAGGTAAAAGGTCCGTCGTCTCTAAACTGCGTGCGTCCTTAAAGCTAAGAATAGTTCTCCTCCCAAGCGTGCTCTTATAATTTGCTCTTATAATTTCGAATCTCGTTGTAGATTCTTCCAATCTTTCGATTCGATCATCGTCATCCGATTGTTGTACGTAACAACAGGAACAAGGAGAAGTGAGTTCCATCCTTTCGACGAAGGAAGAACACGCTCGAGAGAATCTCCTAAAAGGAGCTATACACAAATATGGAATATAACGAATGCCAAGTTAAGGAGCTTACGATGTACGCTCTCCGATCAGTGGAATTATTCCGGAGGTCGAAGGGTCAGCTAGCGTATAGAAGATTAAATCTGTTAATTATATTCTTTCGTTTTTAACGACGATTCCAGTCGGCTCGTGCGTTAAATGGGGGGACCGAAAGTGGTGTTCGGTCGATCACCTTTCCTTTCTAATCGATATACACCTTGAGAGCGATGCAACGAACGATATTACGAGCATCGGCATCCACCGATAACGCGAAAATATTTTGCATCTTTACAGAAATATATCTAATTTAAGCGTTAATCCTCCGATCTAACGCTTTATCTACTTGACCTTTTTCAATTTTTTTTTCTTTTTTCTTCTCTCTCTCTCTCTCTCCTCTTTTTCTTCCCCTTCTCTCTGAAACAGCTACGAGTCATCGTGACCGATCGTACGAATCGAAATCACGTTTCGAGCGCATAGAACACGGATTGGATCCGATTATTCCTCGGCTGTGAACGATAATTATTTCGATCGATTCGAAGGGTCGAGAGCGGTTGGGAAAATTTTTATTTTATGGAAAAACGTCCAAAAACGGGCGCAAAGGCCCGAAGGTCAGATAAAATCTTTCCTGTTGTTCCGCCGCGAGATTCCACGAGCCAAGGAAGATACGGTCGCGCAGCGATGTACTTATCAGCATAACCGAGGCGGCGAAGAAGAAGAGACACGAGTGACGTTAAAAAAGAAAAAGAGAAGAAAAAAAAAAGGAGGAGGAACGATCGATAACCCATGGCATGGCACTAATGCTAGGGTCGCATTATTACTGGACTACTGACGCAATAGTATCGCGATATCCGTCGCAGGGGGTCCCCTGGATCGTTGTTTCATTGTTGTTTTCCACTCGCGACGTTCGTCGTCTTCTCGCGCGCATATCCTCCTCTCCTATCCTCCCTACGTCGCTTCTGCCTGCATCCCGCCCGTCGATTTTTCATTATACGTAACGCGAGTTCAACTTATTCCACATTTCAGTTATCAGGATTTCGACGTCAATGGCGCGTGCTGGATTTCTCGGAGGCGCTCGATGATGAAATCCCCTCGTCTAATTACCGCGTTTGCCGATCGAGTATCGCGGAATGTTAAACGTCGCGCTCGTGCAGCTCTAAAAAGAAAAGAAACGAGATCCCGAAATCGACTATACCTATGCTCGATATTTTCGATATCCTTGTGATATCGTTGAAAGAAAAAGGAGGGTGCGCCCGAATTTGATTTGATAAAATTCAACTCGTTAATAAAAATTCTCTTTTCGATCTATTAGCGAGAAGGAATGAATTCAATCCTTCACTCGACACATCCTATTTCTGAACGAACGAAACGTGGTAGAAGGATTACTCGGACGAAAGGGGCACGAATATTAATTAGAGAGAGAGAGAGAGAGAGAGAGAGAGAGAGAGAGAGAGAGAGAGAGAGAGAGAATATTGGTCCTCCTCGATAAAAGTAGCCCGTGTAAACTTGGCGAATTGTTGTAATTAATTCGCGTTAAAATTCGCTGACTCGATGGATATCAAGGTGATGGAAGATTTGGGACACGGGAAGGACACTTTTCTGTATCTGATGACTACACAAATTCCAAGAAACACCCGGCCCCGCGACGATTTACCCCGCATACGGCTCCCGAAGAAGTAGGTTACGGTTCTTGTCGTTTTCCTCGTAAAACCCCCTACATGCATACCCGCACACCTACCTTTATCAGGCCCACTCGTGCCTACACGTTCCACCGAGTGGGCACGCTTGTATACGAGTCCGGTGTGACGAGTCAGCGCTAACCGAGATTTCGACATTCGGATCTCCAGTAGGTATTCCCTGATCCGGCTACCTTCGATAAATGGAGATATCGGTAACGATCGTGGCCGCGTTCAATTTTTTTCCTTTTCTTTTCTTTTCTTTTCTTTTCTTTCAGAAGAATTTTTACACGCACGAGGAGGGGGGGAGGAGGAAGAAGAAAATATTTTCCGCGCGAAAAAAATGTGTTCGCGAAGCACAACTTCGAATTCGTTGTTGCATCATGCTCTCTGTTGTATCTCTGCCTTCGAACGTTAATAGTTCTCCTTACAAAAAAAAAAAAAAAAAAGTTTCAATTCTCTTCCTTCGCGTATCACACCTACACCTGAATGAATCTGCGATCAAGATAATTCATATAATTCCCGCGTGTATCAAAGACACAAAAACGGACCAACGGACTCTGCGACCTCGATTAGCATACTCGTATCGCGAGTTCCACGGGTGAAACGGTTCAATTATCTAAACGCCCCTCTGAAATGATGAAAGAAGAAAACGTTTTACGCCGGTTGCATTAACGCTTTCGCGTATGCGTGCATGTACGTATACGTGGAGGAGAATACGTGTCGCGCCTTTTTTTCCACGAAGAGAGAGAGAGAGAGAGAGAGAGAGAGAGAGAGAGAGAAGGAAAGGTGGGAAATCGGTGATCGAGATGGAACACCGCGGTCGTTGGTCCACCGACGGTAGCCGATCGTCGATCAGCTGCAGTTTGCTCCGCTGGCGGCCGCTACTTGCTACTCTCTCGCCGCTAACTGCTCACCTTCACCTCGTCTCTTACTCAACGATCGTGCCGAGTTCTACCCCGTTGCGTAATTACCGGCGCGCGATTATTACCGAGTCAAATCGTCACTCGAGCGGAATAAGTGCGTATACCGATCGATGTAAAATTACATTCGCTCCCCGCGCCAGCTACACGAGTACGAAAACCGGTGAGAGAGGCTCGTGAATTATATCGCGCACGAGTCTCGGGGGGCCTCGTGTATCCCTCGTGAGAGTTATCGGGAAGAGACGTGTTATCGAGGCGAGTTTAGTTAGAGGGGTTGCCCTATGTTCATCGTTGCTGATGCAACCATCTTAATTACCATCTCAGACCATCTCGTAATCGCGAGTGGATAACGAACAAGCAGGCGTTTCGATTTCTATGGCGCGCGCGTACACGCGCGCATATACACGTGAAAATTACACGTTGCAGGATTGATGTTCGCGTGTATTTGTAATTGTTGAATCCTTTCTTTTTTCTTTTTTTCCCCTTCTTTTTTTTTTTTTTTTTTGCGAGTTTATAGGCAATCATCGAAAATCAAAGTTAAAAATAATTTTCCAATAATTTAGCCTTGAGGAGTAAGGAGTAATTTTTAGGGGAGTTCATTTCGCGGTTTGTAATTACGGATCGAAGCCTTTTCGAAATTAACCTCAGATAGCTCTCCTCGTTTCGAGAAAAGATTAACCTAGTGCGAAGATATGGTTGTTAATTTTAGAACCGGCGCTTAATTATTGTCGGTTGAAGAAGATGGAGATGGAAACAGCGTAATAATATGCCGCACGTGTAGGTTCCAAGGACCTTTCCGATTTTTTCGTAAGCCGGTTCAACCGCTTCCCGATAACATAAGCCGCCTCTCTTTGACTTTTCCGCGCGCTCGTGAACTCGTGTCTTGGAAGCAAAGCTCGCGTCCTTGCACGAATTGAACGTTGAACCCCGACAATGACACGAACCAGCCAGCATCTTTTCGCTCGCTGATCATCGTGAATCATCAGTCGGTCACGAGTCTTCCATATTACACGACAACGAGACTTGTATCGGCGGTTGATTTAGATAAGTATTAAGATTTTTTTTAGTAGGAAACTTTAATTTGCGAGTTTCGTCAGTAACCGGCAACGCGTGAATCGAGAGAGAGAGAGAGAAAGAGAGAGAGAGAGAGATTAGAATGGAGAGGAGAACAACAAATTCTCGAAAAATAAAAAAAGGGATAATTGAACATGAAATGTAAAAACGAACATTCGTTAATATATTCATTGATACGCAATAACATCGGAGAAAACATGTTTTGTCCACGTCAATGTCCGTATCAATGTGTGAATCAACAACATCGGCCGTATTAATGTTTATTTTCCCCCGTCATAGTTATCATCCCTTACGCACATGTTACGTCTGTAATTTTTTTTCCTTTTTTCTCCACGAAGAAAATCGCCAACATGAACTTTGAGATCGATCGAATCGTAAAAATATATGATATATATATATATATATACGAAGTTTGGTGAGAAAACATTAAGGAAAATGACGATCGAAGGACTCGGACGAAGCGGTAGAATGAGAAAGCAGTTTTAACTTTTATCGAATCTTCGAGTCGCACCATCGACCTCGACGACCCTTAAAACCCGATAAAACGGTCAGCTTCTTCTATTCGAACATCAAATGCATTTGCGCGTTATCGAACATTTTATCCGGTGGTAGAGCTTCGTCTTCGGGAATTCCATCAATATCTATCGGTTATTTGACCTTATATCGAATTTTTTGAAAACGAGGTTCCAATTCCCCGATAAATTTTTGACGAGCACGTGATTATGCATGAATATCTGTTATAAAAGTGTGACATCCAGTGTCTCGTTCCATTAATCTATGTAATTTAAATCATTAATATAGCGAAATTAAAACTCAAAAAACTAAGCAAATGCACGAGCAAAAAATATATGGTGGATATCGTTCGACGTTGTCGGAAAGTTTTCATACGATAATCGTATCAATTAGTACGTCCGAGGCTATCTTTCTCGCTCCAAGTATTCCGTGAACGGATAATCCGATCTTGTCTGCCCTTAACCCACAATCAAAATCATTACACGTGACCGTATAAAGATTGAAAGAATTTCGCGTGTAATCGTTTCCGTAATAAAAAGTAAAAATACTAGAAAGAAGAAACCTGATCCGCGGTCACAGCTGATTCGTAGAATCAACGCAGAGCTCGGATTTGAATTATACATGTATTGCAGAACAAAGATCTGATTAGAATTCGATGGTGTCTCGCGTATAATTCAAGATCATTATCGTCCCTTATCTTCAGATACCGTTTTTTACTGGTGCGTATAACGCGATATTTAACGCGAGATCCGATAATATAAACAGCGAGAATAAAAAAAATACAATACAATAAACAATTTCGATTTAACGTAAATAAACGAAACGATTATATAGAACGTTACGATCCATACAACGAGAAACAGAAAAATCCATTAAAAGATCGATCTGTAAGAGAGAAACCGATTAGAATGCGATTTCTCCTCGATGCATTAAATGAGCGTTTGGAAAGGGACCAGAACGACGATAATATTACTAGAAAAATGTGAAAGAATGTTATCGTTATCGTTGTTCCATGGCAGGCAAACATCGACCGCTTTAATACAGAGAATCGCAAGGAAAATATGCAGTAATATATTATCTTATTTCGTATTGTAACACGTCGTGCGTAGACCATATGGGTGGTGCGATCACGGTTCAGACCAATGAGTGAATACGGTAATGTGCCTTACCCCCTTACACGTGATCCCATCTTCATCACGCCTACGTCATATCGCTGACCCCACGAGCAAAATAATACGCGATATTTAACAACGTTTTACCGAAACACCAACATATTTTGTGCTCCGACGGTATCAAAATGTGACGTGCCCTCGCTTTTGATTATCTTAATGTTATAAATCACGCGATACATGGACCGTGGAGTACGCCTCCACGTGGAACGATATGTCAACTCGCCGATCGGGCCGCGTTCTATTTGAACGAAAAGTTCGAAGGTTTCTTTTTTTTTTTTTTTTTTCGGGAAACCCGTTATCGTTATTGATACGGATAATCCGTAGTAATAAATCAATCCTGCATTATAAAAGTTTTTTCATGAATACGAAAGAAATACGAGAGAAGTAAATATTACGCTTATAAAATAATCTTAGAACGCGATAGAACAGCGGTTATGTTTTCCACATATATAATTGAAAACAAAAAATATATACAAAAAAATCTACTACACTTATATTATATATTTGTTAATAAAATATATGAAAATAATTGATCAAAATAAATTTAATTCTCACCTAATTCTTGATGTTTACACGATTTTCTCAAAAAGATGCGAGAATTCAAACTGATAATCCCCTCTGCGTTTCAAATTCACGTACTACTAACGCCATCAGTCGGAATAATCTAGAAATAAATGCAACGGAATGTATGTATATGTAAACTGTATTAACAATAGTTGATCAATAGATATTCTTAAAATTTTTTATGAAAAAACAATTATTTTATTCATTTAATGTTATTTATTTTTACGTAATACTTTGATATAAATTCTATTTAAGAATTAAACTTAAACTAACCCTATTTTTCTTATTCATAACCTGAAATTTATTCCATACGATATAAATTCCATTAAAAATAATTTTTACTTACATTTCTCCTTTAATATGTAACTTTTATCTATTCCGTTATATCTTTTGAACACATAATGAAACTGAATCACACTTTTTTTTGTATAAAATACTTATTTCACTAAAAAAACTCACAAAACCTCTCCATGAAACGCAATAACTTAAAATCTACGCGGCAAAATGGCGCTAAAGAATATGGCGCCAAATGCGCTCTCTGTCGTGAAAATACGAATTAATAAGATGACAAGCATTCAATACCATACAACTTATTACAAAAATGGCGCTTGCTGAAATTTGCGGTTTAAAATCGTTTGTTAATTTTAATACCTCTCGCGAAGAAGATTATTATTTGCGAGAAATTGAAGGATATAGTAAAAATTTTACAAATAATGCGCAACTAGCAATGCCACCATATATAAATGTAAGTAAATTATACAATCTGTATTCGTTTTTCATAACCATTCTTATAATTTAAATTTGCTACATCATGTTATATCATTTTTTTTTAATTCAATTTCTTGATGTGTGTAGCCAGCAGAAAAATTGGCTCACTTCGCAGAGGCACCGGATGAAGCAGGAAAACATCTAAAGATCAGATTTGATCATGGTACTACCACACTGGGTTTTCAATATCAAGGTGGAATTGTACTTGCTGTTGATTCACGAGCAACGGGAGGTCAATTTATCGGTAAATTTTTTATAATACCAGATATTATATTATATTATATTATATTATATTTTTTATATTTTTTAATGTTAAAAATTTATAATACTTTTATCGTAGGTTCATCCAGCATGAAGAAAATCGTTGAAATCAATGATTATCTCCTTGGAACATTAGCTGGCGGTGCTGCAGATTGTGTTTATTGGGATCGTGTTTTAGCAAAACAATGTCGTACATATGAACTAAGAAATAGAGAACGTATTTCTATTGCAGCAGCCAGCAAACTTTTATCAAATATGATATATAATTACAAGGGAATGGGATTAAGTATAGGTAAGATTCTATTTTTAAGTCAATTATTAAATAAATTTATTCAATAAAAATAATGAAATATTTATTATTTAATATATAAATTAATATAAATTAATATATATAAATAATTTATTATTATTTATTATTTAATGAAACAATAGGTATGATGCTTGCTGGATGGGACAAGAGAGGACCTAGTTTATATTATGTTGATTCAGAAGGTGCTCGTACACCAGGAAAAGTATTCAGTGTAGGATCAGGTTCAATTTATGCATTTGGTACATTAGATTCTGGATACCGCTGGGATCTATCCGACGAAGAAGCTTATGAACTTGGTAAAAGATCGATTTATCATGCCACTCATAGAGATGCTTACTCTGGTGGTATTGTAAGAGGTATGTAATAACACAGAAAAAAAATTACACGATATATTACAAAAAATGAATTTTTTACAGTGTATCACATAAAGCCAACGGGATGGGTACACATTTCTGACGAAGATTGTAAAGATCTTCACTATATGTATCAAGAACGAAAAGAAAAGAAGCTTAATTAATAATATATATGGCTTATTATATCTTGTCAAATGTTTTCTCTAATAAAATTTTCTTTTAAATATAAAATTTTCAAATTATTTGTTTCATCATTTCAATAAACGATATGAATATAATTTTTCAATATTGAAAGTAAATTCTAAACTCAATATTCACTATAAAAAAGATATAATAAAATTATCAGATGATAAAAAATAAACATTTGAAAATTATTCTCCCCACTGCTATCACCTATATACTTGTTACAGCGCCGGCCGCCATCGTGCCAGTGTGATTGGTACCTCTGTACAAGGCGTTATACCGTAAAACAAAATAGGTGTTTTAATTATATTTTAGCTTACTAATTAACATTAATTAGTAATTAAATGTCAAGTCCAGAAGAGTGCAAACTTAAGGGTGGACATCCTCCTGCAGGTAACTAAACCGTCATAATTTTCTTCAAAAGTAAAAAAGGTTAATATGTTTACTACGCATTGAATGACGTCGTATGCACCTGTCTAGATATTTCAAGGCCATCTGACGATATAACTTTCTTTCAATAAAAAAATTTATTTTATATTTTTTTTTTTCACAGTAAAAGCAGGCGGAATGAGAATCACCCAACACAAAACACCGAAAGAAGATCGGGAAATAAAACCACTTAAAGATGTGGATGAAAGTAAACCATCGAGTAGGTAAATATCTTTCAATCTTTGATAACAAATAATTTCACTTTTCAATGTAAATGAAAATCATTGTGCAATTTAATTTATGATTATTCGTTAAAAAATGAAAATACCGATAAAAGTATAAATGACTTTTGAGACAACATTTATTTAAAGTCGCTAATATACGTAGCCTAATATTCGATTTCTGCCATACTTGAGATAAATCGTCACAATCCGTATTACGCGTTAAAATGCAATATTGGACGAACAAAATGGATATACATACAACAAAAAAAAATAATGTTATCTTGAAATAATCAAAATAATTGAAAGAATAATATTATTTTTCATGATTTCTTAATAATATGATTAATAAAATCTTTTTTTTTTTTTTTCCAATTTTTTTAGTCCACCTAAAACTCTGATGATTAGTGGAGTTCCTGCAAAAGGAAATGCAGACTTTCCTCCAGAAGCCGTACAAGTCTTCCATGAAAAACCTGTACCAACTCATGATGCACGTCCAGCTCATTGTACACGTCCCATCATTATTCACCAACCAAGGAAGTGAATGATGTGCTTATTGTTTACATACAAATATAGGCTATTGGAAAAAACATTAGCCTATATACTTATCCATTGAATAAAAAAAAAGGAAAAAAAAAAAGAAAGAATGAATGATAATAAATATCTATATATATGTGTACTTAAAAGTTTCTTGGGATATAGACTTTATGTATTTGCAAATTTCTAAACATATTGTTCTTCATCCAAGAAGCTTTGATTTCATACGATATGAAACAAAGTACCTCACGAGAGTTTATTACTGTTATTAAAAAAAAGAAAAAAAAAAAAGAATTTATCTTTAACGCAGCGCCGACGAGATTCCTGTATCGGCATTTAGACAAACTTACTGCATTTTATCGAAGCAATGTATCATTCGAACGCAATTTTTAGATTAGATTGTAACATGATAGTGTGCTTTTAATCTCAAGTTATATAATGAAATGTTTTTAATTGTTCTCGGGACCAGTATTTCAAGTTGTGTAATATTGCGAAGGCTATATATTTTTTAATTTCGTGCATTTTATCCTTACTTTTTTTTTTAAATGTTAATAAGAAATTTCATTAACGTGTACATCTTATTATATAGTTTTCCACTGCGATAAAGTATCACACTACTTAATAAGCATAATTATTAAATGTCGAACGAGATTCATAATCGTTGGCCACAGTTTGTACGAGACTTGAAAAAAAAATATATATATATATATATATATTTACGTTCTAAACGTAAAAATTAAACGTATTTATTATTTTCCTTTTTCTTACTTTTATTCCCTACAGACATTGGACAAATAGTCACGCAATGTCGTTGGTAACCATGAGTAGCATTGAATATTGTCGTCATAGTAACTGGCATGAATTCTATAAACATAGCCACATTGATGTGTCAAAGGTCGAATGAAAAGCTGATCAAGTAGAGCTTCCTTCCTGATGTGTAAAGATGTGAATGCGTTACGGTCCTTAAACGCCGTTTCCGTCTGAAAATTTTCGTACGTCCTCAATCCTTCGGATCGCCGTATCAGTTCGTAAAGTTTCATCGTTTCCACCTTTAATCGCGATGTCGTCAAAAAATACCAACGAAAAGGTTTTGGAGATCGATGCACACGTCAGCAAACATTATGACATCGTTCGACGTCTTGGCAAAGGGGTAATTTTTTCTTCATTTTCTTTATTTTCACGAATCGTGTATTTCTTCAATCACAACTTCTCAAATCGTAATACGTCAAACAACTTTTTGAAATTTTTTTATTCCAACATTACTTTTTCCATTTCTTCCGATCTCTATATGAAATATTTAGCATTTTAGAAAGCGTGTGACAAAATAATTTGAAAAGATTCTTCCATTCATCGTACGATCGAAAGAAAAAAAAAAGAAAGATTATTTTCACATAATACAAAGAATAGGCTGAAGGAATTAGTAAACGTGGCATATGTATAGAATTATCGATAACAGTTGTCGTGGTACGTCCATCGCGGAAAAGTATATAACCGGAAGTAATCGATAGTCGAGCAGTTAGCAATGATAATCACGATCACGACGACACGAATGTCATGTCTAAGGACAAGACTGCTACATGTATTCACCGTTTGCGTTTCGTGACAAATCGGAATAAATTTTGTCGGAACGTTTGGTAAAATATATATGCGTTTGGAGGGAAAACAATGTTCTCGATGTTCTCGATCTTCCCGCAGGCTTACGGTATCGTATGGAAGGCGATAGACAAGAAAAACAAGGACACGGTAGCGGTGAAGAAGATCTTCGACGCCTTCAGAAACCAGACGGACGCACAGCGCACATTCCGTGAGATAATGTTCTTACTGTCGTTCGCCAATCACGACAACATCATACGATTGATCGGTCTTCACAAGGCGAACAACGACCGGGACATTTATCTCGTGTTCGAGTACATGGGTGAGTTTTACCCGGTCCGAAGAAGAAATACGAAAAAAAGGTCACATGCCGCGGTGATTCTCAGACTTTTGGCCTGAAACCCGTTTCGGCCCGTTTCCCCAGAAACCGATCTCCACAACGTGATTAAAAAGGGCAAGATCCTGAAGGACCTCCACAAGGTGTTCATCATGTATCAGCTGTTTAAGGCGATCAAATACATTCATTCGGGGAACGTGATACACAGAGACCTGAAGGTGAGACGGTCTACAATAATTGATTTCCATTCCCATCGGAATGACTGCCACGTTTACGTTCGTTCCAGCCATCAAACGTTCTACTAAATGCTCATTGTCATTGTAAAATCGCTGATTTTGGACTGGCACGGTCGGTCACTCAAATAGGCGAAGGAGATGGTGAAACTGCCAGCGATCCTACGCTCACGGATTACGTGGCGACTCGCTGGTACCGGGCACCGGAAATCCTCGTTGCTTCGAAAAGGTATCCCGTTATGCGTACACACGTGCATAGCTACGTTTACGTAAATTGATCGGCTATCGTTACACATTCAGGTACACGAAGGGTATCGATATGTGGTCGCTCGGATGTATTCTCGGCGAAATGCTGCTTGGAAAGCCATTGTTTCCTGGTTCGTCGACGATAAATCAAGTTGAGAGAATAATGGCCACTCTTCCGCCACCTACAAGAGAAGGTAATTACCTTCTGATGAAATCTGAATATATATATATATATATATATATAACGATGATGTATATATAATGAGATGACGATCGATCTCACTCGATCCATCCACTGTGATCTTTCTTCAGATCTGATTTCGGTTAGCGCCGGATACGGCACCAATTTGTTGGAAAAAACGCCGAATGCACCGAGACGCTCGTTGAAGGAATTGTTGCCAGAGGTGTCGGAGAAAGCATTGAGCCTCATCAGCAATCTTATAGTATTCAATCCTAATCACAGATTAACCGCTGTAGAGGCTCTGGAACATCCTTATGTGGCCGAGTACGTACGTTGTTCTCTCTCTTCTCTTTCTCTCTTTCTCTCTCTCTCTCTCTCTCTCTCTCTCTCTCTCTCTCTCTCTCTCTCTCTCTCTCTCTCTCTCGCAAAAAAAGAGAAAAAGAGAGAAAAAGAGAAATAAATTGATCTATCCATTAACGACGTTATTCGTTTCGCAGTTTTCACAGAAGAAGCAACGAACCGGAAAGAGGTTCGAGCGTGGTACCTCTGCTCAGGGACGATGTACAGCTCTCCGTCGACGAGTACAGAAATAAGCTTTATTCGATGATGGACGAGAAGCATCGCAAGCATAAGAATATGTATGTATATATATATATCGATACTTTATCATGATAAACGATTATTACTATAATTTAAACTTGATGTATCGATCGGAATGTATTAACAGGTCTAAGTCCAGAATCAGGCGATTATCGGAGCACATCAGGAAGGAAACAGTTAGTAGTAATAGTAACCCAGTTATCGGTCAAGGCGACGCGATTGTTGGTAAAAATCTTACACACTCATATCAAGATTTACGTAAGGAGAGAGGTAGAAGCGACGCATACGAGCCCTCTTACGTAGAAGGTACGTTGTTTAGAAACGATTTAATGTTCGGACCGATTGATTAATCGAGGGGAGAAACGTGTGAGAAATCGTGCTCTTTACTTTTAACGCAGTACGTTCGCAGCTGCCAAGCAAAAAGACGACACGGCATTCGCAAATTTTTAGTGATGAAAGAGTTACGAAGACGAGATCGATAACTATGGAGATGCAGACGCAAAATCCAAAAAATCTTCGACCACCTGGTAAGTGGTATTAAATAGCAATTGATGCTTTGGGCAAAAATTGGAGAATTTGACGAATCTTTTTCTTTTTTTTTTTTTTTTTTTAATATCCACCAGTTAAAAATGTGGCAACTCAGTACACGCACAACTTTGTGAACGGCAATCTGACTAATTTGACACCGAGCACGACCAAAAGCTGTTTATATCTGAATCAACAACACCGACCATTATCCAAATCTCAACGTTCGATACAATCCGATCAACCAGTGGTGGTAAGAGAACAGAGAATTTCTTTAAAAAAAAAAAAAAAAAAAAAAAAAAAGAATCCTTTACGTCTCTTCTTTCTTTATACTTGCGCATAACTCCCGTCCTTCGCTTAAAAGTAAAAAGACGATTCTGTCGTTACAGGCTACGTGTCGCGTGGGATTCATTTAGGTACCGTAATCATTTATACAGTGTCACAAATCACTGCTTCTCGCACGTTAACTCGACACGTTATCTTTCCCATACTCGAAATTAAATCGTATCAAATTCGCTTCACCCGTTCAATTCACCTTCGTCCCCGATACGTCTCTGCTCCGTTTCCATCTAATTTCACGTTTCATTCACAATTCGACACCGCATTCTTAATCCGTATCGATTTTTCTTTCTTTCTTTTTTTTCTTTTTCTTTTTCTTCTTTTCTTTTCTTCTCTTTTCTNTTTTTTTTTTTTTTTTGACAATTTGACAATTTCAGTGCGCTCCTGGAAAAAGAGCGAATCAAGCAGGATCTAGCAATCGGGACAAATTGCGAAGGAATAACAAACAGATCCGCACGACAAATCGACTCGCGTCCGAGACGAATTGGCGCGAGGAGGATCGGCAGAGGACTTCGTTCGGTTACGAGAATCCGAAGGGGCCGCAGACGAAGTACTTTGCGAGGACGCCTGACAGCACACCCTCTTATTACCTTAAGTGTCACAGCACCGTCAACAACAAGAATAACGCAAACAACAGCACCGAATCTTTGTACAATACTTACCATCCCACCGTGAAGAATTTAGCTATCCGAAACTACTTGAATCAGACGATACCATCGCGCGTGGAAGAGCAAACCCAGTCGTTCCCTTGCCGAACGAGAAATAACACGGATTGCCGGATGATACTTCGAAGTAACCCTAGCAATATCGAGAAGCTGAATCAGTCTATTAATTATCAAACAGTTAACGGGAATAATCGATCGAGGAACGGCCCGGTGAATCGGTGCCACGTCGTAGGGACACAGTCGAAACATTTTATCGATGAAATCGGTACGGGCAGCGAGAAGAAATTGACGCCTATACGGGACTCCCCTTTCTTAGAATCCTATACCCAGAGTCACGGTGTGATAACGGCGTCCGCGTACAAAGATCTACGAAACGGGACTATAAGATGGTAAAATGGCCAGGGTCCAACTTCCGAAAAAAAGAACGTTAATAATAATAATTCTCGTGTTACTCGTAAGAAAAAAATAATATATATATAATAATATATATATATATATATATGTAAAAGAATGTACGATTGGAATCAGATTCCTTCCTTTCGAAATCCTCGTAATGGATGATTCAACGTAACGGATGATTTGGCTTTGAGAATTAAATTATTCTGGAACAATTGTTTCTTCTTTCCTCCCTCTTCTTTCTCTAGCGAACGCGAGTGTAAATAATAATAGAGGAAAAAATAAATAAATAAATAAATGAATAAAAAATAAAAAAGTAAACGGCGAAACGAACAAGTGAATTGGCATGGTGAAAGAGCGACCGTTCTTTTTTTCGGAAGTTACGAACCCGGCTCAGGTAAAAAATAACGTTCCTTCCCTGAAATAAATTTTACAAGAAGCTAGATAAATTATTTAAAAAAAAAAAAAAGATAAAAATGTACAACAACAACAACAACAACAACAACAACAACAACGTATCGTGCAGTCGCACGATATATTTTCGAGTTCCTACGGGAATAAACTGCCGGAGCCTCATTAATATACATATAAACAAAGCCATCACAAGTGCAAGCATAAATAGCAAAATATAATATGATCTCGAGGCAAATGATACTTTAAGCTCTTAGGTAAGAAGAATTTTGCGATGTATGATCACTTTATAGTTCTAAGATAATAAACGGAAGAACATATTAAAAAAAATAATAATAATAATAAAAAAATAATACGAATATAGTCGATTTTTGAAGGTTCACGATTATCGAGTTGGATGATAAGTAACAAAAAAAAAAAAATAAAAAAAAAAAATAAAAAAATATAAAAAATAAGGACAAATGTATAAGTAAATAAAGATGGAGCCAATTTTCACGGGGCCAAAATGGCGTAACGATGTATCATTTTTTCATGGTATCATCGACATTTGTCCCCACCCCGCGAGAAGCTAGGATAATACAATCCTTCTCTCTTCGCGTTCATTGTTTATTCCTCGACTAATATGTAGCGTGTAAATTTCTTTGTAATATACCTTTTTTTGTGATACTTTTATGCGGCTATGTGGTAACGTCCAATTCGTATGTATTACCTGTCGTGGAATAAATTTTTATTAAAGGAATGCAACTTGTCCGCATTTTCTGCTCAAGATCAAAAGATTCTCCCGGCGGGGGAAAAAAAAATTGCGTCGTGCAGCAACGAGAATGTTCTTTTTCTCTGTTTCTTCTCTTCCACGTGTTTTCATTTTTCACCTCGTGACGTAATTCTAGGTCTCGTTCACGATCGTGTTTCTCTTCTTTCGAAAGTATTATCGTTAAAGCATGTATATATATATTATATATACATATTATTAATACAATGTTATCTTCTACTATTCAGATTTGTCAAGGCACGAGATAGTGAGTTACATAAATATAGAATTTCATCATAACTTACTTTTACTTCTACGTACTTTAACATGTTTAAAGAAATGCCACAAATTTTATCGTTCGTCGCATCAGATTTTAAAGAAATATAAATGTTTGCATGAATATCTCATTATATTTATCTTCAATTTCAATATAGTACTTGTGTTTCGAAACGCATCAAGATCCATCCTTATGCGTTATCATTTATATATTTCGTTCGATTAAATCTTTGCTAAAAAGTTCGAAAATTCTTATAAAACGGAAGAAAGAGAAAAAGAATTCCTTGCCTCGACAGCGTACTCATCCCTTGTCGGCCATCGATATCACGCTGGATTAATCAAAGTCTACGATTTGATCCGTACGATACGTTGAAACTACATATACGGAATACAAATCAGAACAAATCATACACGTTCTATTTCCAGAACGAGAGCAACATCATTATTGATTGATACGTATGCATAATGATTCTTGTGAAAATTAATGAAAGTAAAATAACCAATAATGGTATTATTCTTCAACAATAACCTCTTCGACGTTGTTTTAAATTTCAAAAAAATCGTGGGCACAATCGTTCCTCTTCGTATATATTTCGCAAAACCACTCATAGCCACGATCTTCAAGTCCAAGGAAATTCTTTTCGCTTCTATTTTTACGGAGGTCAATTCAATTCGAATTTAATTGAACCAGATAATACCATCAATGTCAATCCATAAAACGAACAAGTTTACTCAACGCAAACAAATATTTGCAAACCGTTTGTGTTAATTCAGTCTTGTCAGGATCTCATTACAACCCTTTTAGCATCCTTCTTCCTTATGGACGATACTTTCAAAGTTGAAAGAATGCGAATGACAAGGGTTAAATAGGGTGGAAAGTACGGTACGAAAAACTCGTCACTGTTTCAACATATTTCTCGAGCCTTATTTGCTTTCTCCACTCGGCCTCGGTTAACAAACTTACCCTTTAGCCCAGGCTTCCTCGTTAACTACGTCTACTCGCTTTCCTCGCGTATATCATTTAACGTAACATCACTTGATGTACACATACGGAATGTAGATCACCGGAACGAATTTCTTCTTCTTCTTCTTCTTCTTCTAAGAAATTAAATGTTAAAAAAATATCAAGTATTCCGTGAACATAATAATTTTATTATTTTCTTTTCGAGAAGATTAAAAACCATCCCAATTGAACTGTTACTCGATTTCACCGTTCACCTTTATATTCGTGCAATCTACATCTAATGTATATATATATATACATATATTAATAAATATTAATATTATAAATATATATATTAATAAATTTGCAGGTAAATCAGAAAATATTTCGAGAAATGATTCTCCGCTATTTTAATCGATCACCAATTGAGTCCTCTGTTTCCATTTACGCCGTCGATCTTTGTATGTACATCGAATATTTACAAACACATAACGACATATTCCGCATGTCTGTAAGAAATCGACTCTCACTAAAAACTCTCGTTAATCCTTAAATTAACTCGATAATTAACTCGGTTAACTCGAATTTTTTTGTTTATCAACGTTTTTCGTCCGTGATAACCAAAGTGTTCACAGGTTGAACTGCCTTGCTCTTCTCGCAACTGGTTTCCTGACTTTTCTTTAAGTGTACATGCCCGATCGCCGTGTCCGGCCTTCCTCTAAGACTTCGCAGCATGTAACAACGACGATGAGGGCTGTGCCTTGAGTAAAAGCTGTCGCAGCTGGTCGTGGTCGTTCGTCGAAGGGTTAAAACGGCGTGATTGCCACCGATCGGCAATCCACACCCGCATCCAGGTAACATTTTTTGCTTGCGAAGTAAGCTTCGTCTTATCGTGCCACTGGCACTGCCTGCGCACATATCATCGATCACTCCAGTCCCTTGAGCACCCTGGAACAATAGATCAAAACCACTAGAGGCGGTAGGACGCGTCTCTTAAAGTTATTGCTTCCTCTTTTCTTCTTTTTTTTTTTTTTTTTTTTCTTAAATTAATCGATTCTATGCAATATTTGATTAACAATAATAATATCGTTCACGACACGCGTTTTTCTAGTTTCTAATTCAATTTATTACTTTATGGAGGAAAGAAATTGTTATCGTTACATCGTTTTTTTTTTTTTTTAAATTAATAAATTCCATCGTGCTTGCGCCAATTTGTAAAATCTATTCGATAATGTTATCGTGTATAAATGTTTTATGTAGATTTATTATTCCAGGATAGAAATCGTTATTGCTTTCTTTTTTTTTTTTTCTTTTTCTTTTTTTAAATTATTCCATCCGTTTGTGTCAATTTCTGGAATTTACTTGATGATCTACGACGTTACCGCATTTCTAATGGATTTATTACACGAGAAACAGAGAGAGAGAGAGAGAGAGAGTGGAAATAAACGTTATAGACACAGAGTTTTAGAACTTTAATAGTATCCAACCGTGACACGATGCGTGTACACCGAGATCGTTAATCGAATTTGTATCCCGTGTAATGGAAAGTTAGCAAGTTCACTCAGCAAATGCTCAATTGGATACATGAATGTCAATTGTGGTTATTTTCGAAAAGTTGAAAGCGAATAAACCAGTAGCACATTAGTTTCTAAAAATCTAATCTCTTCAAAAACTTCACTTTGATACTCGTGATAATATTATCCATAATATAACAAACATACAAATATCTAGAGTATGAGAGTACGTCTGAGAGCGCGGACGTTACACGAGGAAAGGAATAACTTTACGAACGAATTATGTGTACATATGTTATACATCACGTCCATGTTTATTTCCTCGACAAAGATTTTACTAGTGCGGCTGCACGTGGAACCCGGCCAATTCTCGCAAATAGCGCGGGTAAATCCAAGAGGACGTGTCACGCTATGATTTCTCGAAGAATTTATCATTGGAATTCGTTAATCGGATAAATTGCGATACGTAGTGTACAAATTCCAGACGTAGAGGATTCCTCTTTTTATTTTCTCCACGACTGTCCGACCTCGTATCGTCGATCTTTTTCAGGTAACTGCTAAAGACTCGCGACGAATGCCGCAATTTCGATTTCAGGCCACGTGTCGTCAAATATCGAAAAACCCTTGAGGGAGATCGTCGAACTTAGAGGCGAGCCTTTTTTTGCGACCGTTTCAATATCGAGTTCGAACGCGATATTGATTAGAAATATTGAAAAAAAAAAAAAAGAAAAAAGGAGGAAGGAAAAGAAAAAGAAACTCGAGACTGAGTTTTTAATTTCCGTGTTTCGAGCGTCGCCAAAGAAGCGTGACATAGAAACGTTTTCATCAACATATGTACGCACCACCAATTGCACTTTACGCATACGTGTACGCCGTATGTTTGTAAATTTGTTACATCTTAAAAAAAAAAAAAAAAGAAAAAGAGATATCGCTACGTTTAAAAGTATATTTTCCATTTTTAAAGAAGTCTGTGGAATAAAACTAACAATTTCGATGTGAATCTCATATCGTTGACGAGATAGATACAAAAAGATTTGTTTTCTTTTTTAAATCGTTACATGGTGTGATCGGTACATGATTGGGGATCAAGGAAACTTACCCTTCGATGAGTCGTTCCACGTGTAAGCCCACAGGGGCTGTAGCAGAGGATCTCAGTCACGTTCTGACGAAAATTACGGGTCATAAAACAATACACGGTGGGATTCAATGCGCTATTCGCGTGTCCTAGAAACAGGCAATAGGAGAAAGCATTGTTCCACCCTTCCGCTTCTCCGTTCTCTGTCCCTCTCACACCTGCGAACAATTTCCAGTTTTATATCGAAATTTCGTTGATTCGATTTCTAGAGGAATCGAGTGATAAACCGACGTGTTCGATGATCACGTCTTCTTTCGCTGATACGAAAGGGTGAAAGTGTTAAAGTTAAAGTTAGCTTGATCGATCATTCTCAAACAAAATGGAATTAAATTATTATAGTATTTTATTAGTACTTATACAAGTATCGATCGAGAAATAGTGATTTTCCAACATTTTTATAAAGAATGATTACACTGATTACATTACACTAATAGTCTCTTAAGAGCATTAAAACGTTACAATTTGAAGGCTTTATATCGAAATTCGTCGGTTCGATTTCTAGAGGAATCGAGTGATGAAGCGGTATATTCGATGATCATGCTCTTTTGATGATATGGCTAATCAATTATTTTCAAACAAAGAGAAATAGAATTAAATTATTATGGTATTTTATTAGTATTTATACAAGTATCGAGAAGTGGCGATTTTCCGGCACGTTTTATAAAAAATGATTACATCCAAGTCTCTTAAGAGCATTAAAACGTTGCAATATCGTGGCTTTATAAATTCGATTTCTAGAGGAATGATAAAGCAACGTGTTCGATGATCTTTCGCTCTTTCGATGATACGAATTCAACGAAAGCGTGAAAGTTAAAGTTAAAGCCAATCAATTATTTTCAAACAAATAGAAATGAAATATTAAATTATTATTTTATTAGTATTTATACAAGTATCGACCGAGAAGTGGCGATTTTCCGGCACGTTTTATAAAAAATGATTACATCCAAGTCTCTTAAGAGCATTAAAACGTTGCAATATCGTGGCTTTATATCGTGGCTTTATCAATTCGATTTCTAGAGGAATGATAAAGCAACGTGTTCGATGATCTTTCGCTCTTTCGGTGATACGAATTCAACGAAAGCGTGAAAGCGTTAAAGTTAAAGTTAGAGCCAATCAATTATTTTCAAACAAATAGAAATGAAATATTAAATTATTACTTTATTAGTATTTATACAAGTATCGACCGAGAAGTGGCGATTTTCCGGCACGTTTTATAAAATAAATGATTCTCACTGATACTCACTGATTATATCCAAGTCTTTTAAGAGCATTAAAACGTTATACGGGAGCCAGCAGAGGGCAAAAAGCACAGCCAGAAGAAGCAGTATCCAAGCGATTCGCCTTCGCTCACGTACCAGCCTGAAACTCTGCGAACAGAATGCAGTTACGCTTTGGTTGTAAACGTTGGCCAGATTTAGATCAACATCGATTCATCGTCTAATCGTCGACAAGACGAGTACAAAGGCGAGCAGATATATCCGGTTTCGACAAAACCTATCGGGAAGAAATAGAAATGAAAATTTACAACGGAGGAAACGCGGCTGTTGAGCAAAGATACGAGTTAGAAAATCAAATAAGTGACGGTAAAAATAAAAAAAAGAGACAACAAGAGCAGAGGATAATTTTTTTTTTTTTTTTTTTTTTTATATACACGAGCTCGTCGCTCGAAACCCGTTTCCTTTCCTCGAATTCTAATTATTTCCGTATCCGCGCCTCCGTTGAATAGGCCTTAACGAAGCAAAGTTAGAAAATTAATAGGCATCGTTCGATCGAGATATGTATTCAATTAAATACTCGTAAAGCGCGCGTATCTATCCTTGCTACGACGCCAATTCTTCGGCGTTAGACGATTTTTCCTTTAAACGATCCTTGCATTGTCAAATTTCAAAATCATTGTTTCCAAAATTCTTGCTTATCGTGTTTCAACTAACCTGTTGCGAGCTGGCGCTTCCCTGGGCACCGTCGCAATCGAATGGCGGTTTCCTGGCGCACAGTGTACGGCCCATCATGATGTACGATAGCACCACGACGAATCCTAGGTAACAGAAATCGAGAAAACAGGATTGCATAGAGATTGAGAAAAATGGTAAAGCGATTATCCTCGTTTCACCCTTTCGAAAGGAATGAAACGTTCGAATTGAATTGAATTTGTTATTAATTGAATTTGTTATCAATTGAATTTATTATTAATTGGTCTTACCGGGAATAGCGTAAACCAGCACGAAGCACATGGTGCCAAAAAGCGGGGCCTCGATACCCACAGATTTGAAATCTTCCAAGCACATGTAGAAATACAAATCGGTGGAGATATTTTGCGCGAAATCCGACCCGTGAAAGGATATGTTCCTGAGTATCATGATACCTGGATTCTGAAGGGATGTCTGGAAAAGAAAAGGTGAGAAACATTCGTCGATAATTTTCTTTTTTTCGTTGATGACAAAGAAATAATGATGTTTAATGCTGAATGAAGATGAATATAAAACGAGGGAACGCTACTCTTTACGTAAAATGAGTATTTTATAGGCAAAAACGTCTTCAAAATACTAACCACTCTGAGAAGAGGAGCAAAGATGATCAAAGCGACCACCCAGAGAGCTATGATAACGAAGACCGTGCTCTTGCGGTTGAAAACTCGTCGAAAAGCTATGGGGCTTCTTATCGCTAAATATCTGTCAATGCTCATCGCGGTGATAGTAAAAACCGAGGCAGCTACCGCAACACCTACGAAATTTCAAATACGTGGATATTAACATATAACATAAAATGTTGGAACACCGGTTAATTAGAGATTCTTGAGCTAATTTTAAATAATCATTTTCTTTTACGAAAATTATTAACAAAAAACATTGCCAATCATAGAGTTCAAGCAACATGTGTCGAAAATCTGTTGAATATAACAAATATTTATCGAAAAAAATTATCTTATTCGTAGATATTGGACGAATAAATCGAATTTATTCAAAATGAACGATATGAAATTGCGTATAAAAAGGCAAATATTAAATTTCTCTAATAAATCAAGGATAAACAATACGTAAGGATATTTGGAAGAAGAGAAGAATGATAAAAAAAAAAGAGATGATAAAGGAGGATGATAAAAGAGGACAGTGATAAAAAGGAAGAGAAAGAAGAGAGTGATAAAGAAGTTGAAATTACCTCAAGAATCTCCAATTAATTAGTGTTAATCCTATATTTGAGTTGGGGGGAATAAATATATGTAAAGAAATATATCAAAGAAATTGTTATTTTAAAACCACTGTTATAAATGTCTGTCATAAATTCGATCCTTCAATAAAACGTTCAATTTTTGTTGGATTTGAATCTTTGTAGTTGAACGTGGGTGGTAAGGTCGTCGTCGGATAAAGAGAGAAATTAAAATTGAGCCCTAGTTGTGGAGGGAAACATTGAACCGCGATAAACGTGGATGTACGCGTGCGTGCAAGAACGCACACATTCCAAGTGAATCTTTTCTTGTACGCATCGCCCACGCCGCCTAAAGAGGGAGGGGGAGTGTTGTATCGCGACAACTCGAAGCTGCGAGACGTTCTCATTCATGTCACCTTACATTTCCGCGTGAGAGTTGGATAAAATAGGGATATGTATCTAAAAATATCACAAAAGAGTAATCGACGAAAAGCGATATTTATAACAACGTACAAAGATTCTAATCAATTTCAATCGGGCATAAAATGAAAGACAGATTGTTACAAGATCGTTGTTAAAATTACCCTGTAAGTAGAAGGAAATTTTACACATTATTTCGCCGTGGATCCATTTCATCGAGACCGCCTGGCTGACGGCAACCGGCATGCAAATCGTGGTCACCAAAAGATCCGCCACGGACAGATTAACCACGAAGTAATTAGTCACGCTGAAAATAATAAAGGAGTTCTTTTCGATCATCTTTGAATCATCTTCGTGTTCGCGTCAATCGATGCCCACACATCGTAAAAATTTATTGATTTTTATAAAGCACACAAGAGGATAAGATGGACTTTGGTAAGAATCTTAGGACAATCAATATTGGACGCTCATCGAAATACAAACGATATTTTATTAATATTCGGGTTCTCGGACAAGCAAACGAGATATTTTTTTTTTTTTTTTTTTTTTACGTTAGAAAATATACATACGTGTTTTCACCATGATTCGAGGAGGCGACGAATTTTATGCCGTGTCAGAAAATAAATAATTCGCGTACAACCGCTCGTTAAACATTCGTTTGGAGAGTTTTCGAGGAACGCGCACTCTCTGGATTATTGTTATCGTTGCAACGCGTTTTTGGTTAATATCAAAGTTTTCGCGCTCGTATTCACAGGGAACCCTCCGAAGGCGAGCAGAGAGGGCAACAATTTCTGCTTCATAAATAAATCGTGACGTTCGTTCACGTATCCCGACGAGTGCGAACCGATCGCTTATTTGCACGGATGCTTCATTCGTTGTCAGAAGTAAGCACACACTCTTACGTTTCTCCGTTTTCGAGCGAGAATGCTCGAGCTTAACACATTGTCGCGATTTTTAACGACCGCGTAAGTGAAATTTCGATCCGATCTTTTATTTATAAGAAGCACGATGAAATGCTAAAAAGAAAAAAAAATCGCAAGAAGATATGAATATTAATTAATTTAGAAAATTAATAGGCAACAAATAGTGACATTTAATTAACTCAAAGAAGAATATCAATATTATTAATGAAATTTTAAATCAAATTTTATTAAAATCATATTCGTGATTCTTTGTATTCATTTTTTTTTTTAATTCGTTACAACAATTGAACAAAAAACCACGAGATAAATAAAATTATTAATTTTTCATTCTTTCACGTAATGTGATATCACGTGCAAATCGCAACTCTTTTCTATTAATAAATTCGATTTACACTCCATTGTTTACTATTACTTCGAATACTATATTATTTATACATTCTTTTGAAATGCGTTGGAAATGCGTTGTTGGTATTTATTATACGCGTTCGTGCATCTTTGATTGTACCTGCCCTGACCCTAGTTTATCAGGAGTTAATCTAATTGCGTTAATTAATCGTCCCTCAACACCCGTTTACGTTATAGTTTTCGCCAAGTTCTTTCCAATGAAACTGGGTCAGGTGAGGTTTATCACGAGAATCGTCGTTTAAAGAACCAAGAATGATAAACGATTCACAATGGATGAGCGCGCAGAAGCTTCATTGCCATTATTTTGCGACGTGATCCAACGCGTTCTGTTTCGTTTCGTCGCTTCGTAAACTTTTCTCTTTTTTCGATAAACGATGGAAATTATAAAAAAAAGAAAGGGTAACACCATTTGGATTAAGAATAATCTTATAACGAGCCTCGCCCGAAGTTATAATTAAGTTCATTCACGATTTATTTATTTATTTTTTCTTTTTTCTTTTTTTTCCTGAGCGAAAGCGATACAACTCGATAATAATAATTGTGAAAACCACGACAAAAACATCAACTTTTTCGTCGACCGTTTCAATCGACTCGTCGTCACATAATAGTCGAATCTCGGTTGAGAAACTTCGTTTCACAATGAAAAGTCTCGCAAAGTTTAAATTACTACGAGCGAGGAGTTAATCGCCTTGTCTTCTATCGCGTTCCTCGAAACTTTCTCTCTCTCTCTCCCTCTCAACTTTGAATTTCGTTAAATATTCTCTTTAAGAGTTACAAAGTAAGAGATTAACTTTTAATCGAATTGCGTTAAGTAAGTTTCACAAAATCTAATTATTTCTACATACCTACGCATGTAATGATACTTGAAAACAACCGCGATGACGAGAATGTTGGCCGTCACCGCGAGCGCCATCACGAAAACATAGAGGACGATCAACAAGTAATTAGTCTTGCCTTGAAACTTGGCGAGGAGGTGACGAATTATATCCTCGGAATCTATGTATGAGAATATCATCTCATCGTTGTACGCCGAGCTATTAAATTCCAACCAGGAGGGTGTTGATATCATCATTCTCGAGTTCACGTCGTTCACGTTTCCCTATTTTATTATTTTCTCGTTTTTTACAATCCATCAAACTCCTTTATATAGGATTTCACGAAGGGTAATTTGTTCCTCTAACGGGAATGGATGGCACATCTGACTTCCGGTTGCTCCGGTTTCGGACCGAAGACAAGGAGGGTCATTGGATCGACGATGATAATTGATCGCTCGAGAAGACGCGTTTCGTAATACTTTGCTATCGTAATTACCGTTTTACCGTGTCACCGTTCGATTAAAATAAATTTTTATTACGCGATTATAAAGGGAATCGTGTCAGTGTCATAATCGAGTCATCGCGCATTATTAAGAAAGGAAAGTCGAATTCAACTCCTTCAACAACTTTGTCTCTGTTATTCCGTTTAATAATATATTTAATCCATTTCCACTTTCGTCGATGAAACGCTTTTCGTATATATTTCGTCGAAATCAAAATTTATACGTAGTTATAATTTTTCGACCAAGTCGAAGAAAAGTTTATAATTCGTCTATCACGTGTGAAATTATAGGCGGAATTTCGTGGCTATTTAAAAAGAAAAAAAAATCAATTCAAAGATATTGTTCTTGTTAATTCGTATAATCTTGTAATAATAAATATAATACGATCGTTAATAACGAGAATTTTGTTATTCATCATTTAATTCCAGAACATCAACGGAGAAACTGAATTCTAATTGAAAGATAAGTCTGTGAAATCTCGCCTCTCTTTACCCCTCAGTGTCTTTTCTCTTTTTTTTTTTCTATCTGATTCAAATTCAAAGTCACCCTGTATAGTCACGACAGGTTTTGTATCTGTGATCTAACCATCGTACATATGTCTACGATAAATAATTTTATCTGCCCAGCGACGAGATAACAAAAAAAAAAGGTAAATAAATTTGAAGGAAGTATCCGCGATATCCTCGCATTTTATCAATGTTTCGGAAAATTATAAATAATGCAAAAGTAATACGACGATTGATGATGGTTATTTTTGATAGACAGAGAACGCGATGTAAAATGTTTACATCGAACGAAATGTGTCAAAGATTAAAAAATTCGAATTTTTCGTAAAAGATCGAGGAAGAACGAACGAAATAATTAACGTAATTGTAGAATGTTTGCAAGTGGCGATTTTTTTCACGTAGCACGAATTTACATTTATTTTAAAAAAATATAGCCCGTGCACGTTACACACACAACATCCACTCGGCAAAGCTCTTAAGAAATTTACATGGAAAGAAACATTACGCAAATGGAACCATTGCACGCGTAGTTTCAACAATTCCTCTATGCGCTCGTTTTAAATATTTACTTTCTCGAGTAAAACTAAACAGGTTCGCGTGTTGAGTATCAAACAACCGGTATCTTTTAACCTTTTAAAGTCTTCTACTTTCCGCCAATTATTCTACCGATTTGTCTTCACCCATTCCAATTAATTCGAGCCGTTAATGATCAAAACACGTAAACTCTTCGTCACTTCGCATTCGAGTCGAGGTTTTTTTTCCGGCAACGATTCGGTTTCACCTCTTCCCTCGACCCTTTGGTAAACACGATCATACACACCGTTCGTGTTTCACTATTTCCACCGTTAATTTTCTACGAGAAATCCTACGAGATTCCTTCGCCCTCCCGGCGAAGAATAATACGCGTGAAAAGTTTCGGAAGCGGGGCCACGATAAACTGAAAGGAAGAATCGCAGCTCCCGCCGGCGCTCTTGAAAGCATTAGAGACGTTGGACACCACTCGCGCACGTTTCCTTCAATCGCGCGCCTGCGTTCTGTACGTTCTCTCTCAATCTTCTCCTTCCCGCTTCCTGTGTTATTCTTCGCAGGAGATCTATCGAAAAATGTCCAGATCCGGCTTGATCCCCTTGATCCATAAAAGTTCGGCAGACGTCATTACCGGAAAGGAACATCGCTGTTAAAATCATCGTGTTCCCCTCATTCGTCCCCACCATCCATCCCTCTCGCGTTACACGTGTCCTCTTCTTCTTTTTTTTTTCTTTTTTACGTGCCCTTTTTTTCGATTCGATTTCCAACGGAGCAAATTTTCCCCCGCGTATAAACGTGATCCCAAACTGCGAGTAAATCTCGTAATATATTTCCACGTGATATTACGCGTGATGTAGTATGCGAAATGAAATCTCGTCGTGTGTACGTGGAGAATCATTGCTGGAAAGAATCGAAATGTTTTATTTATTATGAAGAATTTTTCTATATCTAAAGGAATCGACGAGTGGAACTGCACTTTTGTTGTTCAATCAAGGTTTGAATAAAGATTGAATCTTTCATCAAACTTTCGGATAACGCGTGATTAACTTGCAACTTTTATTTTAACGAACCTGTATGAATAATATCAGAATTGTTGGATGGGTAATCGGGATATTCATATTTAATTAGATTTCGTTCTTCGTTTCTTTTTGATAGATGAAAAACTTCGTTTTATCTTCGAAAATAAGGAAATTACGACATGTTTTAATTAAGTAAACGAGTCAATCGTTTAAACCAATAAACTTTTATTCTTGTTAAAAATATAGAAACTGCATTCAATAATTCACAAAAACAAAAATAAAGAAAGCAAAACAAAAGATTTTCAATTTCAAACATATTTAAACATTTGGCTTTATTTACAAGTAATAAAGTCGTAAATACGCAATCTTGTTTACTTAATAAATACAATAATATCGTAAGAAGCTTTATATATTGCGTTCTTTCGTCAATCATATAAATCACTTCTCTTTTATATCCTCATATGAAACTCAGTCCACAAGTACGAGTGTCCGAACTCTATGAAGGAACGGTATAAGATACATTGATCAATAAATCAATGTACATTGTTCCAATGTGTCTCGTGAATATACTCACAAAAAAAAAAAGATGAGACAAAATTCACACATATTCCGTTACGACGGCGAGTCGATCGCATCTATTGTCATCCTCGTGTCGCTTCACATTAAAGGTCAACGGATAGATATGCAAGATTAATGCTTTCCTTTTCTCTCTCTCTCTCTTCCGTTTCCTATTTCGTACCTGTCTTGCTAATGCAACTTTTGTTACGATTC
The DNA here is from genome assembly GCF_014066325.1 of Apis laboriosa. Lineage (NCBI taxonomy): Eukaryota > Metazoa > Arthropoda > Insecta > Hymenoptera > Apidae > Apis > Apis laboriosa. The sequence continues at coordinate 2,920,972 of NW_025224966.1, forward strand.
TTTAGATGGAATCGAAACGATAAAAGTATCGTGGAAATCTTGGAGGAAGTTTTTTAAGTAAGGATCACCAAGTACGTTGTTATCGCTGAGAATATCTGTAAAAAATATATAAAATCAAATATATTTCAGTGAAACACTCGATTATTTATCCTCGCGTCGTTTCTTTTCTTTTCTTTTTTCTTTCTTCTTTAACAACTTTTTATTTTCGTTCGTTGAATGCTCACCGAAAGCAGAAGAGGAAGATCGACGCGTATTAAACCAGCAACGGTAAAAATGTGTACTTTCCTTAGTTGAAAGTAAGCCGCTGCTTCTATATTTTCCTGTAATCAGAATCAATAGAGATCTCATAGAATACAAAGGCTCGAAGGAGCGTTCGCTTCGTTAAGAGCGAGGAATCTAATTTAAAGTAATTGATCGTTCAAGGGAAGAAAAAGGAGGAATATAGGAAGAGACGGTTTAGAGGAAATAATGAGAGAAAAAGCAAGTTGCGAGAATGTTATCATATTATCTAAAACTTAAAATTTCATCGAGGTTCTTTTATTTTTTATTTGTTTCTTGGAGAGACAAAGAGGGATATAAAGGAGTAAGGTTCGAAGAGTAAAGAAAAAAAATTTAGATCGAAACGATCAACGATCAACTTTTATTAATACCAGAGTACTGCTTACCTGTAAATGTAAATTCGATTTCAGAGAAACGGAAGAGTAAGGTGAGAAAATAAGCTTGCCGACACGATTCGCCTAAACAAATAATAATCGAGTTATATCGCCATACGTGTGGCGTTCGGGAAATTTCAGTTTGGTTTAGAGAAAGATCTACCTGATGAGCTGTCATGTGACACACGGTGGTAATCAATACGAGGTTCCACGCGCAATCAGTCACCAGCATTGATTCCCTGATCTTCCCGTAATCCGATAATTTGAACACTTTCAACGAATAAATCCTCGACATCAGGTTGAACGACATAGTCGAGATCCAAAACAACAACTGGATCGCGTATACGGAATTAATTATTTCGGTCGCGTTCGCTAGAGAACAATGAAGCCACCATATCTGTTGTAACATCGAATGCCTAATTGATCGATGCGCCTCTATTATCTTGTCAACTGGTAACAGGTCGGGGAAAAAACGATAAAAATAATTGTTTGAAAATAGGAGCACAAAGGTACGATTAAACATTCATTCAAACTCGTTAACCCGCGTCGCTCATGACACGATTAAAATCCTCGATAAAAATCCTACGATTTGTACTGTCATCGAGGAAACTGTGATCGAGACAGTATCGATTCGTATAAAATGAGTATCGAAGAAATTTTCGATTTCGTTCGATAGGGACGCGTGATTTTCATGATTTATTGTTGTTTTAAACGAAAGATCAGATTTTCGTATGAATTTGTAAGAAACAAATTTCAATGATAATAATCAAACATACGAACGAAACAGAATAAAATAAGAATTTATAGAGTGCCAAGATTCTTTACTGTGCAACATGAAGGAAGAAAAATATATAGATTAAAGAAAACGATCGACTACGATTAAACGATGCATAAAATTGATCGAAAATAAATAAACCCGTGAACTTTAATATTGTATATCCGTTTAAGAGATAAATAAGAAATAAACTCACCCTTAGAGAATTCTATCATTGAGCAGAGATGACGGAATCGTTCCTCGATAAGGAATAAAATGCACACGAATATCAAAATTTGTGTATTCATCGAGGCATCCATGATGAAGTAAATTATCCCGCGAAAAATTGGCACTCTCGACTCGATTCTATAAAAAGGAAAAATCTAAATAAATATCTATATATCTAAATATTAAAAATCTCAATAAAATAAAATTTTTATTGCGTATACATTTAACGTTTCGATAATTGCTTCACAAATGTTTAACGATTTATGTTGAACACATTTATATATTTATACAATTTCTCAACAATTCTAATCGAATTTGAAATAATCCTACTTTATTTTCAATTTTTAAACGATAAAAATTTGAACATTTATACGATATAATATATAACTATCGTAAAATTCGATGTTCGATTCCTTTTTTACAACATCTTACCTGTACGTGAAATATCCTACTATCGCCCAATATGAGAAACTGACGAACACTGTGACATGACAAATGATACGCAATTTATTTCCTTTTGAAAAATCACGAAATTTTGTAGCTCGATCAAAATTACGTAACTGCGATAAAACGGATCGAATCTTCCAATTCCATAAAGTTGTCACCGATGCATCCGTGAACAAGCACAAATAAATAAGAAATACTCTTATTATGACGATAAGCATGCTTTTTAAATCTGAATCTTCGTACGAGAATACATAAATGTACATTACTACGAGACTAATTAAATACAGAGTCATTGAGAAAACGATGAATATTATATCTCGAAGTCTTCTCGCTTTTACATTGTCCTTTGAAGCACACAGAGCGGTACATCCTAATATTAAACCGGCATTAAAAATCGAATTTGTATCTCCAACGAGCACCATTATTTCTGCAAACTTCTTTTTCTTTTTTAGATTTTAAAATATTATGTTATATTTAATTCAAAAATGTAAATACTTCAATAACGATATATTATAACTGAACGATAATTGACGAACAGTGTATAATTTTTGTTCTTATTCATATACAAAATATTAATTGTAATATTCTAAATAGTGAAAGCGAAACATGTGCGTCAGACGAGCAATAAATATCGTTTAATACGAAATCTGAAGAAAGGTTCTACATCGATTTTGTAATCAATGGATAACGTATTTATAAGCAAAAAGCAAATAATGTTTTCATTGATATTAAAGAGCTTAAATACGTAATGTTTTTACATGAAATCAAGATCTAAATTTGTTTCATAATTCAAAAGAATGAAAAAATGTACATATGGTAAATATAGGCAAGTTTGAAATGACATAATTTCAAATACAATTTCAAGTGACGTGTTATTTCATTTCATCATTATATACATAATTTTTTTTAAATCTATAAATATTTTTGAAATGATATTTAAAACTTTTTCAAATAACATATTATATTTATTATAATTTAAATATTCTCCTAATGATTTATCAATTTTATTCGAAGTATATTTTGTTTTACAAGATCCTCGATCTAAAGATATATTATAAAACCGAAAATATAATAATTATATTTTTTATGTTAAAAATTAAAATATATAATAATTTTGAAAAAAAAATTAATGAAAATGCGTTTAATTAAGATCCTGTATTTTTTTTGTGATTAATTATGACAAAATTAGATAAGATAAATAATGGAAAAAGGACATATATAGGAAAAATTAAAGAATTAGTATTATCTGTAAAATCCTATAAATTAAATATATAAAAATAGAGTAATAATTAAATACAGTGCCATCTATTGAATACTTTATCTTACCCTATCTTTTAAGAAATAAGAAATGTCTTTGACATTTAAGAGATAGCGCTGATAGTAAATTCTTATCCTATCTCTATCCTTCTCACATTATCTCTACATATGTTTTATTTATGGCATTCTGGTGATAGCATTGATTCCAATATTTTTAAACTAATTCTTCTATTGCTCTTCAATTATTTGCCCTTTTTGTTTATGCGATCTATCATTCTATCATTAGATCTAATTAATCCAATTAATCTAATTAATCTAATTTCGATATCTGATTAATTTTATTGTCTTTTTATCTGTTCTATTGATTAAAAATTTTAACAGAAACTATGCATTTGCATTCTTATATATCGTTTTATTATCGTATATGTAGCATCTTCGAAGTGATAAAAGATATTTTGTTCTTCTTGTACATTTTTTAGTCTGTGACTTTGAATACTTCCTTGCACATTCTGTTATGCTAATAATAAGTCAGAGCTTTGAGAATCCAAACATGAGATGGCACTGATCTTTGAAATTTTTTTATAGCTGTTTCATTTATCAACTTAATGTAAGTAAATAAATATTTATTTAAAAATTCATAAAATATAAAAAAAACAATCATATCACAAAAATATCACAAAAATTATGTAATGTTGATAAAAACTTATTCGGAAAATAAAAAAAAAAACTTAAATTTGTATGCAAATATACTAAAACAAAATACTCGTAGAAATATTAGAAAAATCATAGAAAAAAAATTTATTATATATAAAAAAAAAAAGATTAAAAAAAAAAAAGCTAAATAAGATAAAGATATAAAAATATATTTAAAATATTTAAAATATAAATGGAAAATATAAAAATGAAATAGTATATATAAAATATATTATGAAATGTAAAGATGTAAAATATATAGTATATAATATAAAATATAATATAAAATAAATAATAAATAATATATAAATATTAATATATATAAATATATAATAAAATTTATATATGCAACATAGAAATACAAAAATATATATATGTATATATAGAAAAACTATAAAATATATATATTTTCCTATAAATATATATAAAAATGAACAGATTCCTTACATAATTTTAATATATACTTGTAATATAAAATTTACAACAATAGAAATGACAGCAAATGAACACGTTTTTTATTTCACAATTTAAAAAATTATAATTAAATGAATATAAAAATATTATAAAATATTATAAAATATTGTTAATGTTATTTATGTTTAAAATATTGAAATAAAAAGAAATTCATATTTATACGTATTGACTTGTACATATTGACCGTCATATTATATGCATACTTACGATATAATATTCAGAATCAATTCACAACTGAATTTGTTGTTTAATTTTATTTTTCATAATGTATAAATTTCATTCCTATTTTCACTAAATTTGTTAATAAATTTCCAATATTTTAATTTAAACATTATAATTTAGATTATTTTCGAACAAATATTGACTAATCTTTCAATTACGAGGTAGTGTTCTATGGTTCTAAGAGAAATTGACTTGATCATCTGGATGTTATAGATATTTATTAACTGCTTTAATTAAAATGTAAGATAATATTTATCCAATCTTCATTATTTTTAATAAATCAAAAAATTTTTTTGTAATATGCGTGTTTACGTATGTATTCATGAAATATGTCGTTATATATTGTAACCCAATTTAATAACTGAATTTTAGCTAAAATATATTCTTTGTTATTATATCTTAAAATAAACAAAATTAAATTAAATTAAATGTGTAGAATATAATTATTGTATAATATATTGTGATATGTGTTTATATAAATATAAATACAAGAAGAAAGAAAATATATATGTATATACTATATGCACAGTGAGTACTTATTAAGTGGTTAGTATATCTGACATTGAAAATTATTCTACTTATAATTTGATTGTGAATAAGTTTTACTACAAATGTATGATTTTCAAATAAATTTACATTGTAAAGTTTTAATATTTTAGAGTCAAAGATGCCTGGAGAACCATCTATGAGTGGAAATAAGAGCTCTGGAAAAATTAAACGCATTTCTATTCCAAGAGTACAGAGTAGCACAGATACAGAATTGCAATCACAAAGTGGATCTACTCCATTACAACCAACTGCACTTCACTATGCAGCATTTCGTACAGATCCTGATGAAAGTGTATTGCCACCAACTTTAAGATGTCGACTTTTTGAATTATTTCAACAAATAGAAAAAGAATTTGAAGTTCTTTACACAGAAAATTTAGGATGTATGAATATTAATTTTTTTATATAATATTTATTATAAAATATTATATTATGTATATATTAAATTCAAATTCGGAGAAAATATTTTTTTTCATTAGGAAAACAACTTTAAATTTAATTATTAATTAAAAATTATATTTATTGATCCAGTACAAGAAAAAATAGATACTCTTAGTGAAAGACTTGAAAGAGAATGTTATGGTTCTGGAGAACGGAGTTTACCTCTTGGAGATGTTGCAGACTTTCCAGATACAAAAGGTCTTTCCAAACAAAAATGTAAGAATGTTTAAAATTAATAAAATATGATAAATAATAATTATTTTAAAAATTTCTCTCAATTATTAAATTAGATTATTATATTTATGTTTATAGCTATGGCAGGAAACTCAGCACCAAAAACAAAAACAACTTCTAATAAGTTAAAAGCTCAAACTAGTAAAATAGTTTCTAGTTTTAAAACACCAACAATGACTTGTAGTATGCAAAGAGAATATTCTGGACATCGAGATGGTGTTTGGGAAGTTTCTGTTGGAAGATCAGGCCAAATTATTGCTACAGCTTCTGCTGATCACAGTGCTAGAGTCTGGGCTGTTGATAGTGGACGTTGTTTATTGCAATATATTGGTTTGTTTTTATTTAAAATTTTATATTTTTTATTGTAATATAACTTATTTTAATTTATTTTATTAAAAAATAATATTCTTATTATTTGATAAATTAACATTAGAAATATTATTATTATTTTTATATAAAATTTTTTAAGTTTTATATATATAATCAATTTTAAAAATTTTAATTTTATTTTTACTTATTTTATTAATTTCAATATTACATTTCAATTGATATATTTTTGGAATAAATATGTACTAATATGTATATTTTATGAACTAAAATAAAATTTTTCATTTTATAGGTCATTCTGGTTCTGTTAATTCCATACGTTTCCATCCTACCAAAGAGTTAGCACTCACATCAAGTGGAGATAATTCTGCTCATGTATGGCAAGCTGCTGTAGATTGGGATTTACCTAAAAGACAGAATTCATCTGAAGAACTTTCAGGTTTGAGTTCTGATAGAAATCTTAGTGGAGTGATTGTTTTAAATGAAGAGCAAGAAGAACCTCCTACATTGAGGTAAGGATTAGAAATTAATTTAAATTTTATTTTTCAATCTGATTTTTAATTTATTCATTGTATTTATTTTATAAATATTTTAAATTAAAATTGATCTTTTTTGGATATAAATAAAATTTATATCAAACCGTAACGAAAGATAACGAACATATTGAAATAATTTATTTGTGTTTTTGTGAAATATTATAGAACTCCAGTACGAGAATTATTAGGTCATACGGGTGTCGTTATGGCCGCAGATTGGTTACCCGATGCAGAACAAGTGGTTACTGCTTCTTGGGATAGAACAGCGAATCTTTACGATGTAGAAACTGGAGAAATTATTCATACATTATGTGGACATGATCAAGAACTTTCTCATGTATCAACCCATCATACACAAAGACTTTGCGTGACTTCAAGCAAAGATAGTACTTTTCGTTTGTGGGATTTTAGAGAATCTATTCATTCAGTTTCTGTTTTTCAAGCACATACCGAGTAAGTAAATTCGATAAATCGTCATTAAATGAAATAATTATTATCATTTTAAATGCAGGACTGTAACATCAGCTGTCTTTACACGTGAAGATAAAATTGTTTCTGGTTCAGATGATAGAAGCGTAAAAATATGGGAATTACGAAATATACGAAGTCCTTTAGCTACAATTCGAGGTGATAGTGCTGCTAACCGATTAGCAGTATCAAGCACTGGCATTGTTGCAATTCCACATGATAACCGACAAATTAGATTATTTGATCTTAGTGGTCAACGATTAGCTAGATTGCCTAGAACTAGTAGACAGGTAAGTAAAAGTTTAATTTTAGCTATACATATATATCCTATAAAATTGATTTTAGGGACATAGAAGAATGGTCTCATCGGTAGCTTGGGCTGATAGTGGTGTCTATAATTTGTTCTCTTGTGGTTTCGATAGATTAGTCCTGGGATGGAGTATCATACCTCTTAAAGAATGTTAATATATATATTATAATATGTACATTATAAATATATTTATTTAATTTAGTTTAATGTAATGTTAAAGTAAGATTATAAAATCAATTGAAAATTGAAAATAAATAATTAAACTAATTCTAAAACTTTAAAAATTGTAAAGGAATAGTTAGATATACACTTGTACACTACCATGCCTATTCCCAAGATGATTAAGGATTCCAATTTTTTATTATTAGTAACCACTGAAATAATACAATATACATTAATATATGTAATCTGCTTAAATACAATAACATAAATAGATATATGAAAATGAAATTTCTTACCTGAATAAGCTGTGAGTAAACAAAGAATAATATATCCCAATATAAGTAAATAATGAGGTGTCAGAAAAATATGTCCCCAAGTAATTTCTAATAGCCCCAACAGTATTCCAGAACCACCAATTATTAAAGCTTTCATAAGATGTATCACACTACATGTATTTGGATTGTTTGGATAAAAATACCATTTAAATTTGGTCAAAAAAATAACAGTAAAGACGAAACTAATGAGCGCAAAAACGGTACTGAATATTATTAAATAAAGATTACAATTTCGATTAAAATTAGGTTGAAATGTTTTCCAATATTGAACATATTCATTATTATTGTTACATAAAAAGAAATTTCGAAAAGATTCAATAAGGCATAGAATTATTGCTAGTTTCCAACAATGTTTTATTTCGCAATTATAAAGCAAATGTCTGTATGCTTGTCTTTTAAGTAATATTAAATCAACTAAAATTATCACTGAATCGTATTCAATATATTTATCAGCCAAGAAGCCACATGTTTCCTAAAATAAATAAAAATCAATTACTAATTAAAAGAAGAAAATATTTTTCTATGTAAAAATTATTTTATAATATAGAATTTATAAAATTTCGGGAATATAGATAAAGTAAAATACAATGATCATAAATTTTACTAATAAAATATTTGTTATTAATATATAAAAAAATAATTTATAATACAGGAAAATTTATGATACAAGAAAATTTCTGCAAATTATTGATAAATCATAAAACATGATATTATTTAAGCAATAAATAAAATAATTATGAGAAATTAGTAATCAAGATAAGTATAATATTTTTATTGATACAAAATAATCAAAGGATAAGACAGCAATAAAAACTGTCATACAGTTAATAATTTAAACATTAGTATAATAGTAATTATTATTAATATTATTATATTATTATATTAATAATTATTAATTAAATTATTAATTAAATATTAATGTATTTATCAACACTGCACATTATCAAGGATATATTATTTATATATAGAAGTTGAAAAAAACATTAAATGAAATGATAAAAAAAGAGATTGGAACTTATAAAAAATTATAAATATATATCAATGAAACCTTGAAACATAGTAATTTTTACAGATAAGAATAAAGCATTCTATTCATTTTGATATATATTCGAATTTTATAAATAATTAAAAACAATACTTCATTGATTTATAACATTTTTTTCTTCGAATGAAAAAGGTTAAAATATAATTAAAAAATAAAATATAATTTAAAATTGTAAAAAAGAAATAAATTTGTATAACATACAGTTAATAATTTAAACATTAATTTAAACATACACATTTTAAAAGTTTTAAAACATTTGGAGAGTATTTTCTGTAAAGTTCTTCTATTTCAGTACCACAATTTACACATCGATACATTATTAAATCAATTATCTTTCTTTCATATTTTGTTTTTTCTTCAATAAAATTATCTGCAATTAAATACATATAACCTAAAAAATAATATAATTTTCTATACCAAACCTAATAAATATATATATAAATGCTTATTTTTATTTTGTTTACAAATTTTTGAAAATTTCATGAATATTCGAATAATTATATGAAGAAATGAAAATTATATTATTATATTAAATATTATTTTGTCAATAAATTAGATAGATCGTTTCATTTTTGTTTTTATAAAGAAATATGATATAAAAGAATATGTTAATATATAATTTAGTACGATAGATTGCATATTAATATTCTGAATATTGTTTGTGAATAGTAATATTCATATATATATATATATATATAATATAAATATAAATATATAAATATATAAATTATATATAATGTAAAAATGCATTTATTTGTTTTATCTTAATTATAACACTTATTAAGATAAAATATTTAAAGTGAACATAAAATACACATTTATTTCAAGGATTACATAATTGAAGTGAAAGTGAAATACATTTTTATAAAGTAGGAAATGGATACAATCATTCAGTTGTCTGGCGAAGTTTATATCGTATAAACGTTATGGAGAAAAATACTATTTTGCTTCCAAATGGAGAGTTAATGCCAATAATTGGTTTTGGCACTTGGCAGGTAAAATTCTTCTATTTTATATCAATTTTTTATATTTATATTTTTAATAATTTTTTAATAATTTTTTTTTCATTTAATGGAATGTCATATTTTTTATAATAAATATATTTTAATGAATATTAAAATTAATTATTTTATTCTAACAATAAAATAAAATTTGTTCGAAGTAAATTCAAATTCGTTCAAAATAAAAAATGAAAAGAATAATATTGAATATAAAAACTATTCTATAATATTCTATAATTGTATTTATTATATTAATTCTAATATACACGTATATTTAAAGAAATTTTGTGTTCCGAAACTTATGTTTTATTATTTTAATGAAATAATGTATCAATTAATATTAAATGTTAACATGCATGATAATTTTGATATAAAATTATTAAAAAATAATAAATGATCGTTATTTATATATAATTATATATATATTAAATTGAAAATAATAGATAATAAAAAATTATAAAATTAAATTTCTTAGCAGGACTTTAACTTCTTGAAATTATAAGTTTTTTTGAATTTTTTAAAAAATTAATTGTTTCAAAAAAAATAAAAAATATATTATATTTAAGGCACAAGAAAAGGAATTGGAAGATGCATTGAACATTGCTTTAGAAGCAGGATATAGACATATTGATACAGCAACGTCGTATGAAAATGAAAAAGTAATTGGTGACGTTCTTAAAAACTGGTTTGATTCTAAAAAACTTAAACGATCTGATATATTTATTGTTACGAAGGTAATATTAACGATAATTCATTATATCATATTTATAATTTTGTAAATGTCTTAAAATATTTTTATATATGTATAATAATCATAAGATGGATGTGATTTTAATAAATAAATGTTTTATAAAATTGATAAGATTAATTGTCAAAAAATTATTTATTATTAAAATATAAAAGATTATTAAAAATACATATTTTTTGCACTTATAGCTTCCTGCTGTAGGAAATAGAGCAGAAGATGTGGAAAAATGGATTAAAACATCATTACAAAATTTACAATTAGAATATTTAGATCTTTATTTGATTCACGTTCCGATTGGTTTTGAAAAAGTTGGGGATATTTTACATCCTTTTGACGAAAATGGTCAAATTAGACTTGATAATAGTACAAATCACGTAGAAATTTGGACCGAAATGGAGAAACAAGTGAAATGTGGCCGAACTAAAGCAATTGGATTATCAAATTTTAATATTTCTCAAATCAAGCGAATTTTAAAAAACACGAAAATGAAAATATCAATGCTGCAGATTGAATTGCATGTTTATTTTCAACAAAAGGAACTGGTAAAATCTTTTTTTAAATCTTTATTATAGAATTATCAACAATTTTATTTTATAAAAAAAATAATATTTTTTTAGGTAAAATTTTGCAAGCAGGAAAATATTCCTATAACGGCTTACTCGCCACTTGGCTCACGTAATCTTGTTAAATTATTGAATAAAACAGAAGAAATTTCAGATATGTTACAAAACGATGTAGTAATGGAAATAGCAAAAAACTATAAGAAATCGTCTGCACAAATTTTATTAAAATATATTGTACAAAATGGAATCGTAGTTATCCCTAAAAGTACAAATCCTCAAAGAATTAAGGAAAACATACAACTTTTTGATTGGGAACTTAATCCGGAAGATATGAAAAAATTATATAATCTCGATCGTGGTGAATCTAGTAGGATTTGTGATTTAAAATTTTTTAAGGGAATTGAAATTCATCCCGAATATCCTTTCTAAATTTATATTATATTATATTATAATATTATAGATAGTATGATATATATTTAATTATTATTAAATATATATATTTAATTTTTATATGCAATTATGAAATATAAATAACAATAATGATTTATTTTACTCGGAAGATGTATTTTTATAATATTATGTAGAAAAAAGAATAATTTTATATAAATAAATAAATATCTATTAATTTTGTGTGTGCTTTAAATTATTTAAAAAATTATAATTTTAGAAATATATCAAAATAATATTACAAATAGCAATGATTAATTTTCATCGCGGAAAGGTTAAAATCGTGGATGTATGAATTTGGATACATGGCGACATATTTGTATTAATATTTAATAGGTGGCACATAACTTATAAACATATATGGACTGAAGATATTAAAATCTAGTTAGAAATCTCGTGTTCGATAATAGCACTATATGATATTATTTTATCTCTATCTTAACTCATACATATTTATAGACACAATTTCAGATACTTTGAAGTAAAGATAAAATCATTTATGTGATATTGCATATGATCAAAGTAATGACAGAAATTTTCAAAACAATAAATATTTATGTTTAATCAATATTAAATCTGAAATTTATATTTTATCTTATTTTATGTTAATTTAATTTTTTCTCTATTAATTTGTATTTTATTTTTATAGTTTTAAATAGTACTCATTATGATATATATTTTGAAAATTATAATTTTTATTTTTTTAAAAAAATAATAACAACAATACATAAATATTTAGACAAAAATTATTTATAATTATATTGTATAGATTTTAAAATAATATAGTTTTTTAAAATTTATTTCTTATTCTATTATAATTTATTAATAAATTATTTTCTTTATAATACAATCGCTATAATACAAAATAATATATCGCAATAATACAAAATATTAAATATATTAAATTAATACATATTTATTAGAAATTTAAAAAATATTAGTAATTAATAATTCACAAATGATATATTTTCCGTTATTTTATTCTTACTTTAGTTTGACTCATAATTCTTTATATATGAGTGCTATCTATAAGTATATAGTTTAAGCCTATAATAATAAAAGATATATATACACATAAGTATTAAAGTTGTATTCTCAATAAAGTGGAATATATGTAATATTAATATCATGTAAACTTTTATATAATAATATATTAATTATATTCAAGTTCATAAAAAAATTAATTTCGTTTTTTTATAATTTTTATTTTTAATTTTAAATTATGATTTGTGATAATCGAAAATATATCTTTTTCTGAAATGTAACTTTTACATCATATATATATTAGGTTCAAGCTCATGTTTAATAATGTGTTGTGTCAACAATAAGAACGCTTTTATAATTATTAAATAACAATTTATAATGTTTCACACATAAAAGGAAATTAATTAAAGGTAAAAAATTGTTATTAACAATATAATTTTAAATAATTTTTATCTAAATTATATTAAATATTATATTAAATTATTTTAAGATTATATTGCCACTCCCTGACACCTCATTTATGTAGTTATTTGAAATATTTTTTTTATGTATAAGTATATTTTAAATTTATTTTATAAGAAGGAAATTTTTTTGGCAAATATTTTTTTAATTTTATGTTTTATTGATGAATTTTTATTTTCTTAAATATTTTGTTTTATTTATATATAATTAATAAAAAAAAATTTATAATAAAAAATTCAAATAAATTCAATAAAATTCGATTTTAAAAAAAGAATTGAAATTAATTAAAAATATTTGTATTTTTTATTAATGTAATATTGGAAAGTTAAAAATATAAATTTGGATAACAAATTAAATTTTTTTAATTTAAGATACATATACGAAGTATGCCATTCATTCGTTATTTGACATTTATCACGTTAATTTTTATGAATCCAAATAATATTTTATATTAAGTTATATATATTTTAAAAATTATATTTTAAAAATTTTATTATAAAAAAATTTATTTATTTTTATTAATCCATTAATCAAAAAGTTGTATATTATATTATATTATTATATAAGTTGTAATTATATTAAAAAATAAAAAAAGTAGTTTTCAAAATTTTTATAAATGCATCATAATTTATTTTTATTTTATTTGAATTTATTAATTACAATTTAAATTGTAATTATATAGAAAATTAATAGTGTTTTAATTTTATAATAAAAGATTGATTTATTTCTAGGAAATTTTTATAACAATTATTTGTACATTATTATATACATATATTAAATACATATAAGACACAATTGTTTATTTAAATTTTAAGAAAGTTGATAATAAATTAATCAAAATTTTATATTATATTATATTAAATATTAAATATATTAAATATTAAAAAAATTTATTCAAGAAATCAAAATAATATATTAATGATAAATATAAAAAAAATTTTAATATCTAAAAAAAGATAAAAATTATAATTAATACATAAATTATTTGATAAAAATAATTAACTTAATAATATTTTATTTCAGATTATAACTAATTTGAGTAAACTTAATAATTTATTACTTATATTAAAATAATAATAAGTAATAATGCATTGTGTACCAAAGATTTTAATATATATTTATATTTTATCATATAACACATTTGCACAAAATATCTTGTATGAAGAACTATATCAACATTGTCCACAACATTGGATAAAATTTCAAGAATCATGTTATCGTTTTATAAAAAGTCCTATTAAGGAAAGACAAGATGCTAAAAGAAATTGTGAAGCCTATCAAAGTGATCTTATTACAATTAATTCTTTAGAAGAACATGGATTCATATTATATCAATTATTATGGCAAGATCCACAACATCGTAAATGGTATACTGGTATAAAAAATCAAAATGGAAATTGGATAAATGAAGGTGATAATACTCAATTAGTAAATATGGATAATGCATTTTTACCTGAACCATTTGATTCATTTGATAAAGATTATTTAATATATTCTTATAATAATAATTTACAACGTTGGGGATTAGAAAAAGTAACTGGTAAAGAAAAACTATTATATATTTGTGAAGCACCAATTTCTAATTTATATAACTTAATAGATGATGATCGTACTTATCAATATGGTATTGAAATTGATAATCCTAATGAAATACCCAGAGGACCATATTTTATTAAGCAACCTACAGATAAAGTATTTGATATGTCAACAAGAAAAATAAGTAATGATGTTTCATTGAGCTGTTTAGTAGGTGGTTATCCTACACCAACATATGAATGGTTTAAAGAAGATTATGAAAATGATAAATTGATTGCAACAAAAATAGATCCATTAAATAATGTTAGATATACAGTTAGTGGTGGTACTTTAATTATTTATGAACCTGATCAAGTAAGTATTTTAAATTTTAATAATTTAAATTTTATTAAAACTTATGCGAAATAAAAGAAAATTTTATTTAATTATAATATAAATTAATTATTTTTAGACAGAAGATAGAGGTTCATATCATTGTAAAGCAACAAATAAATTTGGTACAATCATATCTGAAAGTGTAGAATTGTCTTTTGGATATATTTTAGAATTTAATTTAAAGCGTTCAGAAGAACGCGGAGATCAAAATTGGGGTAAAGCTGTATATTGTGATCCACCACAACATTATCCTGGAGTAAAATATTACTGGGCACGTGATTATTTTCCTAATTTTGTGGAAGAAGATAAACGTGTTTTTGTTTCCAATGATGGTGCACTTTATTTTTCTGCATTAGAAATGATTGATCGTGGCAATTATTCTTGTAATGTTCAAAGTGTTGCTTCTGATACTGGTCGTAATGGACCATTTTTTCCTTTAAGAGTTGATCCACATTGTAATTATCTTTTTCTTCTGTGTATAAGTTATTCTTCAATCTTTGCATCAATTATATTTAATATTTTTTTTATGTTTCAGCTTCTTTTCAGCAATTAAAATTCCCTAATAATTTTCCAAAAGCATTTCCAGAAGCTCCAATTGCAGAAGAGGAAGTTAGACTTGAATGCATTGCATTTGGATAGTAAGTTCAATTTTTTTTTTAAACTTGATTTATGATTAATAATTTTATAGATATATGTATAAAAATTTATATCAAAATTAATTCTAAAATAATATATGATTTTATTATATAATATATTTTTTAATTTAACATAGTCCTGTTCCATCATACAATTGGACAAGAAGAGGTGCACCACTACCACGTGGAGCTTACACAACTAGTTATAATCGAGTATTAATAATTCCTAAAATACATGTTGATGATCAAGGAGAATATATTTGTAGAGTTTATAATGACAGATTATCAATTGAAAATTCTGTAACGCTAACTATACAGGCAGCTCCGAATTTTACAATTCCATTAGTAGATAAACATATGGATAATAGAGGAGAGTTAACTTGGACTTGTGAAGCATTTGGAATACCAGATGTAACTTATAGTTGGTTTAGAAATGGTGAAATATTAAACATGGAAACGCTTTCTTCTGAAGATAAAGATCGATATTCCATACAAGACAATGTTTTAAGTATAAAAAATTTGGATCCAGAACGAGATCAAGCAATGTATCAATGTCGTGCAAAAAATCAATTAAAAACAAGATATTCATCTGCACAACTTCGAATTTTATGTAATTATTATATTATAATATTAAATATTTAATAAAATTAGTTTAATATAAGTATAGTGTTAAGTTAGAATTTCGAAAAATATTAAAAAATAAATATACTACAAAATTTATCAATACATATACACACACACACATATATATATATATATATTTTTATAAATGATTTTGATTGTTTTTTAAATAACAGCATTAAAACCATCATTTAAAAAAAGACCTATGGAACCTGAAACTTATGCAGCAGAAAAAGGTAATATTACAATTATTTGCAATCCTGAAGCTGCACCTAGACCGAAATTTGTTTGGAAAAAAGATGGAAATGTGATTGGTTCTGGCGGTAGACGAAGAATTTTAGAAACTGGTAATCTTATAATCAGTCCTGTATCAAGAGATGATGAAGGCACATATATTTGCACTGCAACTAATCAGTATGGAAATGATGAAACTCGGGGACGGCTAATAGTATTACGTAAGCCAATATATTTTACTTTATATCATTATTATTTTATAATACTATATATATATTTAAGATATTGATTTTAATTAAAGGTGGTCCACAATTTACGGAAAAATTACCACAACAAATTACTACGGCAGTTATGCAAAATCAAACATTGCGTTGTACGGGAGAAATAGATGAAATGCTAGATGTAGCTTATATTTGGAAACATAATGGTTTACGTATTCGAGATGAAGATTTAATAAATAATCCTAGGCTGAATATTAATGGAGAAGAACTTAATATAATAAATGCTACATTTGCAGAAGCAGGAGAATATGAATGTATAATTAAAAGTGCAGTAAGTGAAATTTCTAGTAAAACAATAGTTACAATAGAAGGACCACCAGGACCACCTGGTGGTGTACAAGTTAAAAATATTGTAAAAACTTCTACAACTTTACGTTGGACTGATGGTGCTTTCAATGGAAAACCTATTACTATGTATAGTATAAGTGCGAGAACAAATTGGAATCATACATGGTTTATTATCATAGAGAGTATGTATAATATAATTATTTATAATTTTTAATTTTATAAATCTTTTTTAATAAAAATTATTTATACAAATATTATTTCAGACATAACTGCTATTGAAGTAGATAGATATAATGGTAGAAAGGAGGCTTATTTGGAGAATGTTTTAAATCCTTATACTACATACGAGTTTCGAGTATCTGCTTTTAATGAATTAGGATATAGCTTACCATCATCACCTTCCCCACAATATAGTACTTCACCAGATAAACCAATGAAAGTTCCATTTAATATAGGTGGAGGAGGAGGAAAAATTGGTGATCTTACAATAACATGGAATCCTTTACCACCATCTGAACAAAATGGTCCTGGAATCTACTATAAAGTTTTTTGGCGTCGAAAATATCACGAGACTGAATTTCAATCATTGTCTTTAAAAAATTATGGTAATACTGGAAGAAGTGTTGTTCCAATACAACAACAATATTATTATACAGAATATGAAGTTAAAGTTCAAGCAGTTAATGCATTAGGTTCTGGACCAATTTCTAATGCAGTTACAATATTTAGTGCTGAAGATATGCCTCAAGTAGCTCCTCAACAAGTTGTTGCACAAAGTTATAATAGCACTAGTTTGAAAGTTAGTTGGAAACCAATTGAAGAGACGCGTGAAAAAATACGAGGCAAATTGATAGGTCATAGAATAAAATATTGGAAAGAAAATAATAGAGAAGAAAATGCAGTATATTATTTATCTCGAACAAGAAGACCTTGGGCACTTGTAGTTGGTTTACAGCCTGATACTTATTATTATGTTAAAGTAATGGCATATAATTCTGCTGGAGAAGGCCCTGAAAGTGAAAGATATTTAGAAAGAACTTATCGTAAAGCACCACAGAAACCACCATCTTCTGTCAATGTATATGGAGTAAATCCTTCAACAGTTCGAGTTGTTTGGCGTTATGTACAACCAAGTTTAGAAGAAGAACCATTAATAGGTTATAAAATACGTGTTTGGGAGTTAGATCAAGATATGAGTACTGCAAATGATACTATTATACCAGGTGGCTCAAAATTAGAAGCTGATATTACGAATCTTAGTCCTGGAAAAGCATACCATTTACGTGTACTTGCATTTAGTAAAGGAGGAGATGGACGTATGTCAAGTCCAACTCATACATTCCAAATGGGTGATGCAGCTGCTTTTAGAAGTAGTGCTTCTAATAAGATTTTGAATGCTGCTTTAGGCATATCATTGTTATTATTATTAAAAATTTATGAATATATATAATATGACTATACTTTTTATACAATGCAGATTCACAAAGTAATTATAACAGATTAAAAATATATATAATTATATTAAATATTTTTATGAAAATCTAAATAAATTAATACGCGATTATTAATTTATCAAATAATATTTAAAGTGAATTATAATACTATTATTAATTAAATTTTTTTGCAATGAAATCTAATTGTCAGTAATATAAATAATTAACATTGCAACATTTCTAAAAGAATAACACTATATTAAAGTTACAATTGATTATTGCGAAATTAAATATTGTTCAATGCAATATCTTATGTTAAATAAGTAGATAATAATTATCAATTATGATATTAGTATGATATTAATATGAACGAATGTAAAATATCAATAATTTTTTAAATTTTTATATTTTTTATAAGTATAGAAAAAATATTTTCCAATTATAATTCATTTGAAAATATTAAGAAATTTAGTATTTAAATATAACATAAATTTTTATATAGATTAACATTATTTTATAAATTAATTAGAAATTATAAACAAAAGATTTTTGTAATTAAACATTTTTATACAATATCTATCCGTCCATAAATATCCAAATAATGAAATGTAAATAATAATTATCATATATAATATTTTTTAATGTTATATTCTTGTGTAGACAATAATAAAAAACTTAATTTTCAATACTTTATATATAAAAATTTGTTATTCAATTATATAAAAAGATAATAAGTTTATGTAATTATATCTTTATTGATGTAAGAATATCTAGTTTGTGAGAACAGAATAGATAATTTTTTATATTCACATTTTATACAATCATATTATATAATCATATTAATAATAAATATCTTGTACATGTTTTTTTTACAAGAAAAGATGATTTATTTTTCTTTTCATCAATCAAATTTCCTATAATTGAAAATATATATATAATTGTACATAAAATATATATTTTATAGTTAAAGTATAGTATAATTTTATATAGTTAAAATATAAAACAATATACATACAATAAAAATAAAATTTGAAAAAAAAAAGATAAAATTATGAAAAATATAAAGTTATTAATTAAACCAATTTGATTTTTCATTATTAAATTATTATATATTAGAAAATGACAAAAAATTACATATACAAATATAATTTAAATATAATATTAAATTAAAATATAATTTAAATTATATATGAAATTAGTTTAATTATTATATATTATATATTATATAATCAGTATTATTGGAGATAATAATTTACTATTATGTTTGTATTTATATAGTACTTTCATATATATATAGTTACATAAATTTAGTTTAGTGTAGAGGTTACGAGAGATAATAGTTATACGTTAAGATAATGTAGTTTAAATTCATATAGTATAATTCTAGAAACAGATGATTATTTTAAAAGTACAAATGATAATTTACTATGTGAAAAATATATGTATTCTATAGAGATAAATCTTATCTTAAATTAATGTCAATGACTGTGAATTGTGAATAATTTTCAGAATTTAACAGAAAAATATTTTTCATTGTTATTTTGTAAAGTTTTACTTTTAAAATTAAATATGTTGCGATTTGCAAGCCGAAAATTACGTTCAACTCAAGTGTTTAATAAAACTTTAAAATTAAGTACTAAACAAACAAGAAATTTAAATCTACTTGAATATCAGAGTAAAGAACTTTTAAGAGATTGTGGAGTTTCTGTACAAAATTTTGCTATTGTAGATGATTTAAATAAAGCAAATTCTGCTTTACAAAATTTACGTTAGTATTTTTTTTAATTTTTTGCATTTAATTAATTTATCATTTATTTAACATTAATAAATTATAAGAAATATAAAATTGATTGTTTATATGTTTTTTAGTTTAAAGTTTTTAAAATTGTATTATTATTTCATATTGTGTAATGTATATATATATTAATATTGTGAACATTTATTTTGTAAAAATTATTTATTGTACTAATTTTATTTATTTTTATAGATGCAAATGAATATGTCATAAAAGCTCAAGTATTAGCTGGTGGTCGTGGAAAAGGATGGTTTGATAATGGTTTCAAAGGAGGTGTACATCTTACAAAGGAGTAAATATAGATATTATAATATCTAACATAATAATATATTATTTATATATATATATATATATATATATATATATGTATATATATAATATTGTATTTTAATGTTAAATATTTTTTATAGCCGTAAAGCTGTTATAGATGTTGTGAAAAATATGTTGGGTCATCGTCTTTTTACAAAACAGACTTCAGAAGATGGTATATTAGTACAAAAGATTATGATAGCAGAGTCTGTAAATATTGCACGTGAAACATATATTTGTATTCTTATGGATAGACAACATAATGGTCCTGTATTAATAGCTTCACCAGCAGGTGGTATGGATATTGAAACAGTTGCTAAAAAAAATCCAGAATTAATAAAAACAATACCTCTTGATATATATTATGGAATTGACGATGAAATCGCTAAAGATGTTAGCATATTTCTTGGTTTTATGGATCCAACAGTACAACAGAAGGCAATATATGAATTAAAAAATTTGTGGAAACTATTTGTAGATATTGATGCCTTACAAGTTGAAATTAATCCATTGGTTGAAACTACAGATAACCAAGTTATAGCAGTAGATGCAAAAATATCATTTGATGATAATGCTCAATTTAGACAACAAGATTTATTTGCTTTAGAGGATAATGATATAAAAGATCCTAGAGAAGCAGATGCATTGCGGTTTGATTTGAATTATATTGGTATGAATGGCAATATAGGATGTTTAGGTATGCTTATATATATATTTATATATATAATTTATATATATAAAATGTTAATAATATTTATAATAAGAAAGGAATGATAATTTTATATTATTTAATTTATAATCTTTAAAAATTTATATAAATGAATTTATATAATGAACAAAAAATTATTGCTGACTTTATATAACTAATATAGAATTCAAAATTATATTTAGTTAATGGTGCTGGTTTAGCTATGGCTACTATGGATATAATTAAATTGAATGGTGGATCACCAGCAAATTTTTTGGATGTGGGTGGAAGTGTTAAAGAAGATCAAGTTTATCAAGCATTTAGAATTCTTACTGAAGGTATGTACTCTAATAAAAATTGAGATTGTTTTTTCTTAATATATTTATTCTTTATATTATATTTTTGTATAATTCAATATTTTTATTTTAATAAAAATTATTAGAGCAAAGATAGTTAAAAATATAGAATAAAATTTTTTTATTTTTTAAAAATTTATTAAATTCCGACCGCTAATTTTTTTATTTTTCCTATTATTATTATCTATATTGTAACAAAATGTTTAAAAAAATTCTGTTTAAATTCATAAAAGTATATAGGTTCATTAATAATACTATTAAATATTATTTCCTTAAATATACATTTTTTTGTAAAAATAATTTTGAATATTTTGTTTGATATCTCTAGATCCAAAAGTAAAAGTTATTCTTGTAAATGTATTTGGAGGTATTGTAAATTGTGCTACAATAGCAAAAGGGATTATTGCAGCATCTCATAATTTACAACTCAAAATTCCACTTGTCATTAGACTAGAAGGTAATTATTTTTTCGTTATTTATTTTATAATTTTGTTTTAATAATTATATAGAATATTATTTACTTATTTATTTATTTTTTGTTATATTTTTTTATAATTTAAAAATTAAATATTATTATTATTATTATTATTATTATTATTATTATTATTATTATTATTATTATTATGTAATTTAATAACGATTCCTTTGTTGTTTTTAAAATAGGTACTAATGTAACAGAAGCAAAGAAACTTCTTGCAGAGAGTAATTTATCAATTATAACAGCTAATGATTTAGATGAAGCTGCAAAAAAAGCAGTTACTTTTGTGAAAACATAAGTTTATCAAGTTTCTTCTGAATTGAGTTTTTTAAGACTGGGAAGCTTTGATTTAAAAATATTTATAGATGATATTAAAATATTTCAAAGATTAATTTTTTTTTACTTCGTTTTAATATTGTTTATTTTAGTTTATTATTTATAGATTATTTGTTAATTATCTTTTGGTTGTATCTTTTTTTATATGCTTGCAAAATGATAATCCATATATGAAATTCATTGTATGAATGAATTAATTAAATATTTTGTTAATATTAGTAAACATTATTTTCTCCTTATATTCCAATATATATTATATTCCATTTTTTCTATTACGTTTTCATAAATAAATAGTCTGATATAGATATTATTAATTATAATTATAATTAATTATAATTAATTGTATGATTTTTTTATATTTTATAAATAAACAAATGGAATATCTTTATATATTATAATTACTTAAGGAATAAAATATAGATAACAGAAATGGAATTAGAAAGAAAAGGGATAATAAGAGAAACAGATAGATTGATATGTGTATGTATATATATATATATATATATATATATATACAGAGAGGAAGAGAGAGAGAGAGAGAGTTTGTTCGTTAGAGTGGGAGGGTGTTGAAGACGAGGGGATAGCTATTCTCGGAGTTCGTTCGGTATATTTTCCCTCTCTTCCAAATTCGGCGGCGGTAAAACGTCAGTAAACCTTTCTAAATCGCATTGAACAGTACAAAGTATTTCTTCTCTTTCTTATATCATTTGAATTTGAATTGTTTTGTATGCATGTAAGGTGTATCAAAAATATGAAAGTGTAAATCACATTTGAAAAAGAATTGTTAGAGTGAATATATATATTTATATATACGTATACTTTACTAATAATTCCACTTTATTCTATATATAAAGTAGTGTATAAAATATTTGTATAGCAATGTTTATCGCTTAAAAAAAAATATAATCAACGGATTTTATTCTTTACTTTATATATATATATAGGACGGGTTAGTATAATAATCATAGTCGATTGGAATATGATTTTATGTAAAAAAATAAGAAAAATTTGATTTTTTCGTTCGAGACTTCATTTTTGAGAAAATCAATTTTGAAAATCGATAAATGATAAAAAACGCGAATGATTGACAAGTATGAATTTGTTATAATATGATTCATAATTTTTAACATTGAGAATAATATGATTCAAGTAATAGAAAAATCTTTTTAAAATATATTTTTTAATTTAAAAAATATTTTTTTTATTAATATAATTTATTTATTTATTTTTTCTTATCGTATTATAACTATTATTGATATGTTGACATTTTCAATAATATTTATCTTTTTTAAAAGTTCCAATTTATCAGCAATTCTATAATTTTTCAATCTGACCGTCACGTGTATTAACAATCTATATCATTTGAAATTCTTATCTATTTACTTTAAATGATATTAATTTACTTATAAATTGAATAATTATACGAAATGATATTTATACCTCATTGGTTTAACAATTGAGAATTAACATGTCATCAATGTGTAAGATGATTTTTAAATCGATTGATAAATAGTAAGACAATAGATATTGAAAAGTAAAATTCATAAATGATTGATTCAATTTAAATTATGAAGTGAAATCAAGTAACATAATTATGAACGTTACGTTTCTTATTTTTTTACTATATTTTTTTTCCATGTGTTGTGTTTGACAGTTAAATTTCATGAAATATGTAATATAACAATATTTTTTAATGACAAAATTTCTTTTGCATATAAAATTAGACCTTGAAAAAAAGCATATATATGTATCTATTCTAAAAATACTTTGACTCTAATGCACATCCTAATTTAAAATATAGAATTGATTAATTTCCTATTATGTACATTTATAGAATTATTTATAATATTACATAATCTATTTGATTTATTAATATATATATATATGATTACATTCTCATTATAAATATTTTACCATTAAAATTATATTTATTGCCGAAATAAAAATTCAATTATAATGATTATATATGTATTTAATTCTTTACGAGTTTTATTCTATGGAATATTTGTTCTGATTTTTCGCTAATTACTATTTTGAATATATGCATTATCCAAATCTTAATTGATAAAACTTAA
Organism: Apis laboriosa; assembly: GCF_014066325.1. Classification (NCBI taxonomy): domain Eukaryota; kingdom Metazoa; phylum Arthropoda; class Insecta; order Hymenoptera; family Apidae; genus Apis; species Apis laboriosa. Next base: position 2,945,752 of record NW_025224966.1, read on the forward strand.
CTTTGATAAATAATTTATTCATATTTTTTTCAATCATAATAGTATTCCTGCTTATCAATCTTTGTTATTTCTATCTTCACGATTCTATTTTTTTCTCGATTTAGGTAAAATATTTTTTCACCTATCTTAAAATATATTACAATTATAGTGATAGTGAATCAGATAGTGACGTGGTTAACACCGATCAAGTATCTTACGTGTACATCGAAGAATTGATTCATCTGGATTTTATTTGGATTCTGGTTTTCGAGGCATTCAGAGTAAAAATGTTACAAACGTAAGTTTTTATAATTTTATAGCGAGATAAGCTTTATTTTATAAATTTCTTTAATTTTTTTATATCCTAAATATCTTAAGTATCAAAATTTTGATATTGGAGTTGTCGTGTAAATAAAATATTGTTGTATAATAAAAAAATATTCGAAATAAATAGAAATTTTTGTTGAATCTCAAATATTTATTATATATTATAATGAATAAATTTTCTGTTTTCAAAATGTTACAAAAAATTACTTTATCCATCGTAAATTTGTTTCAAACAACAAGACGATTGTCATATTTATATAAACAATTCCGTCATTAACGATGAGTCAGAGTTACAACTTGCATAGGGTCACTTGTCAGACATAGAAACGCGAGAGTTAAATATGGATCAAACGTAAGCGTTTTGTCTTTGCTGATAAATATTATGAATATTGCATGATTGATGTCGTCTAATCTCTTTTTTTTTCAAGAATAATGATAATCATTAGACAATGATTATTTATTTACATTTAATTTTGACTTAATATTTTAATTTTAATCCATGATTTGATTTTGACTCTGTGGTTATGTTCTAAAAAGCTTTTGCCTTCTGTGCAAAGATTTTTTAATAATTTTTCTTAATAATTTTGTTCTTTCATTGCTCTCTCAATGTAATATTCTGGAAAGGGATTCTAATTATTCCAGAAGAGGTTGAACTACAAATTCAGGGAAAAATTCACTATATATACTTGTAGGAAATTCTGAAGATTTATAACGCAATATTATTAAAGCAAACAAACGATAATGATTAAATATATTCATTGTTTACTTTGTTAAATTAAACAAATCTTATAAAATCTTATAAAATCCATCGTAAATAATTATTTATATTATGTATCTATATTTTATTATTTTTAGGATATTTCTTCTACTCTTGGAATCAAATTTTTTTTAATAAAAGGATTAGAAAAGAGTGGAATAATAATAATTTTTTGCAATATCATATGCGTATTTCGGAAGATGTTCAGTTGCCAGATTTCGAAACTTTCTACGTTATTATTTCTATCATTATAGAATTAGTTGCAGCACGCGGTTGCTTGTCACAATGAAATATGCATTGAGTGGAATGAGTCAACTAAAAATGAGAAAATGAGATGTTTGTCTACATATTTTCTTCTTTTATCTCTTTTTTAAATTCTCTTTTATCAATACTTTCAGCAATTTCTTTTTTTAAAAGTTCAAATAAAATTAATTATGCATGCTATTAATTAATTACGAATTTTAAAAATATAAGTTTCATAATGTTCATATCATGTCATTATTACAACAAATATGTATACAAATCCATATACAAAACAGTAAATATTTCATAATTCCATAATCCTCATATCTGATGTTTTCAATAATTTCTATGTAATAAATAGATTTAATTTTAAATGAATCGTATATATTGTATAAGTCGTTCCCTTTATATCAATGATAAAAAAAATAAAGTGTAATAAATTAGTAATTCTCGAGAACAAAAAGAAAATTGTTAAAATCGATTTTGCAATTGAAAATAATTTATCAACAATTTATTTTGAATGATCAACTTAATTCTTGTTTGTAAGTTGGAAAGGAACGTAAGATTCGTGGCTAAAACTGGAATCTTTTCGGAAAAGGAAGAAGAAGGTGACTATTCCATGAAAGGAATCCATGCTGCGATACTTACTATATCGGATGTTATTCATTGCCTACGTAATATCAAGTATTCTTTTTAAAATTATTACTCAGTTATATGACATGTGTGCAAATATATTTGTATACACATATATCAAATCATTTAATCTCTTTTATTTGTGTGCATGATTTGTCAATAATTATAAACATGGGTAATATCGTGATATGCTTTTTCTTTCATTCACCTCTCATTGATCATCTTGCTAATAAAACATTGAAGGAAAAGAAATCATTGATATATCATTATATATATCAATTTTTTATTCTTTCTTTGATTAAAATTGTTTCGTGTGATAATAATATCTTATTTTCTCGAATAGAAATTGATAATTAATTATCTTGAAAAATTTTTAAAAACAAAATATCAAGATGACAAGAAGTCAATTATGATTTTATCTATGTTTAAAAATATCTACAAATATAATTATTAGAAGATAAAAATATATATGATATAATGTATATAATGTACTATATCTGAGATAATGAAAGTCGTTTATTCTGAAAGGAACATCATGTAGAAAAAAATTTTATTCCATATCTTCAATTTATTTTTCCAAAGAGGAAAATTGGTATTAAAAATATTTCTCTGTTATTTCAAGTAATAAGCAAAAATACCGCTTACAAAAGTCGCGTAGTTGCAAGAAAAATCATAACACGATATTCGATATTTTCCTCATTGTTGCATCGCCTAGCATTTTTGTCGACATGTACCACCATGCATACTGAATATAATATATATATATATTTGAAAATTATTTGATCATGTCAAAGATATCGATGCACTTTATGTTAAATTATATTTAAAAAAAAAACGAGAACATTCGATATAAATGCAATATAAATATATATCCAATACAAATATTCATTATTTTATTCTTCAATTCAATATTATTATTAATTTGAAAATAAAATGCAATTATTATAATTTTTTGAAATCAATTATCTATATTATATATTTAATTTTACGCAAAATGGATCAAATACCTAATGTGGTCGGATACTTTTGTGACCATCTTCAACATAAGAACACACACACCATACGCACACACACAAGAGAAGATAAAGTAGAAAGAGAAAAGTAACAGACTCGGGTAGGAGAGGGGAGGACATTGAGCAGGAACGTGTGAACGCACACAAGGTAAATACCACCACCATAGCGCTCACCTTTACCAATGTCGTGTCCCGTAGGAGCGAGCCGGCCGATAAAATGTGCGAGAACGATAAGTCAGTCAAGTGCGAGAACGCAGAGGAAGAGGACGACGACATGTACGAACAAGATTTGCTCGAGGATGCCCAATGGAAACGGACGCAGCAGAACACGTTCACGAGATGGGCGAACGAGAAGCTGAAAACGGTGAACAGACAGATCGATGATTTGGAATGTGATTTGTCCGATGGCCTTCTACTGATCAGTTTGATCGAGGTGCTCGCGCAGAAGAAGCTACCGAAGCACAGTCAAAAACCAGTGTTTAGATCACAGAAGTTGGAGAATGTGTCGGTGGCATTGAAGTTTTTGGACGACGAGGGAATAAGGATCGTTAATATCGGTGAGTGACCAATCGTATCTTTCTTTTCATTCTCTTTAATTCTCGTCCTGGCTTCGTTTCGTTCCCCGTTTTCGCGGTTAAAATCTATTCGTTCGAATCGCTACCGCCATAAAAAGTCTATCTGTTTCCTCTCTTCTCTTTGGAGGAACGAGGGAACGAAAAGAAACAAAATGAGAAGTAGAGAGAGGGGAAAAAAAAAAAAAAAAAATAAGAAAGAAGGCCAAGACGTTTCTTAGAAATTTAGTTTAGTAAAGTGAAATTCGAGGTAGATGATTTTTCTTTCCTTTTTTCATTGTGTGCATACATTTTAGTTATGTTATTTGAACGTGCAAAATATATTTTTTTAGTTGTTAAATTAACATGTTTATTGACTCGTGTCAAAGTATTAACATTGTTTGTTTTGTTCAAAATAAATATTTCATTGACATTGAATGTTTAATAGAAAAAAATGTATTGGATAATTTATGTTTTGATCACAATTATATTGTTTATATTGTAAAAATATGCTTCTGTATTATTTCATTATTGTAATTTATCACCTTAGTTCCGCGCGATTGTTAATACTGTTTATAAACACGCTATTAAGTAAGATTTGCTTGGAGCATAGCTTAAAATATCAGTTATTGTCGATTATTATCGACGAGACGAGAAAGTGAACTGGGAAATTATTAAATTTAAGAGGCAATTACGAGGTTCGAGTTGTAAAGAAAAAAATGATGTCTTTGAGAAAAAAATTAGATAATTAAAAAATTTATTCAAAAATTTCTCAGAACAATCTCGTTTTTGGTAAAAAATTTAAAAGACGAAATTAATTTCCATGCCATCCAATTTAATTGTTGAATATGTTTTGCTTCAATCCTATTATCAAAAAATTCATGAATTAGTTTATGAGTTCATGAGCATAATTTTAATCAAATAAGGTTGTTTGTTATTTTATATCAATCATAGCTAAATAAAGTACTTAAATCATGGTAAAGATAATGGATTATGTATTGATAGTATTGTTATTGTAATCTATATAAATATTTCAAACGAATATATTGCAACACGCATTGTAAATTATTGGATCTTTAATTCAATATATATATTATAATTTATTTAGTTAATAGTAAATTTAGTTTAAAAAATCTGGAATATTGTTTTATATCACTTCATGTAATCAAAAGAAAAAACTATTATACTATTTAACATAATAGTAATAGTTAAGAGATTTGTTTAATATTTTGACTTAAAAGAAAATTAATTTTATCATATTGTATTATATCATATTGTATCATATCATATTGACTTTAATAGCTTTTATTCAAAAAATGATTATTACAAATTTTATTTTTAAAATTGCTGTTTTATTAATTACTTATAAATTTATATAGTTTAATTATAAATTATAAAGTGTGTATTTGTATGTGTATTTTGAAAAAAAAATTGATATTTCTGTAGAGTATATATCTTATCTACATATTTTATAATGAAATAATCTTTATTTGTAAAATGATTATAAATATAGAATAATTCACATAATTGCAACAATTTATTTTTAATTGGAATTATAATTATTAATTATTAATATTCACAAATTTTTCTAATTACATTTTTTTCTAAATACATTCCAAGAAAAAAGATGATTTTTCAGTTGAATGAATCATCATACAGCTATTTTTTTGAAAGGAATATAAATCTTGAGGATGAACTGATAATTAATGTAATTAGACACGTTTTTATCATTTTTAAAAATTTTACTTGACATAACTATCATGTTAAAAGTTCTTATATTTTAGCGAGTAACGATTAGGTGATAATAAGAAAAAATATTTTTAAAAGTACTTTTATATGATTGATGGTTCACAGTGATGAAGATGAAGAGGATGCATTCTTGAATGACCAATATGAAATTGAAAATGTCTGTTAAATAAAATATCGAAACAATTTAAATGGATGATAATCAAATAAAATCAGGTTAGAGAAATGATCTAATTAATAATAAAATTTTATGATATCATAATGTAATTTAGTAAATATTAAGTCATAAATTAAGTCATAAATCAATTATTAGTTTTTCAAGTATGTAGATTTAATTTAATTCAAAATCTATTAATAATTGTTCTCATAAATATTTTTGAAAACCTGAGAGAGAGAAAGAGAGAGAGAGAGAGAGAGAGAGAGAGAGAGAGAGAGAGAGAAAGTAGGCATGCAGACAGGCAGTCGTAGATGAGGTGAAGGTCATATTTGCTCAGATACAAAGCGGGACGTCATCCTCGGTTTCGTTTTACCTACCAAAATTATTCTTTTGATAAGATACTCTTCTTTTAAAATGGAAAAAAATTGAATGAAAATTTTTTGAACGTTAATTATATTATATAATAAATTTATATATTTTATAAATTTCTCTTATTTACATTTAAAGATGTGTTAATTTATTGAAAAGTTCATAATACATATTTTTAAATTATCTCTTAAAAATGATAAATGATAAATAATATATATTTTTTCCATTTTATACGTAACTTATCAAACGGTTTCAATATATCTAGTCACGGTATGAAATATTTTATTCGTTTGGTTCGATACATATTGTATATCCGTAATGAAATTACTTTAATTAAATTTATTTATTATTTAATATCAATGCTTTCATTCATTAGAAAAAAATTTATAAAAATAATCTTATAACAATCGTTTGCTTTTTTGAATTATTAAAAAAAAAAAAATTTGATAGATATATATATATTTTTTTTTAATATAAAAATCCAAGAAAATTGATCATTTGAACGTATCGAGTTGTCGATCGCACTCTTTCTCGAGCTCCCATGACGTTTTCCTCGACCGTATTCCACTGCGAGTTTAGACGATGACGTCACTGATGGCTAACCGGTTACGTCATTGAATTCAACGTGTATTAGGTGCCCATGCAGGAGATAATTTCCAACTGTATCACCGATCATGCTCTCTGTATTTTTTTTTTCAAATTTTTAAAAACGAATGTCAAAAAGTGAATAATATTTGTTATCACGATTGCAAAAATTAGTAATAACATATCTATTTACATTAGAATTAGATTTCTTGTATTATCAAATTTGCAATTGAAATAGATTATAAATAAATAGATTAGTATAACAGATTTTTTTTTTCTCCTATGATTTATCAGGGATAAATAGGTGATAAATCAACATATTATACATATGTATATGGATTTAAATTGCTTTTAATATAATTTCGCTCACACAAATGTACTCATCATTATACCGGATCTGTGTAAATAGCAGCGTAACGTGAGATGTTCCATTGTGTACAATATGAATAGAATTTTTTTCGAAATTGAAGTCTATTGTGTACGATGTACATATAATTTTCACTTTTATTTTATTTGATTATAACTCGTAATTATTTTCTGCTTTATTTTAATTTGATTAATTTTTGTCTCTCATTTTCAAAATATTATATACATGTAAGTGTAATGTTTCAATTAACGACAAAGGAAAAATGATACACTATATTTCACATTTGAAGATGTCAAGAAGAATTGTTATCTAATTTTAATCGAACTAACAATGCTGCGAATGTGTTTTACTAAAAATAAATTTGTCAGATACCCGCGTTAAACGGTTAGAGCGAAGTTGCCAAATTTGATTAAAGCGAATGCAATTGCCATGAATTAAATCAAATCTGACTGCGGTTATTCGATATCTAATAATATCATTGGTAAGGAGTTACACTTACCCAAAATACTCGGATGAATCGTTTTTAATACGCTTAAATAATCAGCCTTTCTTTTCTTTTGCGTTTCATTATCTGGATGAGGAAAATAAAATTAAAGTGGTAATAATATAATCATAATCTGATTTGATATCTAAGTCTAATTGAAAAATTCGTTCATGCTATAAAATCCGTTCATTTCGTGTTGATTATAATAAGTAGCACGAGTTGCAAGTTGGAAGATGGTTCAAGGCCTAGTTGCTTATTATGTTGCACTATGTTCGAGTATGTGATAAACATTGAGATGATTCATCGTTGATGATAAAATTGAAATGCGATTAAGAGAATTTGCGAATAAAATAATCATGAATATTGATTATATATAACGTGCTATTACGATATAATTATATATTATAGACGCTAAGACAATAGTTCAAGCTTTGATTTACGATCACGTAATAAAGTTGCACTCTTCATCTATGATTAATCAACTGAATAACTTTATATATATATATATATATATATATAATATATATATATAGTTATATATATATATAATATTTGGAACAATGCATATTTCACTTCAATGTTTCCTGAGTATCTCTTTTTGAATTAAAAAATTATGATTCGATTCTTTATAAGAATATATTTATAGCATGTTTTATATATATATATATAAAATTGTAAAATATAGCGAGTGAAGAATTTCATAATATATTTTTTATCAATTTTCAATTATTTTTTTCCTTTATTTCTTCATTCACGTTAAACTTAATTTATTTTTTTCTTGGAATGAGCGTTGATTCATTTCTACGTGTAAGCGTTATTTCTTAGCCATTGTATCACTATATAGTTATTCCATAAATGCAAGAATTATATATATTTCAGATTATAATATTTTGCAAAAAAAGAAAAAAAAATAACGCGGAATCTTTTTCTTCTTCTTCTTCTTCTTCTTCTTCTTCGAATTCTCGTTCACTTTTAAATCAAATTCATCTTTCTCTCCTGTAAAATAATTTTACAGATTCGTCGGACATCGTCGATTCGAAATTAAAGTTAATTCTGGGTCTAATATGGACGTTAATTTTACATTATTCGATATCGATGCCTCTGTGGAACGGGGAGGAGGTGTCTCAGTCCGAAGGACCGAAGCAAAGGCTAATCAGTTGGATAAAGAGTAAAGTCCCAGAATTACAGATCAATAATTTTACCACCGATTGGAACGATGGCCGTGCAATCGGTGCTTTGGTCGACGGAGTCGCATCTGGCCTCTGCCCCGATTGGCCGAATTGGAATAAAGCTGATGCAATTCAAAATGCGTCGGAAGCGATGCAATTGGCCGATGATTGGTTGAATATACCTCAGGTAAATAATCATAATTATTCTTCAATTACAAAATTGAAATGTTGCGCAGAGAAAAAGTATGAATCGAAGGAATCGACGATCCTTTTTTATCCTTTTTCTTGATTCTATCTTACGCAGCTATCTTTTTCACGCAGCTTATCAAACCAGAGGAAATGGTTAATCCGAATATAGACGAAATGTCGATGATGACGTATCTTAGTCAATACCCCAACGCAAAATTGAAGCCGGGGGCACCTCTTCGACCACGTGCCAATAGAAACAGGTATGCAAATTGATTTAAATTAATTTTTAATTTGGATAATTTTTAAAACAAAAAATCAAGATACAGTCGAACAGCAATTCGTATAGATAGAATTTCGTTGAAATGGGAAAAATTGATTGTGATGATTAATGAATCTATTTTGTTTTCCGATTCCAGTATCCCGCCACCGCGGTAAGTTGCGTAGATATCGTGTTTTGACGTTCTTTTTTTTTTTTTTATAGCTGTTTACACTTTTGTCACATAATTAATAATTACGCACAGTTTGATCACGCAATTAATTCCTAACTATTCGATTAAAATATTGTAATAATGTTCTTGTAATTCTTACGCATTAGATAGTTATATTTTGTTGTTGTCCATTTTGTTCTAATCAAACGCCTTAACTCGTCTTAGTAATAGATCGAAGCAAGCATTTTTTCTTTTTCTTTATATATTAATTTACTATAGATAATAATGTAAATATGTGTTAAAAAAAATCTTTCTTTTATATTTTCAACGTCATTATTTATTTATTTATTTATTTTTTTATCAATGATTAAGAATACGTACTTATTACTATTGTTACGAGGAATTATTTCTTTTTTTTATAAATAAAAATTACTGTAAAGAAGTACAAAAATTTAGAGATTAAAATCATAAATTTTAAATAGCCGTACTTTACAAATTGAATATAATTTTGCTCCATCTACGTAATTTTTATGTTTCTTGCTTTATTTTATTTGAAATAGGAATTAGTTTCGAGATAAAGTTAAAGAAATGTTAATTTTTATTTATGGTGATGTAATTTTTGATTTAGAGTACGTGCTTACGGGCCTGGTATTGAACCAACCGGTCCAGTTATAGGAGCACCGGCTAACTTTACCGTCGAAACGTTTTCTGCTGGTAAAGGGGATGTTGACGTCATCGTAGAAGATCCTGAAGGAAATAGAATACCGGTAAGAATATAATTTGTTATGGTGGATGGCTCTACCAATCAATCGTGCGTAAAAAATCGTTAATATTCTTTAATTATTTCACTCTTTAAAAAATTTTGACGTCCTTATTATTATTATTCTTATTATTTTTTTTATCACGTTAGCAAGCATATATTTATCTACTTATCGCGTATAATATGGTTAACCACCGTTCAGGAAACTTCTACGTTCGTTCATTTAATCGCAACTAAATTAGATATAAACCAGCATACGGATGACGTAATAGTTAATTTTATAATGTTTTTACATTTCTTTTTTACGGTTGTTTCGATCGAATTCACGAAATTATTTAATTATTATTTAAAAAATATTTTGAAAATCGAAAAATACACGTTTATTTAATTGAAAACGAACGAAATATAAACAATTAAAATCATTCAAATTATAATTCTGGCACGTGTGATTTAATTGTCAAGACCGTCAATCACACGTTGTCACGTACACGTTTCTCTACCTGTAGAAGAAACTACATTTGCATAAATTATATTAAACAATTAATTGTCAGATTTTCAAATAAATACGTGATCAAAATTGTGATTAATTCGTATTTCTTTTTTTTTTTTAATAATCATATTCTTCTCGAAGGTCGACGTTAGATTCAACAAGGACAAGAATCTCACCTATTCCGTGTCGTATACCCCGAAGAAGGAAGGGCCGCACACGATAAAAGTACTTTTCGCTGGAAGGGAAATACCGAAGAGTCCTTATACGGTGAACGTGGAGGCGAAGGGAGGGGATCCCGGTAAGGTTACGACAAGTGGACCAGGATTACAGCCAGAAGGAGTTATGGCGAACAGACCCACTTACTTCGATATCTTCACAAAGGCCGCTGGACGTGGTGTGCCGGAAGTTATTATCTTGAACGCGCAGGTAAAACGATTATGTAGATATAATAGAAAAGGAAGAAAGACGAGAAATTTAAAAATATTCGCATTTGAAAACGGTGAAAATTTTGAAAGGAACCGGAGACAATCGTGCCTGTGAGATTGCGCCAACCTTTACCAGAAGTGTGGGCATGCGAGTACACCGCCCCCAAGAAAGGCTCGTATTCCGTAAATGTGTTCTTCGCCGGGAAACCGATACCCGGAAGTCCTTTCAACGTTAAAGTAGGCTCAGTGTCGGATACTAAAAAATGCAAGGCCTATGGACGAGGCTTATTACCGAATGGTGTTCGCGTTCAAGACGATGCAGATTTCGTTATCGTCACGAACGACACAGGGGACGACCTGCCCATAGTTAAAATCATCGGTCCAGGAGGGATTAATCAACCTGTACAGTGAGTCATTCGTTCGCTTCTTCTTCTACTGCTCTCTTTTAAATATAACCAATGTTATCGTTAAGAGATAAAGGAGAGCACGTTGTACGTTTCAGCATGACCAAAGTCGATCAGAAAACGCACAAATGCAATTACGTGCCGAACAAAGAGGGGAGGTACGTGGTGATGATCACGTATGGCGGGAAGGAAATTTCCAAGTCGCCTTTCGAGGTGAACGTTGGCCCATACAAGGACTCGTCGATCAGGGTTTGGGGCCCCGGCCTCCGCACCGGGATCGTCAATCACACGGCCAAATTTTTCATCGACGCGAAGAAGGAGAACGCCGGTCTCGGGTTCGCGATCGAAGGCCCTTCGGAGGCGAAAATATTTTGCCAGGACAACGGGAATGGAACCGGCGTTATATCGTATTTGCCAACCGCTCCTGGCCAATACGCGGTTCGCATATCGTGCGACGGCGAAGACATCCCCAAGTCCCCCTACATCGTCGACATTTTACCGAAAGGTGACTTCGATCCTGACAAGGTTCGATTTTACGATACTTCGTACGATATTTGATAAGAAATTTGAAATAATTTCATCTTCTTTAAATTTGAAATTAAATAAAATTCTATAGGATCTTGTCGTCTTATAATTAAATTTTAGAATTTTAATTAAAAATTCATTAAATAATTTAGAGACAGTTATTATTTCATTAATTCATTCATTCAATTCTTCAATTAAAAGACAATTTATTATGCTACCTTTGTACAGTCAATATAAGCAGCTATTTAAATTAAGTTCATGGAGTAGATCGACTTAAAATTATAAACAATAGGACATGTTTTTGATAAACATGAATAATTCATTTGTCGAGTTCCTTTAAATTATTTTACATTAAAATTTTATTATAAAATATATTTTATTACTAATTCAATCATTATTTCTATATTTTTTTAATTTTAATATACATTTTTACATATAAATAAATAAAATTATTAATTTAAATCTTTAATCATCAAAATTAAATTATTAAATTTTTTAAATTAAAAAAAAAATATTATTTCTATAACATTAAAATTTTATCAATCAAAAAATTCTTATTAAAAATTTATAGTAAATTTGAAACAATTAAGAGAAAAGAAAAGAAAATGAATTATACGGTTTTTGTAAATTGAAATCGAGAAACTTAACTCTAATCGTATACAGGTTGAAGTATACGGTCCAGGAGTGGAGTCTTTGCTCAGTGGCAAACCAACGAATTTTACCGTGGACGTGAGAAAAGCTGGCCAAGCACCTTTGGAAGTGATCGTTCAAGACGGGGACGGAAGAGACGTACCCGTTCGTTTGGAGGACAAGCACGATGGAACGGTCCAGTGTCATTACACCCCTATATCTAATTCGGATCACGTTGTAATGGTGAGAAGAAAGAATTTCGTATTTCGAGACTCTATGGAATATCTGCACAACGAATTTTATTTTTATTTTTTTATTTAATTTTTTATTTTATTTTTATATTTAACTCGAGAATATAGAAAAATCTGTATGCAGAATCTTGAAAATTTGTTTCTCGTAGGTGGTGTACGGAGGAGTGGCGACAAAGTACTCCCCTTACAGAGTGAAAGTGGAAGGACTCGTAAATCCTTCCATGGTAACGGCGTACGGGCCTGGGTTGGAGAAAGGGGTGAAGTCGAACGTGCCGACTCACTTCACCGTCAATTGCCGCGATGGCGGCCCGGGCGAGCTTCGGGTGAGCATTAAGGACAGCGAGGAGAAAGAGATTCCGTTCTCGGTCACGGATAACAAGGACGGCACGTACACTGTTACCTACGTGGCACGGGAGCCAGGCGCCTGCGTCGTAAATTTGAATTACGGGGGCGTGAATATACCCCAGTGTCCCATAAAGGTTAACGTGCAATCGAGCGTCGATGTGTCGAAGGTCAAAGTGGACGATCTTGCACGGAGTAAGTATAAAATAATCTGTCTTTCTCTAATCGTAATCGTTATAGTTCGTTATATTATTTAACCGTTTAGAACTCAGTGATGGGCGAAAATTTAATTTAGCTACGAAGTAAAGTTACTTCGATAAGTTATTGTTCAAAACATAATAATAATAATCGCGAATAATTGTAATGGCTTACTGAGAAAATCGGATCGACAATAATAACTACGAATAAAATGTAATTATTCGAGCATTTTAACGAGCAGTAATTAATTTAAAGTAACTTTATTCGAAATTTTTAATTAATTTACTTTTTCAATGCCAATTCGGTTGGAATTAAATGGCATAAAACTTTTCGCAAAGGATGTTTTTTGAACAGGAAAGTTCAACTTGGAAATTTAATTTTTCGTATAGAACTACGTATCAAATTTACACACGCATACACACACAGCAAAATTTTATTCCGATTTATATTTGCAACCACGAAATCATCGTGTCCAATTTGTGTCGAAACACGTGATCTGTATTAAAATAACGACAATGAAATAATATCGACGATTATATATATTATAAAAAAAAGAATCGGTCATCCAAACGATATCCAAAGATATTTACTTTACTCGAGCACTAAATTACTCGAGATCGAAGAGAAAGGCGAAGAAAACTGAAACTGAATTCGAAACTGAATCCATCCAGCCGCCCCGGTGAACAGCTTGCAGCAATTCCGCGTGTTGACCCAGGACGCGGGCAGGCCGGCGGACTTTCAGGTGACGATCACAGCTCCATCGGGGAATCGCGTCAAGGCTCACGTGGTCCCAACCCACGAGGGTTACCTGGTGAATTTCACGCCCACGGAGCTCGGCGAATACCTGTTGGCGATCAGTTTCGGCGGAGAGCCGATAACGAATCAGCCGTATCGATTGACCTGCGTGCACGGCTCCGACCCCGAGAAAGTTCGTGCTTCCGGGCCGGGCCTATCCCACGGGGTGGTGAACAAGCCGGCTGAGTTCGTGATCGACACCCGTGGAGCTGGCCAAGGCAACCTCGGCGTCACCGTCGAAGGCCCCTGCGAGGCTGCCATCAATTGCCGCGACAACGGCGATGGCACGTGCTCCGTCGCGTACCTGCCGACCGAGATCGGCGATTACGGTATCAATATCACGTTCAACGAGAAGCACATCCCTGGATCACCGTTCCAGGCAATCGTTGTAAAAGACGTCGATGTGTCGAAGATAAAGGTCACTGGAACCGGGATACAACCGAACGGTACCGTGCTTGTCGTGTTCCAGAGTGTTCACCGATTTCGATTTTGCTTTTCATTAACAGAGATTTTCAGTGTTTCCTGGTTTCTTTTCTCTTTCTTTAATTATTTTTTTTAATAGTTTCGTATATGGAATGTATCTTAATTCTTCTTCGTTATTTCTCACGTTATATAAACGGTGCACATTATGCATGCTTTGTGGTATTTTTGAACTTATATTTTTTTGCTTTGTTAGAAAAGGCATATGACGTTGAATTAGATAGCAATCTAGGGGAATTATTGTCACCTGGAAGTTGAAGTCGTCCATACTTTCGGAAGAAACAAAGGTTTCCGCCCTCCTCCCCCTTTACCTTATCCCTAAAGATTTAGATTTAAATACTTTTCTTTTCATTTGCAGCAAGAAAGTTTAATCGCTTTAGCGAGCACCGAGTTCTTCTTGCGTGATTGTTTGTTTTAATTCAGAATTTAAAAATATACGCACACACATCGTTAACATAATAACACGAATTTTTGAATTTCAGGTCCGTGCGTTAATCGCGCGACGGAATTCACCGTCGACGCGCGAGCCCTCGCGAAGGGGAAAAACGAGATCGACAAAGTTTCGTGTAGGATCAACAATCCGAGCGGCAACACGACCGAGAAAGTGATCGCTCTACAAAGTGACGGGACGTATTGCGTCAGTTACGTGCCGTTCGAGGAAGGCCCCCACACCATAGACATACGTTACGACAACGTGCCCGTGCCTGGTTCACCGTTTTCGGTCAACGTCCAATACCGCAGCGACCCGAGCAAGTGCAAAGCGTACGGGCCAGGCTTGGAGAAAGGATTCGTGAACAAGTACAACGTGTTCGTCGTAAACACGAAAGGTAAAAAGAAGCTTGGAATTCTCCAAATTGGAATCGACGCGATTATTCGATGGAGAGAATAACGAAAATAAATGATTAATTGTTGTTGTTCAGACGCGGGAAACGGGGGTTTGGCTATATTGATGGAAGGCGATGACGGTTCGGAGGTGATTTGCAAGGAGAATGACGATGGAACGTGCAAGGTGCAATATTACACGTCGGCGCCCGGCGAATACGAGATATCCATCAAGTTTGCGGAACAGCACATTCCCGGATCCCCCTTCCAAGTATTGGTCGTTGACGAGACGCAGGCGAGCAACGTGACCGCTTACGGGGCGGGTCTGGAAACGGTGAGAGAAGGGATACCTACGAAATTTATAGTGAACACCTCGAAATGCAATTCGGCGCAATTGGATGTAATGTTGAAAACGAACAAAGGGCGTGTTCAAAAGCCGGTGATTAAAAACTGCGGGAATGGTATATACGAGGTCACTTACCAACCCCCGGCTGCTGGAAGCAATTTGCAAGTTGGGGTCAATTTTGACGGCGAAAATATACCAGGAAGCCCTTTCAAACCGGTAGTTTTGCCCACCGTCGAGCCAAATAAAGTCGTCATCTCGGGACCAGGCGTCTCGCCTGTTTGCACCGCCTCCTTCCCCGTCGATTTCATAGTGGATACTTCGAAAGCTGGATACGGGGATCTCGAGGTTCAAGTGTTGGTAAGTTGAAATTTCGATATTTGAAGAAGTATTATGTACAGCGTTGTACAATACTTCTTTCTTGAATTTTAAATCGTTGGTTTTTTTTTTGTATCTAGGGTCCGGATCAAATGCCTCGTAGGGTTGAAATTCAGGATCTCGGGGATGGGAAATACAAGGCGACTTACTTGCCCGACGATTGCGGCCGTTACAAGGTCAACGTAAAGTACGGGGATAAAGAGGTGCCTGGATGCCCAATATTCGTGCAGAGCGTGTCCACCGGAAAAGCTGAGAAATGCAAGATCAAAGAGGGTATTCAACACACTTTGGCTCAAGGTGAAGAGTATTGCATTACCGTGGACACCGAAAATGCAGGCCGTGGCGCGGTGACTTGTCGTATACGATCTACTTCTGGAAGGTAAGTTTCAATTTCTGTAAAATTATAAATATATCGTGTCGTTTAAAAAAATCAAAATTGGTTTATATGATTATTAGACTGTAGATTTTTATGTAGAACTACGTTACGTTAAAATTAATATACAGAAAATATTTCGTATTGTGTAAAATACGTGCTAAAAAGACACGAATAGAAATTAAAAATTTTGTTATTAAAAATCACTTGGAATGTAGAGAAAATCGTGCCTCTGAAGTCAGTTTTTGATTCGTTCCGATATCTCAATCAAATGTCGAATTATAAGGATTCAAAGTTTTCATAATAATTGCACGAAATGTTATGAATGGGCCAATGACCTATATTTTTTCTTGGAAATGCGTATTATGTCCTTCCAGGAATCGCGTCTGGAGTTTAGGATAGGTCAGTGAGACGAGTGCGATCGAGAGATAAAGACGGAGATATCGAACAATTAAAAAATTACCTTTTTCTTTACACGACTATATCTCGAGAACTGAAAGTCGTATCGGGATAAATCAAAAAACGTTTTAAAGGGGAATGTTTTATGTTTCTAATGAGCTTTTATTCGTTGATTTTGAGTCACTATCTTCGGAGTTAGAGCGATTCAAAGTTTTCCTAATTTTAATAGGAATTCTCTTAAGAGAATTTCAAGAAATATGTTTATTTTGAAATTCTATAGGTTTATTTAATATAAAATATTATATAAAATTGCAGAATATATGAAAAATATTGATCATTGTATGAAAATTTGTATCAATTATTCACAGTCTAATAATTATTTATGTATTATTAATAAATATTTCTACTTTCATAACATAACATACATTTAACTAATATACGTGTATCGAGATTAACGAAGGTATAAGTCATAAAACTTTCACACAATCTATTGCACTTGAGATATTGATACGTTTATTCTAACTAAATTAGCATTTTGGCACAATGTAAAGACCAAGTGTCATTTAAAGTGATAGACATAACATATCTTGACACGTCTTATTCAAGAGAAGAGTTGTGATACATTATGTGGAAACCTTATAATCGATATGTTCCATGAAAATTATTTTATTACTTGTTGAAAATTATTAAGTTAAAGTAGAAATTTAATGAATTTTACATATACACATATATATATATAAATTATTGAATATAATATTATATATTCAAATTAATTATATAAAGGATTTTGAGTTCCTTATAAATGAATATTTTATATTTTTTTGTGAATTTTTTTATATTAAATTGTTTAAATTATTTTTTTGTTTTAAAATCGTTTAATATTAATTTTAATACAATTTTAAATATTTTATTTACGAATATATCTAGAATACTTTTGTATCCATACTTAAGATGTCAGGAGATTGTGTCTTTAATGGTCAGCCATACGAATAGGAAAAACCAATCAAATTTATGATGCAAATTGATATTTGCATTTTTTTGAAAAATCGAACATTACAATTCGAACAATCTGCTATTATTATATTTATAATTGTTCGTAATTATAAATATTCGGATTTAATTTTTCTTCACGGTGTTATAAAATATGATAATTGATTGTACAAACATTTTAAAAAAATACCAATTGAAATCTTATTTCATATTTTAAATATATATTATAAAAAGGTACATATATTTTCTATGCATAGAGAATTTAAATAGGAATTTTATTTTTATTTAAAATAGGAATAGTGCAATATAAAACAAAATCCATGAAAGATCATTTTATTATTGTCGTTTTACGAGGCGTCAGATGAAACGTTCTGCGATTTCTATAAATATAACTTACATACCAACGGATCCAGAGGCATAGTTAAGAAATCGTATCAAAAGACTCAACATCGATAAATTTACGTTTCAAAAATAAATATCGAGGTCATGGTGAAATTTTTAAAATAAGAGAAGCCCCAAGATATTTCAGTGAAATGTTCAGTGAAATAGCGTGAGAAGAAGAAATATAGAAGGGAAATAAAGAAGAAATTTGTTAAATATTATTTCAAAATCCTATTAAATTGTTTCAACATTTGGAAGAAACAGAGATACTTGAGTACGAGGCGACAAAAAGAGCGATCAATTTTTCAATTTTCATCAATTTTAATATCTCCTCTGTCTTCTAGCGAGGTAGTGGATATCGACATCGAGGACAACGGAGATGGCACAGTGAACATTTATTACACTGTGGCGGATGCTGGTGACTACACTCTCAGTATTAAATTTGGTGGTCAACCGGTACCGGAAGGATTTTATACATTCACAGTAAGTCACCATTTCTTTCCATCAATTTCCAATTTCTACAGATTCTTTTTCTTTCTCTTTCTCGAAGATCGAACGGATTCGAAAAACTATCTCACGATTTTAGAATAGAACACAGATTATGTTTGCGCGTTTTATCTTTAGAATGTTTTGAAATTTACTTTGTAATTGATATATAATTTAATTTTATCGTTTCTTCGGTTGAATCTAGAATCAGTGAAAGTGGTGAAGTTTTAAAACGATTCGAAACGATTATTGGAAAATATACGAGCACACGATAGAACGAACAAGTGCGAGGTATATCTCGCGAATAAAATTTCTATGTTAAAAAATTATCATTATTGTCTTAACTTTTTTAAAGGGATAAAAATTGTACATTTATTTTTCACACATACGAGAAAGTAACATAGTGAACATAGTTGATTGGGAGAGAAAAAAGTGCAGCTTGTTTGTCACGTTTATCTGTGATTAATTTTTTTTTTTTTTTTATATAAAACAGCTATATAGTTTCTTGGTGAAGGGTGGGGCGGCAGGTATCTAACTATAGAGACAAGATATACTGCAGGATATATTGTCGCCTTTGGTTTAGTCTCCAGTGAAACAGTTCACTTCGACGGTTCATTGGAATAGTGTCTGTCATTTTGACATTACTCGTATCTTTCATCTCATGTGAAGTTTCTAACGTTCCGTCCAAGTGTTTTATTTAAGCACTGTCTATTTTCCAACAGAATCACGCGAACAGTTTCAAATATCAAGTTTAACGAAGAAAATTTAAGTAAGTATCCATTGACACGTAGAAAAAAAAAAAAAAGTTCAATCGAGTATTTATCGAGTGATTCAATATTTTAAAACAATCACGTTTGAACAATCTATTCGATATTCGTGATGAAGTATATACAACTTCAATTACGGTGATATCTTGTATAAATTATATAAATTTATATTAGACGTTGTTTTGATTTGATTTTGTGAAAATATTGAACGACTTGGACTCGTATTTAAAATCTTTCGAGAAGTCGAATTTTATTCTTCAGCGAGAAACTGGACTGGATTTATACAAATTTTATTTGTAAACTAATCTAAATCTGGCCTCCATTCGAAGTAGTGCACTTCTGCATCGGTACGATGATACCACTCTATCAACTTCTGCTATATGCCTCAAATACGTTCCAAAAAGCATCTCTTACGATCGTTTGTAATTCTTCTTTTTCTTCTCTTTATTTTTTTTCTTACGTAAATTTTATTCAAATACATTCAAGAATATGGTTTTATATAATTGAACGATAAAAGCAAAATGATTGAAACACGTTTACGAGAGAGGGCATTGATATATTACGTAGTTTGAAACGAAAACAATTGCTCTTTCACTTTTTATACGTATTTCGAGATAATTAACGAATTTATCTTAGCAGCTCGTTCTGACAAACGTCCAAACATTTATATTGGTGACATTTATATGTTTTTTGTATTTAAATCGTCGTCGTCAATTCGATAAAGAATGTGCCAAAAAATAAATTTCATGAAAAATCGGATATAATTCAGGAAAGGATTAATTACTTCATTTTTCATATAATTTCTTATAGATTACAGAAATTTAGTATAAATCATTCGTGAGATATAAAAAAAACACGAAAGTTTTTAATGAAAATGTTTAAAAAAAATCTTTTAAGAATTTAAAAGAATTTAAATTAAAAATTAAAAATTTTTCAAATGATTTTTAACGTAGTATTTTAATTTTTTTCCAAGCTATAAAATTTCCTCAAACGAGATATAAAATATAATGTACTTGCATTCTTCTAAAAGCATAAATTTTTCAAACTTAATAAATTAAAAAACAAATACATCGACACAAATTAATTTACATTTATTCGATGTTTCATTGATTCAATGTCAATCTATCGATTGAAGTAAGGATAAAAATGAAGGGACAGAGTATCAGGTATTATAAATAAAGTATTCTCACAGCGGAATGACATGAGGATGAGCAACAGGAAATTATGAATTAATCGAATTATAATAATAATCTAGTGGAAGATTATGATATTCCTACGGAAGAATATAAGCGGAAGGAAGAATTTTATGTGAATCTTTTAGTGATCTAGTTTGAAATTCAATACGCATCTGGTATGATGGCGGTCTCTTAAACTATTTTGAGTACAAGTCAGGCTTTCCCAAATTTATAAACAGAAACGTTTGGAATAGATAGAGGAATATTGAATTAATACAAGTGATAGTTTAGATTAAACGTCTCCATTTGTCGGCCTGTTTTCTAAGTTATTACCTTCGAACACGAGAAAAGTTCCTCTTCGTATTAAAGGGGGATTTCTGTAAATTTCAAGGAGACTAATTGTAATAATCATTTCGAGAAGAGAAATTCACAAAATTCCACAGTGATCCACTCTTGATATTATTCCAACTTGAATGCGTCTCTCGTGTACTTTTTCCCCCCTTTGTATTAGCTAATGCTGTGAAATATTATTTCGAAAATAATAAATAAATCTTCAATTACAAAATGAGACTTCTTCGACAAATTGTATCAACTACTTCTTACTTAACTATTTAACTGAAATTAACATTTTCTGAAACTACATTGGAATTACTTGTCATCACTTTATTAATTGATAAGAAAAATTTTCTTCTGAAATTTACTTTATCTTAATTTGACGCAAATATGTTATTCAAATTTTTGTATTATTATTATGATGAACAAATAACGGATAATCGATCGCACGATACCGTTGATCGAGTTGAAGAGAAGTGAACTGAAAGTTACGAGTTGTTAACAGTGAGAGCGAAGAATATTCGAAAAATTTTCTCGATTATGGTGTATTGTCTTGTCTAGTATTGTGCAATTAATATCTATTATCTTTTTATAACGTGGTTGAGTGGGGGCTAGCCGGCTATTATGGTAACATCGAATACACAGCATTGTGCCCGAAATTACCGTCAGTTAGCACGAGTTCCGTGACGACCACCGTCCAGACTGGTTCCTGCTGTACTATATTACCTCTTTAACGCGCATATCAAGGTACGCACCTATCATCGAGATGATCCATTGTGAATATATAAGGAAGGAAAAAAGAAGAAGAGAAATTTTGTAGGGAATATTAATAATTAGAAATTAACACGGTTAACTAACCGTAGTGTCGAGTGTCCTGATTTCAAGTATCTTTTAAAACATACGTGGGAAAATCTTAATTGAAATCGAAATGAGATAAGAAGATTATTTGAAATTATCTATCTTTTTGGAATGTTATTTTTAATCTTGTTGTTTAATATATATACGTACACGTGTATATTTTATACAATATCATTTCGAATCAGTGTTCAGATCTGCTTATGAATTCAGTGCTACTTATGAGTATCTCAAAAACTCTTATACCTTCAAAAATTTCACTTTTTATTTTTATTATTCGATTTTCAAAACGATTTGCAAGGTAAACTTTATCGTTACATTTATTTTTTTTAATAATTGTGTCAATCTTGATATCCAAAATCTAGAATCGAGAAAATAATGGCGACGAAAGAACGATCAAAGAAGGATCAAAAGGAAGAATATGTAATTCGTTCCGATTATTTTTATTTAAATTTAAGTTTCTTCAAATCAAATAAAATATTCTTTTATTTTCTCTAATGGATAAAATGAAAAGAAGAAATCAATACCGATTAACGAAATATCCTTTGAGAAATCGTTGCTTTTTACCGATCAATAAGATATTATTGAAATTTATATGAATTAAATGAAAAATATATGGGATTCAACGACAAAACAGGTGGAAAAGCGATTGAGCAGGTGTGTTTACAAGAGATCTTATAACGAATTTTTCACGTGATATATATTTTGCAATAATTTTGTCATGATTACATAATAATAAATTCTTTACACCTAGTCTTTGGTTTGGCTTGGGACCAGTCTCAAAATACATAAATTCTATCGTAATGAACTGTAACGCGTATTATCGCTTGATTTCAGAAATTCCTCTGTAATTTTATCATTTATGTCTCAATCATATTATCCAACATTCATATTCAATTTCTTGGAAAAAAGCAAGCACGTAAATGGACGAGACACAAAGAGGGTTGCAAAGTCCTTTTTAGGAGGATTAATTTTTTTAAATTACATTTCCATTCACAAAGATATCGGAATGATCTCTTTCCCTTATTTAATTCACTCGTTACTTTTTCAAATTCTCTTATATAGGAAGAAGAGTTGCATTCGAATACGAATCCTTTGCACTATGATTATTCCTCCCTCTAAAGTCTTAGAGAAAAATAAAATTGTCAGAGAGTTAACAGGCTTCGTAGTTAAGAAAGGGAATTTAGAATTTGAAAAAGATCGAAAGATTATTCCATTCAGAGTGAGAAAGATTTCTATTTTATATCTCTATACAAAATCGAGACTTTCAAGAGTTCTAGGCTTCGAATTATATTCTCCATAATCTTGAAAATTTCGAATCGTTTGAATTTGTTCTTGATCGAGCCAATAGATTTAATTTTGTGAAAATCTGTCTAAGCGAAAAATAAACTTAAGAGATGCGCAAACAGGAGGGAAAATATAGATATATTTCAGATAAACTGACCTCGCCTTCTTTTCCACGGACGAGCTATATGCGACGTGGATATTATAATTTGTTTTTGAAACAATGTTCCAGGCCTCAGAGGAATATCGAGAGCATAGCACGCATAAAACCCAGAGAGCGAGGAGGACTAGACAGAAGCAGGAGCAACGCATAGTAGAGCAACACTCTTCCACCATCCAAGAAAGTTCGATCGTATCGAAGAAGAATTTCGACGTAGTCCGGTTGAACAACATCCTTTTGCCGTTGCTGGAGGGAACCGTAACGTGTAAGTGTTAATGCAATAATAAACGAATTCCCGAATTCTTTTAACAAGTCTATTGTTTCTCGTTAAATCGTTAAGTTGAGCCATCATTGGAAAATGTTCAAGGATAATTTTCATCCAATTTTTTGAAACAATAAATGTCTTTAAATAATCGTGCGATTTTTACGAGTTTGATAGTAAATAATTTAGGTTTCTTGGCAACGTATAACGAATTCCAAACACCAGATTTCCACATTATTATTATGTTTTTCAAAATATTTTTCACGAAAAGGAAACGTTGATGCAGGAGAGGAAAGGGGATAAAATAAAATTTATCGTATACAAAGAGATTGGAAATAACATTTGCAAATGAATTTTTCACTTTTTATTAAATCTCACAACGATAACACCGGATAGAATTTTAATTAAATTGTAAAATGACAAATCGACTTTTGTAACTCGATTATGGACTCGATTATAATTCATTTTATGAGTTGCGTACAAAATTAAATTAGAAATGTAATATATATTTTTTCCACACACTCTGCTTATAATTTATCCACGGATTTACAATATTCTTCTTCAACGAATGTTAAACAAAATGATAAAGCGACAAGTGTTAGCATTATTCATCTTGCCTCGTGGCACTACGTATGTCATATTTTACGCTTAGCTTCAATCCTAGCAACTATTCGTTCTATATCTCTATATTCGCGTGCTTTTTCACGAAAAAGTATAGTTGGATGGAAAGATGGACGGATAGAAATATATCGAGGGGGAAGAAGAGAGAAAAATGAAAGCGAGGAAGAGAGAGAGAGAGAGAGAGAGAGAAAGGTATGTCGACGGCTGTGTCGGAAGCGAGGCGGTGATATTAATACTGGATGATTAAGTGGCTCCGGATGTGCGGATTCGTCACTGGCCCAAAAATCGAAGCCCGAGTTTCAAAATTACTAACTAGAACGATGGAAATCTTCAGAGATCTTTGCTTCTCTCTCTCTTTCTCTCTCTCTCTCTCTCCATTATCTTTGATCTTCGCCTAATTGTATTTTGTAGTCGCCTTGACGATTATCAAAATAACATCGATTCGGATCGATGATGGCACGAAAGTAACACGAGAGACAAATAAATCGAGGGAAAGAAATATTATAGGAATAGAAATAACATCGAGAAAAGTATAAAAAAAGAAAAAAAAAAGAAATGTGAATTTAATTATTTTAACATCAAGTTTTATCTCTGCCAACGAGAAACTCGCCTTTTCAAAATAGCGAAGGCGATAAAAATAATATCGGGGAAAAGTTAAATATAAATCACAAATATCACGAATCTCGAATTTAATTATCTCGATATCAATCTCGACTTTAAGAAAATTAATCCGTTCGATCATCGAGGCGCGCACCATCGGGTGTAATAAAATATGGTGCCGGTAAATAAAATGGCTCTCGTAACATAGTTGCGCCGAGGTACATATGCTAGATCGAGGTGTTGACATTGTTAATCGGGAGCGTATTAAGTCCGCCAATTAATTCTCTCGGTGCGCACGTTCATCGATATCTTGAGAGGAACGATTTTAACCAATTTAGACGCGCAATGAATAACGGTGACCGTCGCGTAAATTCATCGTATCACGCTTGTTTCCAATTAATCAAGAGTCCCGATTTCTCGTGTTACCTTTGGCACGCGTTTAAACGTATTACACGACATATATATATATATCTATCCCCCTTCGCTCGGAACCACTTCCTGCGCGAAGCAGAGAACGGCGGCCAGTGTCTAGGATGCGCCAAATACCACTCCCCTATCTATCTCGATGAGAACTCGTCCCGATTCTTTCCTTTATTCGTTATATACGGCCGATTATGTAATTACGATGCAGCAGGGTAAATTAAATTCGATCGAGCCGTTTCGAAATTATTAAAATGGACGGTCGGTCAACAGACGTGTCTAAGTTGTGTTTAAATTGTGGTGAACCGACGTAAGTGTATCGGATAACCAAGTGTATGCGTTCATCTATCAAAGTAATGACGATATATATATATATATATATATATATATATATATATATATATACGTATATGTTGTAAGGAGGGAAATACGAGCAACCTGTTGAACCCTACGAATATAATAATATTAATTCCTCGTAGCCGATTTTGATTTGAACAGGCTCGATTAAATGGCGATAATCATGTAACGAAGCTTAGATTGGAGGAATAGGTTTGGAATATAAATATATCGGGGTTCAAGGGGGTTAACGAGAAATCTATGCAGAGATTCGAAGTTATTAGGATTATTAGGTTTCCATGGATTTTTTCCAAAGATTCTTCGAATTTGTATCGAGTGATCGCTTAGATTTGGAATCCTGGGTGATCAAGTTAGATTTCACGTAATATATCTTATAATTTGAATATACGGTGAAAGCGCGATAGGGAAGGGTATGCCTTTAACAACGATACGGGGAACGGATTTATTGGATTAGAAACGTGTAAATGTTGGTCCAATCTAAAAATACGGATTTATTCCCAGATTCTCTACGTCTCATTAAGTTTGAATTTATTAACGTTCATACTGCCAAAAACCAATCACATCTCTCATGTTACAAACCATTTACATTGTACATTGCCGATCCGAAAAAATTATAAAAGTTGCAAAAATTATTTTCTAAATAAAAAATAACACGATATACATCAAAATATTCTACGCAACTCTCAATTGTCAAGTCACAGTCAACATACCAATAATTATTTTTTCAAAAAGATTCGAATGAAACGATTTATCTAATTGAACGGATGCGCAAAATTCCAATTGGAATTTTTTTCGAAAAAATTCGAAACTTTTATTTACTCACCAAAACGCGCTTCCGTAAACTTATCCAGATCCGTCGCGTACGCGATTCTATCGCGAAAAAATTCTTCTCACCCTTTCCAAAGAATTTGTCGGTAGGAAAATTAGAAAAAAAAAAAAAAAAAGAAAACTAGAAAAAATAAGATAAGAATCACTTTCGTTCCACACTCTAGCGTTCCATGCCTTGGAATCGGAGCTTTCTCGTTACCTGCATCCTCCCTCGCACAATCGCGCGACACGGTTACCCAAAATTCGATCCGTGCACGCGCGTATGACAGAGATAGAAGAGATTTATTAGACACGAGGCGACCACCGTGCGATACAAAGTCCGTTGGTAGGTTGTTCTGGAAAAAAAGAAGGTCTCCCCGGGGCTCTGGCATCGTTTACTCGGTAGCGATGCCCGGCTTCATCGTCAGTCGCGCCAGAGATGTGCCCTCGAGAAGTCGATTAAACTTGGCGTGTCGATTCACGGCTGGAACCAATATCGGGGGATATATAATAAGTTTTTTTTTTTTTTTCTCGCGTTCAAAATTCCTGGGACACCCGAGAGATTAAATTAAATAATAATTTGTCAAGGAAGAGACGGAATCGAGGAGGGATTTTCTTACCCGTGTAACCCGTTCGGTCGGTCTTTCTCCTCCCACGATTTAGAACGTGACTATCTTCGCCGTTAAAAAAAAAAAGAAAAAAAGAAAAAAAAAACGACACTTTTGCATAATTATATTTTCCTTCTATACACGCACCGAGATACGAGATTTCGTTTCTACCTCCCTCGAGGAATTTGATCGTCGATACGATTTTCGATGGACGATTGTATCAGTGTTCTTCTTCTTCTTTTTTTTTTTTTTTTTCCTTTATCCTATTTTTCAAACACGAGAGTCGTTCCTCTTTTCTTTTAACGAAAGTGTTTATCAGGATACGAATTTTATATCTCGGGTATATTTGATACACGAGGGTGCATTCGTGTTTTATCGGGTGTACAGTTTTTCCCGAATTCTTTTTTCACTCGCTTACCTTATATTATGTGATTTTTTTTTTAACGTTAAATCGAAAAGTGGAAACGGACGGAAGATGCAAATAAAGGAAAAGAGAAACGTGGATAAAGTGGATTTTTAATCGATTCGTATGCATGTTTCTTTATATCATTATACGATCGGCAATACTGGAGATATAATTTTCGGCCATCTATTTTTTTCGTTAATCGATAAAATTTTCTGATAATAATATATGTTATACAAACTAATTATTAATCGCTTAAACAGGTGTAGTTAATTAACAAATATCTCTTCTAAACTAAACCCTATATTATTTCTAATCCTTGAAGAAATAACAATTATTAAACTAATACATCCTTAAACCATCCCTCTGGATGAATTTCGATAAAAGAGAAAAAAATCGAGTCAATCTATCTACTAATTTTTAATCCTTTCCTTTTTTGTGGAAAACGTGTGTCTTAAAAATCTGGTCGAGAGATGATCAAGATCGCGGACGTTTATAGAGATTCAATTTCTTTTCTTTTTTTTTTTCCAAATCTAATCAAATCATTTCACACCTTTTCTTTTTTTACATATCGCACACATCATCCACAATCTTTCACATTAGGATAGATCTAATAAAACGTCCGCGATCTAATTATTCACCCGTTCGAAATTATATTGCGTATTCGACAGTCGATTCGAATTGTCGTCGTATCGTCAGCGATCGTATAATGTTATTCGTATCAGTGAGTGGACCGATATGGTTTGGGAGGAAGAGGAGGTCGAAACCACGTGGCAGGAGGTGTCGACCTTCTACAGATACGGATTGAAGAGCGTTATATGCAGTCAATACGATTACGCTGAACGTGGGACGATCTGTTACACCAGGATTGATCCGGAAAACGAAGGGACGCCGCCCGGCCTCGATTTCTCTCCGTTAATATTTCAGAGCCTTTTCTACGTGCAAACGAAAAAAGGTTTCGATGCTCAGGAAATCATGTGTTTTCCTTATCACCTCGTAATTTCGCGAAACGTGGAATTTATCTTATTTTACTTTATTCGTATCGTAACGATTAAGTTAGAGAATTCTGAAAATATTCCAATTATTGTCTATATTTTTTCCCTGTATCTTCTAGCCGAAGTAAAAATGCCTAGCGGGAACATGGATAAACCAGTCATCGAAGACAATCACGATGGCACAGTGTCCATTAGATACGATCCCAGGGAAGAAGGGCAGCACGAGCTTTCGGTGAAATTCAATGGCGAGCATGTTCAAGGTTTGTGCGAATATAATCGGTGTAATAAAATCGGAGTTAAAAAATTAGATTTTGTTTCTTCGTGCAATTCGTGAATATCCGTAATATTGTCGTAGTTTTGATTTTTCGAACTAATATACTCTTCGTCGATCATTAGGTTCACCGTTCAAATTCCACGTGGACTCTTTGGCGAGCGGATACGTGACTGCGTACGGGCCAGGTTTAATATACGGCGTATGCGGCGAGCCGGGAAACTTCAACATCTCCACGAAAGACGCTGGAGCCGGTGGCCTTTCGTTGTCGGTGGAAGGACCCAGCAAAGCTGAGATCTCCTGCCACGACAACAAGGATGGAACAATCTCGGTCTCTTATCTACCAACCGCTCCGGGAGAATACAAAATCGGCGTGAAATTCGGTGACAAACACATTCGGGGCAGCCCTTACGTTGCCAAAATCACAGGTACGCGATTCATTTTTCTTCACGATCGTTTGAAAAATTTTCAAATAAAAGAAAAAAAAAAATACTCACAAAATATCTATCTCGTGATCTTTCTTAGGATGAAAAAGAAATCAAATTTTTGATAAAAAGAATGGCAAAAGTCAGTTTAAGAGTATAATATCGCTCGTTAACGCGAAGCGATGAAAGCGAGAACACCTATTCCCGAATAAATATCGTACCAGCGACACTTAAGCGGACAATAAAATATATTTGGAACAAAGAAATAATTTAGTAATTTTTTCTAGGCGAAGAAATAAAAAAAAACAAATCAAATTCTAATGTAAAAAAAGAGAATAATCAAAATATCTATTTAACGATCTTTTTGATCTTTTCTTGGATAAAAAGAAATCAAATTCCTAATAAATAGAACCTCAAAAGTCGGCTTAAGCATCGCAAAGAATACAGTATTGTTCGTTATTCGCTTATTCTTGTTTCTTATTCTCGCCTTTGATGCACTCGACAAATGAATGACGAACAAGAACATCTATCCCATATAAATAAATATCGAACCAACTTGGAACAAAGAAACAATCTAGCAATCTTTTCTAGGCGAGAAAATTAAAAAAGAAATCAGTAAAAGAAAAAAGTAATCACAAAATATCTATCATGATCTTTTCTTTGCACTCGATAAGTGAACAAGAACACCTATCTCATACGAATAAATATCGAACCAGCTTACTGCTGGATAATATTGTACCTGGAACAAAGAAATAGTTTAGTAATCTTTTCTAGGCGAGATCAAAACAGAAATGGAATTTCCAATAAAAGAAAAAAGTAATCGTATTGTATCACAAAATATCTATTTCCCGTGATCTTTTTTCTCAACTCGACGAGTGAACAATGAACACACCTAATCCCAATAAATATCGAACCAGCTTATTGTGGATAATAATAATATTATGGATAACAAAGAAATAGTTTACTAATCTTTTTTAAGAAATCGAGTTTCCAAAAAAAAAAAAAAAAAGAAAAAAGTAACAGAGGGAACAAGATAAAAATATCTATCTTCGACGATGTTTTGCAGGCGAGGGCCGTAAGAGAAACCAAATCTCGGTCGGTTCATCGAGCGAGGTCCAGTTACCGGGCAAAGTGACGGACTCCGACATAAGATCGTTGAACGCTTCGATCACGGCCCCGAGCGGGCTCGAGGAGCCCTGTTTCCTCAAGATGATGCCGAACGGGAACATGTGCGTCTCGTTCACCCCCCGCGAGGCCGGCTCCCACACGGTCGCCGTAAAGAAGCTGGGCAAGCACATCCAGAACTCGCCGTTCAAGATCGACGTGAAGGACAGGGAGGTCGGGGACGCGAAGAAGGTGAAGGTGTCCGGGGCCGGTTTGGTGGAGGGGAAAACCCACGTGGAGAACTTTTTCTCGATCGACACGAGGAACGCGGGTTTCGGCGGTCTCTCGTTGTCGGTGGAGGGGCCTAGCAAAGCGGAGATCCAGTGCAAGGACAACGAGGACGGCACGTTGAACATCTCTTACAAGCCTACCGAGCCGGGGTACTACATCATCAATCTGAAATTCGCCGACCACCACGTGGAAGGGTCGCCGTTCACCGTCAAGGTGACCGGGGAGGGTAGCAACCGGCAGAGGGAGAAGATCCAAAGGCAGAGGGAGGCCGTGCCGATCACGGAAGTGGGAAGCCAGTGCAAGCTCACGTTCAAGATGCCCGGCATCACGTCGTTCGATCTCGCCGCCACGGTCACCTCCCCGGGGGGCGTGACCGAGGATGCGGAGATCAAGGAGGTGGAGGACGGCCTGTACGCGGTCGCCTTCGTGCCCAAGGAGCTCGGGGTGCACACCGTCTCCGTTCGATACAAGGAGATGCACATACCTGGATCGCCGTTCCAATTCACGGTCGGCCCTTTGAGGGATGGCGGGGCGCACAGGGTGCACGCGGGCGGCCCAGGATTGGAAAGGGGCGAGCAGGGAGAACCGTGCGAGTTCAATATATGGACGAGGGAGGCCGGAGCTGGTACTCTGGCCGTGTCCGTCGAGGGACCCAGCAAAGCTCAGATCGACTTCAAGGATCGAAAAGACGGCAGCTGTTACGTCAGCTACGTCGTTTCCGAACCCGGTGAGTGTCTCTTTCGCTTTATTAGCGAGGGCAGATAGCAGTGGCCGAGTTCTTTTTATTTTTTCTTTGAATATGATTGTTCGTTAAAAATGAAAAGAAATATTTTATAAATTATTTTACAACTGCATTATTTCCTTTTGCACGATCAGAACTGGACGGGGTGAGAAATTAATTAGTTTAAATTTTAGAATAAAGTTAAGCGATTTAGGGTTAAGGTTTATTTAAAATGCTGTAGTTGACACGCTTTTCGTACGATATTGGTTGTTCGTTGTAATTAACTTGTTCGACTTAATTCGAAATAATTTTATTCTTAACTTCAATGTTTAATGCGCGTGGTTTGCTCTTAAAAATAAAATTTTATATTTACTTTAGCTTGTTGAAGCGAATTTTTAAATAATGAGCGAAAAAGAACGAGATTATTTATAAATAATGATCTTTATAGTCAAAATTTTGTTATTCGGTTTAAAGAAATTCGAATACTTATGCTTTTTAAAAGCATTACACTTTTTTGTGTAATGCTTTTTTTCATTTTTTCTTCAAAGTAAATCAGTTATATCGATGCGCGAGCAACAAAGAATTAGTTGAATGGCGCAGGAACAATACCTCCAGGAATATTGTCACGAGCAGTTTGTTGTTACTAAGTAATAGATAATGAAAATTCATAGTTCTCTAATTGCAACATAAGTGTTCGTAAAACAGTCTACCGTTTAACTGTCATTTAAGTCATGGATGTTTGCCAACGTCGATAATTCATATTTTAGTCGGTTAGTCACCTTGAAAGTTGTATTGCCCATTTGGACTACTAAATCATTTTCAAGTGAATCATGCAAACATCGATATTAATTAAATTGTTGCGATGTTTGTAAACTCCTGTTTACATGTCATTAGGAGCTTAGTTAAAATCATTGCAATTAGTATTATATTATCCTCTCGTGGCGTTTCGTACGTATCGTATATAACGAATAAGAGGCAAAAAAATAAAGAAGAAAAATTTTAATTTACCGTAAAATTTACATTCTCGTACATTCGATTTTTTTCTTTTTTAACCACTTTATTATCAAAGAATAATTAAATTAAAATTTATTCCACTTAAAGAAAAAGAGAAAAAAAATTAATCTATACTATGCATAATAATCAGTCATCTCGTAGAATATTAATTTTCTTTTCTTCGATTAGATCTTTTTTACAATTTTTTTCATCGGGATTCGATCCAATTTCCTTTTCATTTTGTGTCATAAAAAAAAAAAAGAAAAATGTCCAAAAAGCAGAAATTTACAAGCAATTTGGAAAATTTTTGGATTACGTATTAACGAAATGAATGAACGCCGATAAAAATGGAGCATACCAGCCGTTCCGAAGGAGCGGTGGACAAGGGCCTCTCACCAGTCTTCATCGGCTGTTCTTGGCCGATCCAGAAATACTTTCTGGTCTATATTTGCGTCTAAGGTGGATTCATATTTTAGTGGCTAAGGCTGGACGTGAATTAGCCGTGGGCCGTTATATTTGGGTGGTGTGCATCAAATGAGGGAAAGAGACGGAGGAAGAGAGGAAGACGGAGATACCGAAAGAGAGAAAGCGTGGACGAATCGAGATCAGAAGTTAGAATCAGGCTGAGGAAAATAGTGGTTCGCGGATTTAGCTGCGCCTCAGTTCTCTCCACTTTCCTCGTTTTGTCCTCTTTCTTCGAGTTTCTTGCTTTGTTACACCCCTTCTCCGTTCTCTTCCTCCTTCCTATCTTCTATTCGCTTCTTCTCCCTCCCACACTTTCAACTTTTCTCTCGCGTCTCTCATTTCCTCCCTCTTTCCTCCTCTTCCTCCCTCCCCATTTTTCTAATTAATCGCAAATTTTTTTCTATATACATACAAACAGAATAAAATATATATAAATATTCTCTCCAATTTTTCTTTTATTCGTATCAGTGGATATAAAAGATGGACACCTTTACCGCCACCACGCGAATACTCGTCTCTGGAAATGAGTGCGATAATTCCGAGGACGATGGTCAGTCTATTATATATATGGAGAGGTGGAGATTCGATGGAATGATCAATTTAACGTGTCGATTTACATGTTAAATAAATAAAAAAAAAAGATAGAAGAATAGATATGAAAAAGATATGAAACGTGGTATAAATATGGATACTGGAATAACTTAACTCCTCTTAAATTTTCAGGCGAATACAGGGTAGGAATAAAGTTCAACGATCAACATATACCCGATTCCCCACACAAGGTTTACGTGTCACCGGCGATGGGCGACGCTCATAAGCTCGAAGTGGCGCAATTTCCGGAATCCGGTGTGCAACCGGACAAGCCAGCCACTTTCCTTGTTCGCAAAAATGGTGCCAAGGGTGAACTCGACGCGAAGGTATCAATCATTTTTATGAAACGAGAATATATAATAAAAAACGTTCTAATCGTTTATAAATATAGATTAATAATATTATTATTTTTACAATAACAGATGATATTAGGAATTTGTCTACCCTTAAACGCGTTTATGTTTGCGTTTAATATAATTTATTATTGAAAATTGTATTATATATATATATATATATATATATATATGGTGACGTTTGATCGAAATTAAATACACAGTTATTTATTTACTTTTAATATGGAACTTTTGATAGTTCCGGATCGAAACGTAAACACGAAATATCGAGTAAAATTTTAGCCAAATAACTAAAATCATCAAACAACCTTCGTTTTTCTTAGAAATCTGCACAAACATTTTAGGCGACAATGTCCTTGCGAAAATCGTGCGCTCTAAATAACTTCCTCTTGTGAAACAACGTAGTCAACATCATATTGCGTAGGTTTTCTCCGCATGCGCCTACAGCCACTCGCGTCTCGCTCCTACGTGTTTCATTCATACAATTAAATAACTCGTCGTCGCTCTTAATTAGTTTCAAAAAGAATACATTTTTTGAAAATGAATTTTCTATTTAATTTCACTACGATAACTCAAAATATTTTTAATTTTATCATAATTTTGAATATTTTACGTATATTCAGAATACTACGTTCTAGAAAAATCTATGGGAAACTCTAGCGATTCCTAGTGTCCCCTAGATTGACTTTTCGCGTATATTTATTATATTGGACTATATTTTCGAACTTTCTATTTAATTTCACTACGCATAGCTCAAAATATTTTTAATCTTATTATAATCTTGAATATTTTACGTATATTCAAAATACTACATTCTAGAAAAATCTATGGGGAACTCTAGCGATTCCTAGTGTCCCCTAGATTGACTTTTCGCGTATATTTATTATATTGGACTATATTTTCGAACTTTCTATTTAATTTCACTACGCATAGCTCAAAATATTTTTAATCTTATTATAACCTTGAATATTTTACGTATATTCAAAATACTACATTCTAGAAAAATCTATGGGGAACTCTAGCGATTCCTAGTATCCCCTAGATTAACTTTTCGCGTATATTTATTATATTGGACTATATTTTCGAACTTTCTATTTAATTTCACTATACATAGCTCAAAATATTTTTAATCTTCGTAATCTTCTAATCGTAATCTTGAATTTATTTTGTGTATATTCAAAATACTAAATTCTAGAAAAATCTATGGGGAACTCTAGCGATTCCTAGTGTCCCCTAAATTAACTTTTCGCATATATTTACTACATTGGACTATTATATTTTTCTACATAGATAGTGTCTCCAAGCGGTATCGAAGACGATTGCTTCATTCAAGGGATCGACTCTGACACTTACTCGGTCCGATTTATGCCGAGAGAAAATGGGATTCACAATATCCACGTAAAATTCAACGGCGTCCACATGCAGGGCAGTCCATTCCGCATCAAGGTCGGGAAAGTGGAAGCAGATCCGGCCGCGTTACACGCATACGGTAACGGTTTGAAAGAGATAAAAACCGGGCAAAAGACAGACTTCATCATCGACACCTGCAACGCCGGAAGTGGTGCGCTGTGCGTGACCGTGGACGGACCTAGCAAAGTCGCGATGGACTGCACGGAAGTCGAGGAGGGTTACAAAGTTAGGTACACGCCTTTGGTACCTGGCGATTATTACATAAGCATTAAATACGATGGATATCACATTGTCGGGTCACCGTTCAAGGTTCCTTGCACCGGTTAGTATAAATTTTGATACGTTAATTATTTCGAACAATTGAAATTACACGTTTATATCATTCCAACCAAAAATTCGAACGAAAATACGTTCACAGATTTCTTGCGATATAATAAATTCAAATTAATTTACTTAACGAAAGAATATTATATACGATCACCATATACATGATGTTTACACGTGCAATCTTAATAAAATTGAAAATAATTGTAGGTGCGGATCTAGCGGAAAGGGGTGCTCAAGAAACAAGTTCGATCGTGGTCGAAACCGTTCAAAAGATTTCGAAGTCGAAACAAGTAGGACCAGTTTTACCACTGTTCAAATCGGATGCTAGCAAAGTAACGAGCAAAGGAATGGGTCTGAAGAAGGCATACTTGGGCAAACAGAATGTGTTCACTGTGAACGCTAGCGACGCTGGTGATTCATTAATTTTTTTTTTATATATATCTGAATGCAATTTATTTCAAAAGTTTAAAAAATCACGTATGAAATGTGTACGAAACGTTTCGTTCCTCTTACAGGCAATAATATTCTCTACGTTGGCGTGTACGGGCCTAAAGGACCATGCGACGAGGTGTCCATGAAGCACACGGGACGCAACAATTACAACGTGAACTATTTGGTTCGTGAAAGGGGAGAATACATCGTTATTGTAAAATGGGGTGACGAGCATATCCCTGGATCACCGTACAAGGTCGAAGTATAGATGATGGCGTGCGCCTTTCGATCGATCGAGGAAACAAACTGAAACGTTATGATTCCAACGAAACTCTACGTATAGTTTTGCTTTATACCATGGCCAGACTCTCTCTTATATCGATTGTTCCATTTTTAGAATCGAAGTATTTATCTATTTGAACGAATAGAATAATAAAAAGTTGATCTAGGGATGATAATGTTTGAAATAGGAAAATGTGTTTCGTATATTTTTTTTTCTCTCTCTCTCTCTCTCTTTTTTTTTGATAGTTTTCTCACGTCGCTACAATGTTGCGTGTACATATGTAGCTTTTTCTTTCGTCCTGAAGCAATACAGGTATTACGCTGTCTGATATATAATTAAGTGATAATACAAAAAAAAAAAAAAATCGGAAATGAATACGGACGCCAACCGACGACAACATTGAAAAATAAAAAAAAAAAAAAATAAATAAAAAAAACATTGATTGTGCCTTATATTTTAGATTAAGATATCTACTTCTTCCATTAGAAATGCGTTCTATAGATGATCCATCGACAATCTCTCCACTGTGTTATATTATTTTAATGTAATTATATCGGATAAAGAAAGATTTATCCAATGTTATTCAATCAATGATTATAAATTATATAAGAATGAAATAAATAATACGTTTATTAAACGACTCGTCTTTATTTTACATTCCAACAAGCGTATATTGATTTTTGTTTTATTCTTCGCTCTGCAATAAATAATCTGTTAAATCTTGTAGAATTCTATAGAATAGTTTTACAATAAACGTTAAATCCATCGAGTAAATATACCTTCTAATTCTCAAAAATTTAATAAATATACATTTTCTTTTGATATACGTTGAAATAAAATTTATGATTGAAAGGTAAGAATTTTTTTAAGTAGTTTTAATATCATTTTAAATCACTTTAAGATTTTTGGTCAATCTGAAAGAAATTTCAATAAATATCGATAAATGGTAGATAGAAGTGCAAAATATTTTACTACAGCGAACGTGTGCGGTCGTTTCAATATCGACGTGAGAACATTGTCAACGTTACTGGTGGGCGTGAAACGAACATAACGCTTGAACGGTTTTACTGATTCTCGTTGAATAAATTTGCATTCAAGAGGAACTCGATTCGCAACTTGTCATCGTTAGACGCATCGTACATCTGTATAACCATTAATGACGATACAGACAATTTTTCTCGCGCAAGACGCGTACAACCGATTTTGCATTTTACATTGTACAAATTGTCATCATTATTATTTACACCTTAGAAAAAAAAAAAATAAAAATAATTTTCTGGCACACGCAATTTTTAATCGATTTCAAAATTATTCGTACAAAATAAATTCGGATAAAATAAACGAATAATCCAAAAGTATGGGACTATTTTTGATTTGTTGAAATTATAATAACACAATCTTACAAGGTTACGACAAATAAATTGTCAATCAAAAGTTTTATTGTGACTCTTTGTCGCGAGTATAAATTTAATTAGAGAGCAAATAAAATAATAATATCACAAAACTAGGAAGACAATGATAATTAAAAAGATCCACTCTCCCTCTTCCCCTTCTTTACATTTCCTAAATACATAAAAGATACAGAGAGATATATCTATACGTTAATTTATACAAGCGTGTGACAATTATAAAATTGTGGAGCGACTACTACTACTAGCAGGGAAGGGGAGACGTTGACTCGTTGACACGGATAAGAGCGGAAATAGGGGCAGATAAAAAGGAGTGGAGTAGCGAATCGAAGGATGCTGTTTTCGCTTTCGGGAAAAGAGACGATTCGACCCTCCCTTTATCTATTCCACCAAGCTAAGATAGAAGGAGGAAAGGAGATCATCAAACGAGACACTTTGTCGCCCCCATCCCCCATCCCCCTCGCTTGAGCCGAGGGAGGGAGAAGGGGGAGAGGAAAAGGGGAAAAAAGCTGGAACGTCTTTCTCCCCCTTTCACCGGCCGGTCTGGGATACGTTCCCCTGGCGAAGTTGTCGGAGGTCGTAGGTGGGTAAAACGGGTAGGTGGATAGGTGGATAGGTGGTAGAGGTCTTCAGAGGTGCGGATTCCGTCCGTTTCGATAGGATGGTAGGCGGTCGCAACCGGTTTCATACGGTCCCTTACGCTCGAGTTCGCAGGCGTCGAAAACAGGTGCTTGACTTGCGCCGTCGTACGGCCACCCGTTTCGCTTTTCCTCCCAGAAACACGCCCTTCCCTCGTGGTGGAGCCGACGCCTCCGACGCCACACCACCCTTCGCCGGCCGCCACACGCTCGCCAGACGCCAACGCGTCTCTCTTTCTTTTATTTTTTCCTTCTTAGCCACGTTTCTTTTTCTTTTTTTTTTTTTTCGAACGCTCGTCGTCCAACCGTGTGAATTTCTCTATTCGATTATTATAACGTGTATTTCGTATTTGTTTTATATTTTCTGACTTTTATCGGAAAGTTATTATATTTTCGATGTAAAGGTACTTAAAATTGGTTTGCTTAATTGAGGAGATTAGAAGGTACACGTTAGGATAGGATATTTTATACGCGTACGTTATTTAAGTTCGAAGTTAGTAACATTGTGAATATCGAGACAAACGAAGGAATTATTTTTTGGTTGTTTTATATTTATTCTTTTTCAAAGGTATTTTATTTAGAATATTTTATGCATGGAGTGGAACGATTCTCTCCTCGTTCTCCCCTTATGGTCGGTAGATTATTTATCATCGTATAAAAAGTTTTCGCAAATTTAACGCGGAAGAAGCATGTCGTCATGAGTAATCGCTATTTAAAATTTTACTATCTATTGGAATATGATAAATAAAAGAAAATTGATAGTAAACCTAAAAAAAAAAAAGAAAAAAGAAAAAGAGCGGAATAATAAAAGTGAATTTAAAACATCCCTTGAACAATATTTTATATAATTTTTTTCGAAACAGCTACATCTCGAAACGATATAATTCGTTACTTTAGTAGTAAAGATCAGTTTCAAAAAATTTTTCTTCGATATCTCGTAAAATTTCCCGTACGATCCACCAATTTTTACCCATTTCGTTCGCATAGAACGATCACGATAAACACTTAAATTCTTTTTAAACTCGCATTTAAACTCGCCGATTGACCCGCCGACACTTAACGCGTCCAATTAATTATTCGAACGTGCGTGGACGCGTGGGATGGGCGCTGAGAGTGACAGAGTCGCTCGCCAAGTGACGCGAAAACGATCGAGCGAGTTCGGGCGAAAGGGGGCGAAAAGGCATGCGGTAAGGTTGAACGATATCGGGGCCTCGCCGGGTACTGGAAGAGGAGTTTAAACGAGGCCGACCACGAAGAAAGGCGAACGAAATTACGAGTGGTCGGAGGTGGTGAAGTACGGTGGAAAGGTAGAGTGGCACGTGAATTGGCGCGTAAGTAGAGGAGGTCAACTGGTGGCAGGCAGGTGGAGGATGGAAAGCATAGGCGGAGCCTTCAGTTCCGCCTCCACCTACAATCCCACCTCTTATACCACGCTTCTCTCGCTTTCCTCGACTTTTTTCCAACCTTCTCCCTCCCACTCCTCCCCATTTTTACTCTCTTCCCCACGTTTCCGCTAAAGGTTTTCCACCTTTATCCCTCCCCAACCACTACCAACACTTACCTTATCTTTCGTTCCAATTTCTTTCCTTTTTTCTTTTTCCCTCCCCTCCTCTTTGCGCTTCTCTTTCTTCCTTTCGAAAAGACCACCAAGTTTCGTTCTACCCCACCTCTCTCTCTCTCTCTCTCTCTCTCCCTCCTTCTCTCCCCTCCTTCTCGCCGCCTCCTCTTTCGATCGACGTAGCCGCTCTTTATAACCACGGTGAAAAGAGTCGATCCATACGCGATCCTTTCGCGAAAGCGCACCTGCAAACCGCACGGCCCCACCTTCCGTTTCCCCTACAGTTCCACCTACTCCACCTACATCGAACATTACCTTCTAACGGGGGGTACAGCCATTTTGCAGTTGGAATTTTTCCTCCTCAGTCGAGTCGACTCGACCTTGTTGCCGCTTTATTTTGGACCCGTGCCCACAGCCGGAATAAGGGAATTAAAGGAAAACCGGCCCGATTCTTCGCGTTTAGGATATAATCGTTGGGATATACGACGATCGTTTGCACGCAAGATAACTGGTGCGATATTCGATTTCCCCCATTTCACCGAACGTGTTTACACCGAAGAAGATTCTCGAGTCGAGTTTTTAATTGATACGTTTTTAATTGATCGAGATATTTACTTTTTATCCGTCGAAACGAACGTGAATTATTAGTAGGTTATTTAATAGATTGCACGAAAAGAAAGAAAAAAAAAAAAGTTCTTTCCTTGAAATTATTATATATTTCAATCAATTGTATCTTCGCTTATGATATAAATTATAAACTATTTCAGAATTTATAGAATAAATACAAATATTTATTTCTATATCTGTATCTACTATGCACTCAGTTTTCATTAGACACGATAATACGTAGTATTACAAGGTGTACTGTAATTTCATATGTAACTTAATACATATGTAATTTAATACGAGTTTGAGCAGTTTACTGCATCATTAGAATAGTATAACTATGTATTTACAAATATCGTGGAATAAAATTATATAAACGATTCAAAATATGCGAATTATTATTGAAAAAAAAAAAATAAATAAATAAAGATAAGAATCCTAATAATTTCTATATTTTAATTGGATGGAAAAGTTCAGAAGGTCACATCGATTCGAATTTCTCTCCTCCTCAGATTTTCACGATCTAATATTTCATATTTATAACATTTAATCTGTGAAATAAGCAAAATTGACGATACGTACCTGTTTCTCGTTTCAGCTTCCATTATCTTTCATGAACAACACTCTGTTCTTCGCGAATCCTCTTCCTTCCTCGCAAATCTAAAAAGAACGTGGTTTACACATCTGTGACGCGTAATCAAGCATCCGAGGTCGAGGGAAATTAACTGCGTAATGGTTCTACATTCCATGATCGTTTTATTTTCGATTACAGAACAACGCTCGCAACGGGGAGCCGATTTCTCCTGCTGGTTTTAACTCGATTTCAAGTGTATTTACAACAACTTTCTCGACGTGCACGAGGAGACACGCAGCAAATCTAAAATCTTGATCATTGAGAGATAGAGAGAGAAAGAGGGGAAGATAGAAAGATAGAGGGAGAGATAGAGAGCATGGGTGTGCGCGCGCGTGTGCACGTGTATTCGATCGTTTTGCGCTTTGAGAAACATTATTCATTGGTATTCGCGAGTATTCGACGAATAAATCGAGCCTCGATCGATTCGTCTATTTAATATTGAAACAAGAAATATCGTTCAATATGGTATTGTCATTGTTTACATTTTTTTGTCCAATTTTTCGTCACACAATTAGGAACGTGTAGAAATTAATTCGTTGCCTTTTACATCATTGACGGCATCGTCATTGGCGGTGATTTATGGATTCGAAAACGTTTGGTAACTCTGAGGAGTTAGCAAAGTTCTCAAGAGGAATAAAAGGGGAATCGTTCCCACCTGATCAGACTGTTTATATAGATTAGATACTTCGCTATCTACAGAATCATTCGCGAGATTTATGAACTCGAGATGGAGAGCAAAGTCGAGTGGACGATTAATTTATTATAAATAAAATGATTTTTAAAAAAAGGCATCCAATTAATTTCTTCACTTAATAATCCGAAAAATGCTTTTAATTCAACGGAAAGTAATTCAATTCAATGGAAAGTAACATTTAATAATACTCGAGAATAATATTTAGCGCGTGGTTTGATGATCGATGCGCGATGATCGTGGAGGAATCGTTTGTGTAAATTATTCTTTAATCTAGCTTTCGAGAAAAAAAAATGGCAAAAAGAGATTTCGACTGAGTGTGATCGACCCTTCTTCCTTTTTATTTCTCCCTCTTCGCACCTTTTCTCGATGAATTTTTCTCATTAAAATAAACCGTGTTTCATCCGTTTATATATTATATATGTATAAAAAAAAAAAAAAACAAGAAATCCGTGTTATTCGTTTTAATAACTTATTAATTAATTTATCCAAACTTCGTATCGTAACTTTGGTCGATTGGATTATACTGGTATATCGTTTGTGATTTCATTGTAACTCGTAAATAATACGCATTTTATAACAAAAAAAAATAAATTTCAAAAACACATTCTACCTCGTATATATTGCTTTAAATTCAATGTGCATCTTAATCTGTACAACGAATTTATATATATTTTTTTTTTTTTTTTTTTTACGAATATTCCTCCTATTGATTGGAACCGGTTAAATATATTAGAGAAATTTCATATTTGAGCAAAATTAATATCGTATCAACCCTGTTGAAATGATCGGAAATATTTTATAAATAACGTGAGATCTATTTTTAAACAAGTATCGTTGACGATAAATTGTTTTTTATTACTGGCAAAGTAGAATAAATATATACGTTTCCGTGTATAAAATTAAAAAGACAATGGAAATTAATATTGTCTGTTTTTTTTTTTTTTTTTTTTTTTTTACACTATATGTGAATTGCAAATATTACGTAAATACTACGTAATATTTATCGTTGAAAAAAAACAAACGTATTGGACGCTCTCCTTCTTCCTGAGTTCAAATTAAAAATATCAACAATGTAACAAATTACATAGAAGAGTCGGATACGATAATTTTTTTTTTTTTTTTTTTTCCCCACTATTTTCAAATTGATCATTTCATCGTTCACAGAAATCCTACTCTGGAAATAGTTGCGTTTTTTAACAAAGTTGTCGATTATATTTTACACATACATAATATATTCGTCTTTCGTAAATTGAACTCGATGAATCGTAGACACAGATACATTTTGTTTGCTCGAAAGAGAAAGATTGAGAAAACGGTGTAGATCCGGCGAAAAGGAGTGATGTGACTTTTAAAGTAGACGTTAGCCATTCGAAATATAACATCTAGAATTTCAGGTACGCGCGAATATAGTCTTCGATTCGAATCAGATCCGACAACGATGCTCGATACTATCGTCGAACATTTTTATCGATGGATGATAATCAATCGGATTTACCGCAGTGGGTTTATCCTATATCCGAGGATGTAATAAGAATATTATTAATCTTTAGCATACCAGAGTGAAGAATTCTTCGTAGATCACGTAGAATCTTTAAAAAAAAAATTCCAATTCTATTTTTATAATTTTTTTTCGATAAAAATTATCGTTAAATAATTTTTATTCTTTCAAAATTGTTGAAAATATATTTCTAACGAAACGATCTTTGAAGAATCTTACCTTGGTATGCTAAATACTAAATAAATATACCAATAAAGAAAAAAGCAAAAACGTGAAGAAATAATTAATTTACGTCATAATTGCATCGAAATTATTCGAATATTTGTAAAAACGAATGTCTTTTAACCAGTATGTTCGACCGTTGAGATTCGAGATTATAATTATTTCACAAAATAACGTACAATCTTTTGGCTAACGTTACGTAATAACTTATTGGGAACGTGAAAATATTATATATATATATATGTATATATATGTTATAGTACAATGAAAATTGGTCTGCGTGACGAATGATAAAAGCATGATCGACATTGCTTGACTCGGTTCGATCGGGACATCATTCACGCGCGCCTTTCACGGCTTAATTTACTAACGCTACAGTGCGTATCCGTACGTGGTAAATCTAAAAGGAGTTTAATTTAACGTGACGCATAAATATATACAGATATTTACACGATTGTGTGAAACATTTTGAAACATTTTCTTTTTTTCTTTCTTTTTCTTTTTCTTTTTCTTTTTTTTTCACGATCGATTTT
This sequence comes from Apis laboriosa, assembly GCF_014066325.1. Taxonomy (NCBI): domain Eukaryota; kingdom Metazoa; phylum Arthropoda; class Insecta; order Hymenoptera; family Apidae; genus Apis; species Apis laboriosa. Next base: position 2,989,326 of record NW_025224966.1, read on the forward strand.
TCTCTACGAACAACACGGGAACCAACGGCTTCCTGTTTGGCAACTCCCTTCACATGTAGATACGTCGCAAATCTGAAGGCGACGTTATCATGTTGCACTGTGGACACAGCTTTTTCGCACCCTGAAAGGTTGAGAACTCTTCTCAATTCTGATTTCAATTCGTTACATTTTCAAAGATTTTCGTGCCCCAAAGCTAATACTACACGTTTAAACATTTATCGATTTTTCGATTTTTTTTTTACTTTTCACTTCAAATTCAAGATTTCATCGATTCTAAGATTCTCAGAGTGATAAATTTTCAAATATTTTTAACAATTGTTTGATATTAAATTCGAGAATTTTCTTTAGATTAAGAAGAAAAAGAGAACATACTTTTAGAAAGAAATATACTCGTTTACACTTACCAACGTGTGTAACCAACATTGCTCGCAATGCACGTGCCAGCAGCAGACAGAAGTCACCGGTTTCTTATATTGCTCCTACGAATCACACACACACTATCTTCAATCGACAAGTAGTACGGCGTACGATTATTCTTACCGCTCGGTTCAATCAAACGAATTACGAAAAAACGAAAGGAAAATGAAAGACGATTTTCGAAATTTTCGAAATTTTCCGAAGGAAAGAAAAAGAAAAGTTGAAAAAGAAGAAAAAAACTCACCATGCAAATGAGACATTTGAACGGTTGGCCGCGCATTTCCGCCTCGAGTTCCCGAATCCTTCCTCTCAGCGCCTCGATCACCGGCGTGTCGCCGTCCCTTCTGGGCGACGTCGAGACGCCCTCGTCCTGCTCGCTCTGGCCGAGAGGGGTCGTCGTCCCCGGTTCAGGCTTCACCTCCACCAAACCTTGGCCGATTTGCTCGGGTGTGTGGGGCGTGTGGGGCGTGTTGGGCGCGTTCGGCGATATCACCGCTTCCCGAAGGGCGTCTCTCTCCTTCTGCTCCCTCGGCGTCCCGTCCATGCGAGGCGCGACCACGTCGGCCTCGGAATACTGTGCCGGCCCAAACTCGGCCGCGTCGTCCCCGTCGACCACCAGATCCACGTCCTCCTCCTCCTGGTGATTCGATCCACTGTTGCCACCGGCCGACGAACGATTGCTCGACGACGTCGCCAAACCTGCGGCTACGCGATTTGTCGTAAATTAAATATTTCTTCTTTCTTTTTTCCTTTTCGTCCAATATATAATTCCAATGTGTCGTGTCTTTCGGATACAATTTTCTTCGCAAAGCGCTCTGCTTATAAAGTAAAGATCTCGAAAGGAGTTAAAAATTTTATCGATCGTGGGCGGCGCACAAGTAGCATCGAGAAACAGTCAACTATTCTGAGTTTGAAAAATGAAAAAGGATAGCGTTAAATGAATATCGTACACGCAAGTGTGTAATAATGCAATGCAACATATCGCAAGATTGTCGAAATAATTTAATATAGCATTTGATTATTCGTACGTGAAACAAGATTGCCCGCGCGATATTTTCAGCATTTGGGAGGAGAATATAGAAAATATAGATGTAGTAGCTCGTATGTCTACGACGGGGAAGATATATTTTATTTGATGTTATATTATCAATATAAACTTACCAGAAAATCCTCCTACGAGCATGGACGATGCTCGCACTCTCCTCTGCCCGGCCCACTCGTATTCCTCGAAAGTTTCCGCATCGCCCTCCACGTCGACCTCCTCCTCGTCCAAATTGTTTTGGCCGGCAGGATTTCCGTTATTGTGTTTGTTTAAGCATCTCTCCACGTGTTGGTTCAATTCCTCGGGCGTGCCGGATAGCCTCTCGCTGCACACGGGGCAGGATGGCTCGTCCGCTTTCCGTTTCCGGTTCTTCACGCGGATCCTAGCCTGTACACATTCCAAACCTCAAAAGATTTCGAAAAAAAGAGAGAGAAAAAAAAATACAGGTGCATATCTGCAAAATATCGATGCAATTCTTCGTTCGAAAATTTTATCATTCTCTCTTTCCCCTCCCCTATTTTATTTCTTCGATCCCGAACGAAAGAAATACGCACAAATACGCGGATTGCGCGAATTTGACTTCGTATTTCGGACGGATGCTCACCTGTCTATTGGCCTTGATCCTTTTGTAAGTCTCCCACCTTCCATGAGGCGTGCCATCGGCGGTCGAGGGTGCATGGAGCATCGGCCCGTGAGGATGATCCTGGGGATGACCGGGTGGCAAGCTCGACCTTGAAGCTCGCGCCCGAGAGGAAGCCGAGGATATCTTGTAAAGTCTGTCGAGCTCCTGGGCGAAATGTTGCTCGAGCTCCTGCGGCCTCACGGTCACTCCGCATGCCGGGCAGCAGGATGGGTCAGATGGAAATTTCTTTTTACCTGGAAACGATCGGTGGCGTTTTTATCCTTTCCACGAATGGTAACGAATCAATCTTTATTTATAATATTCTTACTCGCGTCTCACACAAGAAGATGTATTATTTAATTCATTTTTTTTGATTTTGGTGTAAATACTTTGGTTTTTTACAAGTGTAAGTAACTTGAAGTTTACACTTTTACGATATTTTTTTACATAGCGAAGATTGGGATACGTTAAAAGAAACATTTATCAAATGAGTTCGAAAAGAATTGTGAAAGAATTGTGAAAAATGTTGGTTTACGAAGAAGAAGAAGATGAAGAAGAAGAAGATTCCGTATGCTGAAGTCAAATAAACTCCGTCGAGCGGTTCCACCTGCTTACGTACCTTCCATGTTAACATAAATTTTAAAACGAAATCCGTGATCACGGATCAAGAACAATCTAATTTTAATTATCACGCGGTGTTAATTGTTGTATGCGTGAATCTCTTCTCTTTGTATGTATGGCAATGACAGAATAAATAAAAGAAATATCGAGAGAGATAGAAAAAGTTATCGAGTTATCGAGTATAAAATTGTACGGAAATTCTAATTATCGATAATTGAAAGAATCCTTTAATCCTATAGGCGGTATATCGATTTTGCGGTACATCTCGCGCAATTTCTAAATTAATCAAAAACCGATAGTATTGAACTTTCAATAAAGGACGTTGGAAATTCAATACAGAAATGAATGAAATCATAAAAGCGTTAATAGAGATTTTTAGGTACGAGAAACGATTACAATTTCAAACGTACGTTTGAATAAAAATCATTAATATCGCGTACACAGATACAAAGTTAAAAGACAAACGGTCTTACTTATCAACTTGACTACGTATATATCTAAATAAACTCATCGATTGAAAACGTTTTCTTCATCCACATTCACATTCTCTTCCATCTCACCGTATCTCGAAGGACACGCACAATTATGAATTTCGTCAAAAATATTTCTCAATATTTCTCGAACCGAAAACTTCGAAAACACAACAAGGAAGAAGCAGGAAGTTCCGTTCCAAGTATTGGGAAAAAGTGGAACGAACATTAAATTGGGCGAGGAGGGAGGAAGATTAGAACATCTTCCTCCCTCGAATGACGAAGCTCCAAAGATAAAAGATAACTCGGGAACGATTTGGCAAAGAGGAGGCGCGAGAATCGTAAGTTAGTTCGACACGAGGAATCTTGTTTCTTCAAAGCTACCGTGCGTGCCCTCATCGTTTATTTGGAGAACCCGAACCGGCTATTCTCGAGCCGTTTAACATATTCTCGAGCCCGCTTCTCCTCCTTCTCCTCTCACAGATTCCTCTCGTTTCCTGTCTCCGTCCATTCTCTCCTTCCCCACCCCGAATCCCAGTTCGAGTTCGTTTTCTCTCGCGCCTCCGCGTTCCCTTTCCCCTTTCAATTAGGTACACTTGGAAATTTATGTCCGCGCCCTGCCACTCGATATTCCTTTCTTTATTGAAACAGACACCTTGCGCTCCCTTTATAGCCATTGCGGATGGCTTCGATTCGAAATAATCGCGATGCAAAATACCGGCGAGTCCGCTTCCTTCCTTCTCCTCCTCCTCTTCTTCTTCCCTTCCTCCCCTCCCCAGTTTCGTTTCATAATTCGACGACACCTCGATTATTGCGCAACCTTCCCCGATAGGGGGATATTGGCCCCACGAATATTCCATCGTTTTTACTACTATTACTTATCATTTCAATCGATATTTCCGATATCTCTCTTGTCTCTTCTTCGTTGATTGTTGATTAATAAGTTTGATTTTCTTCTTCCTCTACTCGTTGTAGTTACATTAATAAGAGTATAAACGGGTTTCGTAGATTTGTCGCGTTTAGATTATTTCTCATTCACTTAGAATTAGTTATAGTTGGATGATTAATGATAAGTTCGATCGAAGGTTGTTAATAGTTTTGTAAATAGAAATTTAGCGATAATCTAAATGGAACAATTGATAAACGATTTGACGAAACGGCACTGGATCTCGGCACCCCCTCTCGTAATCTTTGAAATTAGAATACTACTTTCAGGGTAGCGTAAGAACTCGTTTCTCCGGCCGTATAATCTTATCGATGTAATCATCAAAACCCTGGAAAATGGTCAAGGGATGCGATTTCCATTTACGAAGTTCCATCTGCTCGCATAATTAACGGAAGCTCCGCCATTTTCGCGTGTAAGAGCGTTTCGAATGAAAAGGNAAAAAAAAAAAAAAAAAAGAAAAAAAGGAAGAAAGGGGAGAGAAGCACGATTGTTGAACCGCAAACATCTTCTTATCGTTCATCTGAAATGTTCATTTTTCTACGGATTTCTTCTTTTCATTTTATTCTTAGCAGAAAATTAATATGTTTAAATTATTTATCTTAAGAAAAATGGGATAATTTTTAATACGTACACGGTGATATATAATCACGTAAATAATATAATTTTAACAAAATTTTTTAACAAAATTTCTCGTACGTTTTTCAAGCATTTCCTTACTTTTTTTTTTCTCAACGTTTTTCTACCCTTCAGCTTTACTCTTTACCCTTCGCCTCGATGGAACGACAATGCCACTCCCTTCTTCCAAGGAGAGGCTATCTTCCACGACCGTGACCATAACCGCGCTATCATTTACACTTTAAAACGACTACGGAAGATAGAGTGGTTGCGTATCTTTAATTAAAAGAGACGGTTGCTTAAAGGAGCGAAATAAAAAGATTCTCCACCCTGTACGCCGCGAGGGTGTCACGTTATTAAAGGGCGAATCTTTCAAATTTTTTTTCCATTCTACGTTGGATTAATAACGTGGTTAAACCGGAAACGGTAGTTTCACGATAGTTTAAACGGGGATAAAAAAAAAAAAAAAGTAATTTAAAAAATTCATCTCTACCTTACTTTTAATTAACAATCTTATCTTTACCCTACTTTCAATCTTCTATAAATTAAATTTCTCTAAATTCAATGATATATATATCGAATAAATAAAATATGAAATATTACACAAGATAGGCTCAAGATAAAATATATTTATATGGTTTACGTGCACGAATTTCTTCTAAAAAAAAAAAAAAAAAAAAAAAAAAAGAAAAACAAAAAGAAAATAATGCACGTAACATGTAACGTGAAAATTTTGTTCCACGTTTAAACAGGTTGTGAAAACGAATTAATCATCGCTATTTATCAGCGTGTTTTCATTTTGATATATATATATCTATATATATACATATATAATATATATATATATACATAAAATTTCTTCTCTCTTTTTTCAACAGGAACATCGAAACGTATTTCGATAAATTAATATATCATAACATTTCCAACCCGTACGCATGTATATTAAACAGGTTGTTATTTTTAAACTAACATCACACGTTCTGCCACGGATTTCGCAAATGTATTTCAAACACCGCGCTCATGAAAGATTCAAGAAAGAAGGATGCCCGGTTCCTATGTCGATGAAATACAAGCTGCAGGTAATTAGCTGGGAGCTCGTGCAGTATTTACGGCCATTTAATCCGGATAGAGCAATTAGTATATATCGATGGTGCCAGGTTGGTGGTTACAGATGTAGGATAGGCCCCTACCTACCACGTATAATCCGGTTTTAATTAAATAACCGAGTCTCTCTCTTTCTCTCTCTTTCTCCCTTCCACTCTTCGTGCCAGCCTCGTCGTCTCCCTTTTTTCTTTTCAACTTGCTTCCGTACCTTCAAGAATCCCCACCTTCTCCCTTCCTTCTCCCATCTTTAAACGTAATCTAAACCTTATCAAAAATCTATCAAAAATTTTTATTTCACTTAAACATAATCGATACACTTTCTCTCTCTCTCTTCGCAATTTCAGATGTAAAGAATGTAAAGAAATTGATGTTTATTGATGCTTTGTATAATTCTACTTTTATCAGATCCAATGCAATAAATTTTTATATTTTGTAAATCTCATAGTTAGAAATCTGCTTTTATCAAATAATATAGAAATACGTGGAAAATGATTTTTGCATAGTTTCAGATCTAAATTTACAAACAATCTTTCCACTTAACGCACGATTCTTCTCTTTTCTTTCATATCTTTAAATGTAAACCTATCAAAAATTTTGCATTTAAACGTAATTCATACTCTCTTTTCGTAATTTAAAATGTAAAAAATATAAAGAAATTGATTGTTTGCACAATTCTATTTTTATCAGATCCAATAATAATAAATTTTTACATTTTGTAAGAATTCTGCTTTTTTTCTGTTCAAATATATAGAAATACGTGGAAAATGATTTTTGCACAGTTAGTAATTCCACGTACTTTTTTTTAATTTCAAATCTAAATTTACAATTAAATAAATTTTGCACTTAACGCACGATTGTCGATCCTTTATTTCTTTACTTTCGCATCGTAATCGATTTCTTCGTATTCGCCGAAAAAGAAGATTCGCAAGGAGATGTTACGAAGGAGAGAAAAAAAAAAAAAAAAAAATAACGCAAGTTTGAAAATGCTTTGGTATCGGTGAGACCGTAATTCGATAATAGGTTCGAATAACAAAAATAAATTGCACATGTAATATTTGATATCCGAGTTGGGAAAAAGATTCGAACTTTAAGCCGGCGGTGAGTGTGGTGAAACATATCGTACGGTATAAGTCGTTGGACAGAAAGGGTTGTCGGTGGTTTCGCGCCGTGGCGTCACCATCACCGATTCCCTCAGGCATTTAACCGCAACTGTTGTCTCGATGGGCTGGGTTACTGCCCCTGGATACATCGCCACGATCTCCATCCTTTACTTTTCCTACACGCTCTTTGATTAATCTATTAATTTCGTACACTCGCCCCTTCTTCGCCTGCCACATTATTTTTAATTCGAAGACACCAAAATTCGCGTCAATTTTTAACGTTGACAAATTTTTCTTCGAAAAATACATAAAAATGTTTCCGCGAGAAAACTTGTGAAAATTAAGAAAGAAAATTCGCGAGGATATATATATATATACGGATAATTTAATTGCATCGGGGATGATTAAATAACCAGGTTGATTAAATAATTTTTATTCCCTCTGGCTCGTCTCGAATCTCGGCTATATCATTTTACCCATCGTAGCGTGGTTTTCGAATTTTAGTACGTATGATTTAGTACGTATGATCATAACCTGGCTCGAAGTGAACTAGCCTTGTAAGGAAAAAAAACTAAGCGTACACTGCAGGATTCTATGCTAAAGTCGATACGCCATGGATCGCAGTGTGGTGCAATAAAGTTATAAAATCAATCAGAAGTGTAATACTTTTATACAATAGCTTATATAGAGCCTCTACAAATTATTCTTTACGAAACCTTAGAAATATTTATGTTCTTCTGTGAAATATAAAATATGTATATGTATGTGCATAATATGTACGCGTATGCGTGTATTATAACGATGTTTGCATAAAGTTTACTTTATAAATAAAATGATGGTCGAATGTTGGTCATCGGGGCTATAAACTTGGATTGTTGCGCTTGTTAAAAGCCTTTTTTACCGTATGCGGTAACAACGTTTTAAAATTTCGAGAGGAGGCACGGAAAGATGCACAATTGACCGCGAATGATTCGTTTTGACATGTTTAAGAACTGGTTTGGGCAACTCAGACCAATCGGCGTTGGTCGAATTAGCGGGAAAAATATCTTGATAATCCTCAATAAAATTTGTTAATTTAAATAAGATCCTTTTTTTACTTTAAATTTTTCAGATTTTTTTTTTTCAGATATAGAGTGTATCGAAAATATGAATTGATTAAAATACTATTTATTTCGCAGCAAGATCTAATATGTGCTATTTCTAGAAATTTGTAATCTATATAATATGTAATTTAATATGTATTGAGGAAATCTCGAATAATATCTCGTGAAGTTTACGATTCGTGTAACAAGACAAAAGATCGAACGAAAAATATCTCGATATGAATTACACGTCGACAGAAAGCGAAGGACAACAGTGAACACGTGAGTGAATGGAACGAATAAGAGAGGAGAAGCACGTATATGATCAATGTTCATCTGGCCGGTGAAATATTAAAATAGCTCGTTGCTCTGTTCTCGTAAGAAATAATGGTTATATAGGTAACACGAAGAGGTAAGAATGGCAATCGCACCAACTCGATCATTATTAACGCCTTTCATCCTATGCTCAACGAATGCACACACCTGTCGTACTAACGATCCCGATTTTAATCGACCGTTTAATTATCTCAATACGGGTCGAAACGAGACGTAAATTGAACGTGTGTGCACGAGTGTGCGTAACTGGCAGACGCAACGAGCCAGATAGATTTGAACGAGAAAGTGAAACAACGTATCGATTATTTACAGCTGCTTCTTAGTTTGCTTTATGGATACCGCAACACGTTAATACGAGCAATAAATTCGCCTGCTTACTTGCTAATAGCTATCGAGCAAAGGGATTATGCCAGAAATTACAATTTCAGACATTTGTAATTAATGTTAATTTAAGATACGCATATTTTCATGGTTTTTACGTTTGGATAGGTATTTATGCAAATGAATTTCGATTTAAAATAGAAATATTTTTACATATATTTACATTTGTCATAATTTCGAACAATTATCATTTCCAATATAATTACGGTAATTATTTACAGAAAGATCCCGTTTTGTTCGATTTTGATAGCCTTGAAACATATTGTCAAGCGCAACATTTTGAATAACTTTTTCCTATACATATTACCACTGCTTGGCTTTAATTTTCGAGATATTCGCAAAAAATTATCGGTAATTTTTCTGTTTATAATTGTAGCAACGTGTGACTTAGCATTGCCAGCGCCTCACGACGGCCGGATACAAAAACTTAACCTTATTTTTTGTTTGCAGTGTCTATAAATAAAGATCGATGCGAATCATTCGGATGAAAGCATTGTGTACAACGCGTATGTGAAAAACGTGTGAAAAGCGTTTGAAAAGAGTTTGAAAAGTGTGGAAGGGAAAGTGTTGAAGGGAAAAGGTGACAAAAGGAAGTAGACAAAGAAGAGAGTGGAAAACTAGAGTTTGAGATCGAAAGAAAAAAGTAGAAAAGTGTGAAGTGAAGAAAAAGTGAGGTTAGAAAGAGTGCAAGCAAGCAAGGAAAGGAAAAGGAAGCAGGGAAAACATATTTCATCGTCAAAATAATGGTAAGAAAGAAAAGCTTTTTATAAATAATTATACAATAGATATTAATATATAGATATTTATATCTTTTTTCCATATGATATTCTGATTCTTGATTCGATCTTCCATTTCATTTCTTAATAACCATGATCGTGCGATATTATACAAACTTATCACGGTTAAATCATAAGTTGGCCTGTTATGGATATAAAGGTTCTCGATTGCTCCTACATGCGAGCTTTCATAAATACACACTTTCCGAAAGGGTCTTCTTGTCCAAGGACCAAGCTCCTTTCATGCATACCGAATTTTCGTTATCTCATGCGCGCTACTTTACGAGACAAACGGAAAACTCACGCTGTTACTACGAGACCCTCCCTTCCTTCCTTTCTTCTCAAATTTCTTCCTCATCTTTTGAGTTAAACGTTTACTTTAAACATTGAATCTTTAAAGAATAATTTTTCAAGTCTCTTCGTATCATTTCTTATATATTATGAAATCATTGTTTCAATTTGTTTCTTTTTTTAAGAAAATATTATTAATTTTTATATTGAGAATCATTGGTTAATATTTTCCTCGTTAATTCTATAAATGAACCATTTTTTTCACAATATAATTTTTTTTTATTATTCCTCTATTAATATCATAAATGATCCACTTCTTCCTCAATAATATAATCATATTACTTACTTGACATTCGTATAAATATATGAATACTAGATACACGTTCTATCTAACCATTTCGTTTCCTTGCAAAGATTTTATACCATAATTCGAAAGATAAACCTTTGCTGTCTCCATATCCCACCCCCTCTTATTTTCACTTTCCTCTTCATTTTTCACAAATTTAGTTTCTCGACTCTCGCTTCTCTCAACCTACGTCGTAAAGAAGTATTCTGTTCTCGTCTGACACATGTTCTCAAGTACGATACACGCATAAATTCGAGGAATACGCGTGAAGGAAACATGTTCCGCGAGAAAAGTCGGAGGGTCTTCTAATTCGCTTTTACAACCTTTACCGAGCTATCGTCGCTGATAAAAGGAATAAAAAGATCGTCAATCGAGCCAACTACGTGACTCTGTACTTCACGATTTATGCACAAGGAAAGATATATATATACCTTTAGAATTTTTTAAATTTTTATTATTTAAGTTAAATAAAATACGGATTATAATATCTCGATAAATCTTTCATTTCAATCTTTTCTCGAATCGTTTTACGATACACAAACAAAAAAAAAAAAATAAATACGAGTCAAATTAATAATTCAAAAGCTAAACTGATCAACACTTTTTTGAAAACTTTCATAAAGAATTTTCTTTAATTTTCTCTAGGATTTTCCTCTTAAATTTTATTATACACATTCGACTCGGCAAACTAATCAACTCTGTTATACTAAAAATTTAATATGAACATACAATTCATATTTAACTTTTCACGAAGCAAATTAGGCTCGTGATCAAATTTGATTTTCGAAATGGAACGCGAAACAAATTCATTCTCGTATCGTAAAGAAAATCCCTCGTTCTCGACTAGTCCATCCCTTGAAAGCAAAATTGATTGAAAGTAAAAAGCGGTACGAGTCGATTTAAACGGATTCACCGGCGGAACGTCTGTGCGATCGTCTGTCGCGCGAAAAGTCCCTAGCGAGAGAACAGGAAGTGGCGCAAGAAGAATAAAGAAAGGAGGTCCGATAGGAGAAAGGAATGTCTATATGAAAGGTTAGGAGGAGAGGAGCAAGTTAAGGGGGATGGCGGACGCGGTGGCGCGTGATTCTGCACATCGGGCAAAGGAAAGATTACCATCCGCCCGCTTTTTCCCAAAACTACCGTACGTTCCTTCTCTTTGTCGCTCCCTCCACCGACGGCCGAGGAAAACTCTTTGATATTATAGCGTGTGCGCGATAACCAGAGGGGTTGGAAATCGGAAGATCCGCGCACGGATACCAAGGCGGTCGAACGAGCAAGGAAAACAGTGTTCTCCGGAAGAGCATGCGGCTCTTCTTTTTACCAATAATCGACCTTCCTTGAAACGCATAAAATCTGTCCCCATCACATATATTTTCAATCTTTTCGTATATTTATATATGAATCGGATAGATAAATTAATGTATATGAATAGAAATGATATTTTTTTTATTAAGAAAGTAAGAATATTTCAAAGTTATTTTATTCGTAGATTACTTTCTTGATTTAAAAGAAGCGTAAAATTTTTCTTCGTCGCAAAATGAAAATATATTTCAAAGATGAGTGAATTTCTTCACTTTTCTTTTTCGATTCAGAAACATAGCAAAGATTCTAAGCTTTCTTCGTAATCTATAGCGATTACACAGAGAAATATGTGGAAAGAAAATTTTTCTTTCGTGAAAAGTAAAAATAAAAAATATCTCAAGTCATTTTCACGAAAATAGCAAAGCTTCGAATCCAGTTTTTAAAACGTATCGTATCTAGCGATTACCAATATTGTAGAAATTTCGACAAAGGAACAACGATCATCGAGATCGTTTCGATCATCGAGTGCAATCTTCAAGCGATTTTTCTTTCGCGAAAAGTAAAAATATCTCAAAGTTATTTTCACGAAAATAGCAAAGCTTCGAATCCAGTTTTTAAAACGTATCGTATCTAGCGATTATCAATATTGTAGAAATTTCGACAAAGGGACAACGATCATCGAGATCGTTTCGATCATCGAGTGCAATCTCCAGTGATTACAGCGAGGAAAATTTTTCTTTCGCGAAAAGTAAAATATCTGAAAGTTATTTTCACGAAAATAGCAAAGCTTCGAATCTAGTTTCTAAAATCGTATCAAGCGATTACCGATATCGTAGAAATTTCGACAAAGGGACGAGATCGCTGTCGATGATCGAGTGCAATCTCCAGCGATTACAGCGAGGAAAATTTTTCTTTCGCGAAAAGTAAAAATATCTCAAAGTTATTTTCACGAAAATAGCTTCGAATCCAGTTTCTAAAATCGTATCAAGCGATTACCGATATCGTAGAAATTTCGACAAAGGGAGAACGGTCATCCGGATTACTGTTCGATCATCGAGTGGATGATCGAGAAAGTAAATTAGCGGGCGATCGACATATGTTGGACGAGTGTAGGCAGAAGCACGTTGAACCACGAAGAGGGCCACTTATATAAACCGCGGCGATGATATATAAGGGATTTGTCTCCGTGGCAGCGTCATACGTCATGTCGCAAATATTAACTCTGATACAGGCCATTCATTCACTTAATTACAAACAGCCGTGATTTAAGGGATGCCGTGCGGCAGGGGGTCCAAGCACCGGCCACGTTTCAGTAGGTGTCCGAGGTGTAGCTGATACGGTGTAGCTTTCTTTACGATCCCTCATTTACACAACAGGACCTGGAGCCACTTCGCCAAAACTTATTCTCTTGTTCTCTCGCTTTCTTTCCCCCTTCTCCAACAATCCCTTCCCCCCCTCCCCCTCTCCCTTCCTCCCTCTCCTTCTTTCATTTTACTTCAGCTCATAGCTAAAGGGCGCACCGTTGTTGACCTCAAAATCCCAGGAAACCATACCGATTTTGTACGTTCGAATGCGAGAATGCACGTCATTGTTCGTACGTCGAATAAATTCGAGGTTGCGAAACGGGGCGTAAGAGTGAAAAGATTAGAATGGTTACTCGGAAATTATTCGATTCGCATAATATTTAAACGAAATTAGTAATGGAAATTTTTTATGATTCGAGGTACTCGTGAATATCCAAGTAAGAGGAATTTATGTAAATTGTAGAGATAAGAAAATTCTCGAATCTTTCGCTTCTTTTTGTGATTCGAAACACATTGGAGGATCAAGCGAAACTTGGTATTTGTGCCAAGTTTTTCCTTAAAATTATCGTAAAGAGGAAATTTGTACGAATTAAAAAGTCTGGTTGTGCAAAAGGTTTTACCTCTCTTGTAGTACTTTGAAAGTTTTTTCCAAGATTGATGCGAAAACCGCGAGAAGACAATTTGTAATCAATGCACGGCGAAACTAGAGTTTTGGTGAAATAATTAGACGACTAGCCGGCCGAACCAGCGGTATCGTTGTTTCGTTATTACCTTTTGTTTCTTTGCTTGGCATCGCGTTTCGGATTGAACACGGATGGAACGAAGGTAATTGGACTAACAACTCCAGGAAACCGGATTACCAAATTAATCATTCTTCGCGATCATGATATTTCCGTGATATTTTTCGATAATTCGATTGAAAAAATATGTTTCATTCTTCTGAAACGGAACACGATTTCGAAAGGCGGAACGGACCGAAGAGGAAACGGCAAGGAATAGTTTCGAAAACAGTTCTCTCTTCGCCTTTTCATCTATATCCTTCCTCTCCTATCTCGTAAACGCTTATATAAAAGATACCGCTGGACGTGTTTATGAATATTGGCCACGATGACGAACGAGTTGTTTTCGAAGTAACCACTGCAAATACGCGGATCCATATCAGCGTACACGTGTATATATATATATATATATATATAAATACAAAACCAATATTCCAGAATTTTTTCAAATTTTTTTCGAAAAAAAAGAAAGAAGAAAATAATCGCTAAAATTATTAAACGATCCAAATTATCCACGAAAAAAGATGCAAAGAATATCTTTTTTTTCCCCCCTTCTCTCTCTTTTTCTCTCTCTCTCTCATCCATGTAACAACTCAATAACGAGAGTTCGAGGAGAAAAGAAGAAGAAGAAGAAGAAGAAGAAGAAGAAGAAGAAGAAAGGGAAAAGATTATTCGGTGGTTACGTATATTAAATGAGAAAACGAGGGATAAAGAGGCGGATAATCGGTAGGTATTCCAGCTCCACACGCGTGTATATAATATACGGGTAAGTTGGATGAAATGGATCGATCGATCGGGTGTGTGTAACAAGGGGTAGATGAGGTACGAAATGGCGAGGAGGAAAAGATGGTTCTCTGGAGCAGAAGTGGTTACACCGGCGAGAGGAAGATTACAAAGCGGTGTGCGCGAGTTCCGAATTGAAATTGATAGCCGATCGTTGCTATCACGTGCGAACTGCGCCCGGCAGCGATCACGAAAAACGAGCAAACGAAAGGAAGAGGGGAAAAGGTAGCGAGCGAAGAGAGGAAAGGATAAGGCGTGGATAAGGCGAGCGGTTATAGTTGGATAGGGGGAAGGAGGGACGAAATTACTCGTTGTATTTCGTTATGGAACGATATTTTTTCTTTTTTTTTCTAATTTTTAACGATCGACAATGAAGAGAATATTAACTTTGTATATGTTATCTATAATATCGATTAGGTTCGATGCTCGCAATTAATTTTCTTAACTTTCGTATTATTAATATTATTCGTGTTTCAAATATTTTTTGTCTTATTTAACACTCTTTATGATATATATATACGAATCGAGTTTACTTGAAGTTTCGTGCATCCTTCAACTTTGAAACGAAGTTAAGAGAAAATCTTGGTTATACTAGGATTAATTGAATCAAGCGATTAAATATTATTTATTTTCCCAGGGAAAACGCAGCACAAAAGAAATCAGAATTTCAATTTTCTCGTAATAAAGATAAAATTTAAGTATCCTTTAATTCTTCCCCTATATTATATCAAATTAGAATCTCATTTTTCCCTCCGTCCACGTTCAAGATTCTTTCAATCGGTCTCTTTTCGACGACGAATTCGAGAGGAAACGAGGTGAAAAAGAGAGAGAGAGAGAAAGGAAGGGGAGACGACAGGAGGAATCCCGGGGATTTACTGGCCCAAAACGAGTCGTTCATTTGCCAATGTAAATCCACAGAAGCTCCTCCGTATCTTTTTCTCTCCCGGTTGTGCCGCGGTTGACCCGCTGTTCTTTGCCGCAAGGTGGCCACTTTGCCAGATAAAGAAGATAAAGATAAAGAGGAAGAGCAAGAGGATGTACGAGGTTGCCGGTTAAGAGAACATTCTTTATGAAGTAGACTTCTACGTTATTATAGTATCGGGGAACACGCACCGGGTTTCTCTCTCTCCTGGTTTCTTCTTCGCCTCTCTCCCCCCCTCCTCCTGCTTTTCCCTCTCGCCTCGCCCTTCGCCTCCTCGGGATTTAAATGACCGTTGTATTTTACAGGTTATATCTTTCGAGCCTCCTCCGCCTATATTCAACCTTCCCTAGCTATACGGCAGATATTCAATTTTATCGCCCGTTATTTCCACCAAGTGTGAATCCAAGTATGGAAAACTTGTCCCGATGAGGGATCTCTCGCACGATTGAATTAATATTCTCGATGAAATGTTTACGCGTGGCATTTGGTAATCGATTGGTAACGTTTCTTCTGCGAGCGAGGATGTTCGACAGAACGAAGGAAATTTGAGCGAATTTTTCTTAGAAATATTAAATATTCTCGTTCTCGTGATGCATCTCGTCTATATATGGCGAGGAGTTGTCCGAAAATTGGAGGAGATTCGACGAGTAAATTTTGTTTAGAAATTTTGAACGGTTGATAAGATAAAATAAATTTGAAGGATAAATTTGATCGTGTAAATTTTAAAAGTTTTAAATTTCGATCGTTTATAAACGTGATAGAGACAATAGAGACATTTTGTTTAATCGAGATGCGTTCGTATGCATTAGAAGAAATCGATAATCGGTGATAGAAATGGAGTGGAGGCTCGAAGGATGCGGAAAAATTTTTTTCTTTTTTTTTTTTTTACGACCAGATAATCACAGGCTATTGCTATCAATTTGCGCGATATCCCGTACAGCGGTGAATGCGATCCAGGATAACGGGTGCTGTATCGAATAATTAAATCAAGTGTATTCGCGAGATAAGACGATGTACTATCAGCATGAAGAAATGCACGTTGTAAGGAGATAAGACTATTCTCGTGAATTTAAACCGTTATCGAGATAACGACTCGACTTCGGGTATTGTATGGAACAGGAGCGAGAATTCAGGTAAGTATCGAAAACTGGATAGTGGTATAACTTGCTTTCTGTCTGTCACTTATTTATTCGTGGAATCTTTTTCTTCCTTTTCTTTTCTTTTCTTTTTGAAGAGATGTTCGATTCGACGTTATTTGTAATCAAGACGCTCTTTCGAATATTGAATTATTATTAAAATCCTACAAAGATCAGGTGTAAAAAGAAAATTTTATTCGAGAAATACAGATATAACGAAGCACCGATCAAAAGCACGATAAACACCATATAAAAATCTATCGTTGCGCGCATCGAATTTTTCTTTCCTTCTTTCGCTTCCAGTTCATCGTTTTCCTCGCGTAAATAAATATATCTTGGATACTGGTTAGAAAAGGATCGACGACTTCGGTCAAGAATATCTGACCAAAATTCTGACCAAAACGAAGGGGATTTACCACGTCTAAACGCCGCGTAGATATATACGGAAAACCATATAACATATATACATATACAAATACATCGCGTCGAGTTTTCCTTTTTCCCCCTCTCCTCTCCCTTCTGCTGTTACTTCCGGTCCATCGTTTCTCGCGCGAAAATATATCCCCGAATGTAACGGTTGGACGAAAAGGGTCGATATATTGGCAAGAATTTTCAACCAGTTTTCGAAAAGACGCAAAATTTTGGCGGCAGAAACCTATACTAGAATATCTATAACCTCGCCTATATATACGAATCTTCCTTTCTCTCTCTCTCTCTCTCTCTCTCTCTCTTTCTTCCTCCGTTACTTCCGGTCCATCGTAGCCCGCGCGCAACAAAAATAAATACAAGGGCGGGGAAAATAGTTGGAAAAGGATCGGCGACCGGCAAGAATTTCACAACCACGAATTCGAGGCAAGGGCGCAAAATTTCTGGCGAGGCGGGCGGGGAGGAGGGGGCGGCGTGGCGCGGGTGTAACGTAAACGTTACGAGCTGTGGCCAGTTCTTTGATATCGGTGAAGCGTGAGGACGTTACGGCAGACGGACGGACGAATGGACGGACGGACGGGCCGACGGGCCAACGGACGGACGGACGAACGGACGGACGAACGGACGAACGGACGGACGAACGGACGGACGGACGGACGGACTGACGAGGGGTCTGGTTATGATTGTGATATTACAGTTGGTACGTAGTCTCTCGGAATGTTGTCTGCCTTTCTCTCCGTCTCTGCATCCCTCTCTGTCGATCTCCACCCTCCCCCCTTCCAACTCTTACCCTCTACTTCTGCATCCCCGCGCTCGTATCCACCACCACCACCACCACCACCACCACCACCACCACCACCATCTTCCCTCCCTGTGTGCGTAGCGGTACGTAGTAGACGCGTGTTCTACGCGAATGCATGCCTACCCATCAAGCGGCGCAACGTGAAGCTAATCAAACGGGCCAACCCACTGTGCGAATATTAATTAAACTCTCCGTTACGGCCGAGTAGCGTGCGCATAGAGGGCACGCAAGAGAAGAAGAAAGAGGGGTTGAAGGTGGCGCGGGAGGATATCCGTTTGTCGCGTTACGTTCCACCACCTGCGGAACATCGCACCTGTCCACAAAGCTTTCATCCCCCCCTCTTTTGCAAGGTGTTGGAATGTAGAAGGATGATTTTCGTTGCGCGCCCCTTGCGCAATTTTCTCCGAATTTTACGCGTCGCCCTTTTCATCGATCGGCGATAATAATTCAAGTCAAGGTGTTTCATTTCGAAAGAAAGGGAGGTTTGTTTCGTTTATCACGTGGAATCAGAAGATCGATTTCTTCGCTCGAAGAAACTTTTGTGCTGTGCTCTTGTTGAAATAGCATTCTTTAGATGATTCTTTTTCAATTATTGTTTAGTTAGAGAAAAGGGAAAAAGCTACGCGATATAGTCATCGAAAAAAAAATCCTAACATCATCTTTCAATCATTCTTCTTCGATCGAGCGGATGAGAAACTACGGGGATGGAGAAGGTACGCGATATACGCAAGTGGTTGGAAAGATGGCAGCCCAGATCGTTCTTCCAATCCTTCTCGTTCGATCGAACGATGGAAACGGAGAAAGGAGAGAAGGGGAGAAGGTGCACGATGATATACTCGCAATTAGTAGATATGATTGGACACTATAGAAAAGATATGTCTTTTTCTTTTTTTTTTTTTTTGGGGAGAAGGGAGAAAAGAGATCGACGGACAACGTTGGTACTCACGTTGGTTATCGAGGTAGCAACGAAAGCTGTAGAACTCTTATATAGATGTCAGATTTCAGACGCTGTAAACGGTATATGGCTCGTTGTAAAGGCGGCCTCTTTGATACCATGGACCCCATAATGCGTCGATACATACGCAGAGCCTCCATCGTAAATACCACGACTCTTTCTCTCTCTCTCTCTCTCTCTTTCTTCGCCACTCCCAACTATCTTTCCTCTCTTCTTCTTCTTCTTCTTCTTCTTCTTTTTACTTCTTTTCTTCCTGTATAAATTAGCTTCCACCTTCCCAGATGTAAAACTCTGTCAGCCATCCTAAATTCTATCCTCGGGACCCGCACGACTCGCAGTTTAATTACACCGTCATAAAACAGGAGGAAGTCGGAGGACATTTCGGTCCACCGTTTCGTTAGATTCGTTTCGTTTACGCGTCGAGTACGAGGACTTGATCGATATCTTGAACGAAACTAAACTCGAACATCGAAGGAATTTTTTTTTCTTGTATACGTGCCGATGTGAAATAATATTTTTCAACATCACGTTCCGTTACATACGTCGAACACGAGACATTCTAAATTCTAATTCTTTTCATTCACGAATTCAAAACCATTTTCTTTTTTCAAATTTCATTTCCATTCCATTATCTCCACGACAAATATATAAAACGTCTTCCCGATCGCGAATAAGATATAAAATAATCTCTTCGTTACAACTCTTACGTAATCTCTCTTCCAATTTTCTCTCTTTTTCAAAAAAGAAAAAAAGAAAGATAGAAAAAAAAAACGTTTCGCACGTGTTCGATCTTAACCGTGGAAAAAGCGACGCGCGCTCGCGAAATACTCACTGTGCAGGTTCCAGAGGAAGGCCAAATTGAAATTGTGATACATGGTGAAATTTGGCCGCGTGTCTCACCGACCGCACGAGCGTGTGTACACGGCTTTAAGTGAGCATTCACGGCCCGTTCAACGCGGAAGGGGTCGAAAGCGTCGTACCGAGTAACTGACTAGCGCACCATCGAAACCGAACTAATAGTGGCCACGGTATGCTCGTCTGTCAGCCTGACTTGGCCTGGATGTTCCCCAATTGGCGGGGAAAGGGAGGAGTTAAAACGTGGGGTGAAAGCGGTTTCGGCACCCCATACCGTGTACCAGTCCCCAATCAGATTTCTCGATCGGTCCACCGATTTTACGCCCTGTCGCAACTATTATACCTTCTTCTTCTTCTTCTTCTTCGCATTCTCCTCTTTCCAGTTCGCGCGTCCCTCCTTTGTCTTCCGTCTTATTAAATAATAAACGAAATTAAAGTGCTTCGATATTATTGTATATATATATATACAAGAATTATTACTTGTAAGATAAATATTTTTTTTTATTAGTAAATTGTTAGGTCTTTATCTACGCGAGATAATTTAAAAATTATTGCATCTCTTCGATAATTCTAACTTCAATTCAAATGGGTCGTGAATCGATCAATTTTTCTCGAAATATAATATAATTCGAATAAAATCGTATCGATTGCAATTTCGTCGAAGATTGGGTAAATGGCGTACGTGATGATCCCATCGAATCGCAGAATTGAAAGCTTTTTCGACCCTATCACGCTGATCCCATGAAGCGGCAGAATCGGTGCCAAAGTGTGCAACCGACTTCACTGACTTACTCACCACGGCTGAAACTCGTGGCTGAAACCGGCCTATACAAAAGGGCGGCTCTGCGCGAGCCTACGGATTAGTGGACTTGTATACAAAGTCATTCGGCTCGAGCTGAAGAACCGAATACGTACGTATATATACGCATGCCCCTCCTATAGTTCACACCTATTGCACGGATCGAAAACCGGGTGTACGGTCACGTACCGGAACCCTCCGCCACGGTAACCACCCGGTAATCTTGCTAATACAGATGTCACCAACCGGGTATATACATTAGAGACGAAAGAGAAGAATAACTCTCCCTTTGACGTTTGAACCCTCCTCACTTCTCTCTCTCTCTCTCTCTCTCTTCCCGCTTCGCCTCTCCCCCTTTACACCGCTAATACGTATTACCCCCCTTCGTAAGTACCATCATATCGCGTGGAGAGATCGTTTTCGATTCATGGTTATTCATGTGTCTAGTGTTCGATTTAATGTGTTCTTTTTTTTTTTTAATGTGAATTTATGGAGGGATATATATGTATATATGTATATGTATATATATATATATATANTTTTTTTTAAAGATAATCGATCGAAGAATCTTCGGAGATCCGTTTTATGTCGAGAAGTATGAACGAGAGAGGAATGTCGATTCTTCTAGGAGCGACGAGGTATAGCTTTCGTTTCATTCAGAAGGCGCGTCATTCAGAGGATCCAAGGTGGCGAGGATATTTCCCAGTGACATGAAAGGGGACGATGGATTATACAGTCAAAAGTCAGATTTCGAGTCTGTCGGTATATATCGAGCAGAATGGAGCGGCGCGTCTAAAGGCTTCCGGTTTCCGAACACACCTGCCTATTTTCTTTTGCAGCCTTTGGAACCCTGCCAATGGCGTAGAAAACTTCTGTTTTTTTTTCTTTCTTTTCTTTCTGAAAATATTAAATTTCGTAGAAAGATGGTGAATTTCCTTTTAATTTTACGAGTTTTATACCTGTGCTTCTTTTTATATTATATGAGATTATAATATTATAATTATAATATTTAGATTTTTTTCGATTCTACGTGTTTTGCATCATCGTTATTTTTCCTTCGGTGTATTTTGCGATGAATTGCAACGAGGAAAGAAAAAAAAGAAGAAAGAGGATCGCGCGAACGATCGAAAGCTTCTTCTTAGATTATCGATTTTTCAATATCCTACAGAAGCTACAGAAAATATCCTATTTTAAATTCCATGTGTGGAAAATTGTACGAGTTGTAGTACGAAGCCGATACATTAATACCCCGACATTAATATGCGAAACGTCAAGTATGGCCAAAATTGCTGTCATAAATGTAAATTCGCAACAAAATAAGTTTTTAGTTTGCATTATTGTAATGCAGTATAATTGGACACATTTCAAACATAAAACGGAGAAGATGGGATATGAAATTAAAGAGGTATGCACACAATTCCGATCAAAGTCCCCGGTATTAATTAACATACAGATTCGATTAAACGCGCAGAATATTATTCAGGATCAGCATTTGCGGTTTTATGCATAACGTTTTATACGGATACCTTTATCTGCCGACAAAAATCAATATTATTTCGAATTTTGCCACTCCGAACTTATTATGTTGTATCAATTTTAAAAGAAACTTTTGAAAAAAAAATTTCACTTCAGCCTTCTTTCTTCTTCTTCTTTTTCTTCTTCTTTTTTTTTTTTTAACTTTTAAGCAAAATTCACGGATCGAGAGATCGAGCGACGATTTCTAATTTTCAAGGAGATTCTTCATTTTTAAGGAAAAAGGGGAGAAAGAAAAAAAATTGGAATTTAATAATTTTTAAATACATAATACAAAATAGTAGTCGTTATTCACTTTGATTTAATTAACAATGAATCTAATCCATTTATTAACAGATTTAACGGATCAAACAGATCGGGCATAGAATTCGTAGAATTGGGATTACCAAACCGGCGTAACAGCCGCGTAAAATTTCGAATTATCAAAGTTGCTCAATTGCGCGTTTTCCCGTTTTTATAATACGCGCGAATAAATGTTTAATTTGACGTTGATAAACGTTTAATCTAACGCAAACGTTTGATCAAATTTTTCGGTTCAGAGATATTAAAAAAAAAAAAAAAAAATAAAATAAAAAATATAAAAAAAAAAAAAAGAAAAAAGAATGAAAAAAAAAAAAACGAAATGTATTAATTCAATATCACGATCCATTTGTTTTTATCGTATTATTGTTAGTATTTTATATGTATGTATATACGTACATGTATATATACTATACGCGTGTGTACACGGTATATTGGGGAAGAAAAACGGCGCCGTGAAACGGGGCGAATTGAAACAAAAGGGGTGAGCGAAAATATGTAATTCAATCTCTCGAAAATCAGAGAATCGTTTCGAGGGAGTAAGTTTTTCTTATCTTTCTTAAAACGAGCGATATGATTTTTTTTTTTTTTTTTCCATTCAAGATCGACGAATGAAAGAAATAAATTGAAATTATTTCCGAGATTATTTCGAATCATTAAAAGATCGAGATCGAATCGATTAAAGAGGTAGAAATTATATCGGAAATATATGATAAATACAAATAATTTTATTGGTTACATTGTCGTAAAATATTTTATACCCATCGAAATTTAATTTTATAAATATATTTAATTTCGATTTATATTTTCATTCGCAAAGGGGGGAGGGGGGAAGGAGAAGTGGCCCATTTATTAAGTTTCCTTGCTTTGCTGTAAAAGAAAAGGGAAATAAAGATATGCTGTGTTATGATGCTACGAGGTAAACGTTCTGTTTACACACAACGTTTGTATATCTGTACCCCGTGGATCGTTCCATCCGTGTAAAAATAATACGTGATCGAATTTCAAGAGAACGAGATTACAGTGTCTTAAGTTTCAAGACATGTGGCAAGTTATTCTTGCTTGTAGATATTTTGCTGTAAGTATAGTTTTTTGTGGTTTTTAATTTGATTTGTTCACTTTCAAATAACGTTCCGTTCATAAAACATAGATAATGCGGTTTCATAAACCAGTGTGTAACATTCCAAGAAGAGGGGGGAGGGGGAGGGGGGAGGGGGAAAGAAAATGCGTGCAACCGAAAATAAAGACAAAATGATACCTCGTTTCTTGTAACATCGTTGATCTTGAGAAGATGAGGGAACAACGTAGTATATGATATATTTCGACAAGAAGTTTTTTTTGAAATAGGAGGAAACCGGTCGTTATAAGTCACATTGTTGTTCCCTTTTCCCGTTATTGTTAATTTCTAATCAACAAATTAATAAAATCGCTATTGAAACGTTTATACTTCATGTAATCGGCATTCTTCCACTTTTGTTAAACGGAGATTTCGAAGAATTTGTTTCTTGTATAAATTAGCAATATCTTTTGTTAATTTTTGAATAATTTTTGAATAATTTATTCAAAAACATATTATTGAAAAATATAAAGATAATCTTAATGACATCGTTCATCACATTTGTAAAATAATTTTTATTAAAACTTGTGTCATGTGATGTCTGAATTGCAGATTAAATAATAATAAAAAAAAATTTTATTTCGTTAAATTTCAAAAAAAAAAGTGAAGATTTACCGATTTTTTTTTTTTTGAATAGATTCTTTACGGATGCATTTTTCCATGGATCGCGTAAGAAAAAAAAAAAAATAAATAAAATCGGATAACGTTTCTCTTTTAATGAGATTAAAAATTTTAAGAAGATTAACAAAATTTAAAGAAGAAGAAATTTAAAATTTGTCAATGAATTATTACACTCGCTCAGACCCGTTCGCCGATTATTTATCGGGTCGCGACTGCAGCTCGTCATTCACGAAATTAAATTTGAACAAGGTGCGCCGGTTTAAGGATCAGCCGGTGTTCTCGCGTAAAATTAGTCGCTAAAATTAGGGCTAAGATGCGCTTTAATATCTGTAGTAGGCAGCCGGTTATAGGAACGGGCTCGTTCCCGAGCGTAGTCACGCTTAAGGCGCAGTCAAGGGGAGGATAATAATAAGGATAAGACTAAAGGATATTAGTTGGTACAAACCCCGCTATTCTATCCCCCCTTCTAACTGGAGTGGGTGGAGTTTTACCTAATTGTTTGATTACCGACGCCTTATCGATGATTCTTGGATTATTCGATAAAAATAAAAGCGAGAAAATTAAACGTTTCAAAAGAAGACGTCGAAAGGATAACATGGAAGAACATGAAACGATATTTTCTTTTTCTCGTTGAAATATCTTCATTTCCTTTTGATATATGAGAGTTTTGCATCCCTCGGAAATGAAGTTATGCGGAAAGAAAATGTACGAAAAATTAAAAATGTAAAAAAAGATTAAAAGATAATTGATCGAATATATAAAACGAAAATCGTGATTTTATTTTTCTAATTGAAATGATTTTATTTTCTGATTTACAGAATTTCGTATTTTTCAGAAGCGAAGTTATGCAGAAACAATGTACGAAAAATTAAAAATTTAAAAAAGATTAAGAGATAAGTAGTCGAATAAATCAAACGAAAATTATGATTTTCTTTTTGTCCGAATGAAATAGATCCACTTTTCTCTGATTTGATACAATATTCTTCTATATTCTTCAAAGATGATAGTTATACAGATTCCATTCCGATGTATGAAAAATAAGAATAAAATTGAAAATTTTATTGAAAAGGTTAAAAGAGACTGGGCGAATAAATCGAACGAAAATTGTCTTTTTCCGGATGAAATAAATCTAGTTTCCTCTGATTTTCTATATTCTATATTCTATAGAATATATTCTTCAGAGATGAAGTTATACAGAAACATTCTAAAAAATAAGAAGAAAATTAAAAATTCTGAAAAACATACTGAACGAAAATCATGCTTTTTTCCGGATGAAATGAATCCACTTTCCTCCGATTTACAATATTCTACATTCTTCAGAAATGAAGTTATACAGAAACATTCCGAAAAATAAGAAGAAAATTAAAAATTCCGAGAAGGTTAAAAAACATTGGGCGAATAAATCGAACGAAAAATCACGTCTTTTTTCGAACGAAATGAATCCATCTTCCTCTGATTTATAGTATTCTACATTCTTCAGAGATGAAGTTATACTGAAACGTTCCGAAAAATAAGAAGAAAATTAAAAATTCCGAGAAGGTTAAAAGACACAGGGCGAATAAATCGAACGAAAAATCACGTCTTTTTTCGAACGAAATGAATCCATCTTTCTCTGATTTATAGTATTCTACATTCTTCAGAGATGAAGTACAGAAACGTTCCGAAAAATAAGAAGAAAATTAAAAATTCCGAAAAGGTTAAAAGACACAGGGCGAATAAATCGAACGAAAATTGTCTTTTTCCGGATGAAATAAATCTAGTTTCTTCTGATTTTCTATATTCTATATTCTACATTCTTCAGAGATGAAGTTATACAGAAACATTCTAAAAAATAAGAAGAAAATTAAAAATTCCGAGAAGGTTAAAAGACACAGGGCGAATAAATCGAACGAAAAATCACGATCGCCTTTTCCCGGATGAAACGACTCCGTGAATTTCCTCCGTGGATTTACAGTGTTCCGCGCGCCCTTCAGAGGCTTGGAAGTTACGCAGAAACGTTCGGGCGTAGGAACCGCAGAATGATCTTGTTCGTTTAGTAGCGTCGATTAGAGGGCTCTTAGAGGGCTCGAAGGGCCGATTCCGAAGTGGCTACAAAGTGAAACGTTGAAAAAGACCGCCCCTTCCCCTTTTTACTCGCGGATTTATTTTCGTTTTGCTTCCCTCTTACCACTCCCGTCTCCTAGTCCTTTTGACCCGCCGCTACTCGTCTCGAAACAGACCCGGCAATACGGCTGCTAAAGCATTAATTAATAGCAACCGCTTGCTCGAAACGGTATTACGGTACTATTAGGGTTATCTTCGTTTTATGGATACGAGACGTTCCGCAAAGAATGTATCCGAGCCACCTTCCAACGATGCTGTAAAATTTTTCGAGGAACAGAGGCAACGAAAATTTTTATTTTATTTTTTCCCCCCCTTCTTTATCTTACTTTTTTCTCCCCAAACTTTATCCGGATAAACTTGATTTTTAGTAACGTGTAAATTAAATAGCAAATGGACAAGATTTTAACGAGAAAACGGGACGAACGATTAACCCTGTAATGGATGGAAGGGTGTAATCACAGTTCTGAGGATAGAACGATAATTTTTTTTTTTTATAAAAATGACGAATCAATCGATCTTTTATTTACAAAATTAATAAGATTCGTTAAAAAGTTGCGAGAAAATTAAGAATTAAATCGCTCGAATAATTTATTATTCGAATCATCGTACAACAATCACGTGTAACTATAATAGTTGCAAGAAGAATTTTATACGAAACTATCCGACTAATTAATTTTTCAGCCCGTCCCAACAACTTTGCTTTTTTCACAACTTTTTTTTTTTTTCTTTTTTTTTTTACCTCGTTAATTTTCGCCACTTTTAATCAACAGAAGGAAAGGAAGGAAATCATTCCTCGTCCAATCTTTCTCAAACACCCTGTATATATATCAAAATATCCTCCTCTTTGTTTGTAACGCGGCTAACATCGTAAAAGTTTGCCGCCAGTCTCTTTTACCAAATATCCCCCGTACACTTTAACATCAGTATGCATTTGTACTAACCGCCACTCGATCCGTACTTTTATCTCCGCATAAAATCGCGCATACCCCACCGCCTTCCGTCCTTTTCCAACCTCTTCGAACGGACCGATCCTCGCCTCGAATCCTTATCCCCCTCCTTCCCCCCTCCTTCCCCCCGCCCCTGCTCCGATTTCTTCTAAATTCGCGAATAAAAGTTTACACCGCGAGCGTTCCTCTCCACGCGAGGGCACCATAAAATCGGGATTCAATATCGCAAGGGTGCAGGGTAGGGGCTTTCCTGTGTTGGACGAAGAAAAGAGGGAGGGGAGGAAAGGTTGGGTGGTCGTCGATCTTCGAGGGGAAGGAAAGAACGAAAGCGATGGACATTTGACATCCTTTTGGAACGTCGCGCGAATTACATATTTTTTTTCTCCAAAAATGAAAATGAAAATAAATATCAGTTTCGAATTGAAACTCGATCGATATAGATTATAGAAATGGAAAACTGTGCTTTCTTCGATCTTCTTCTGGGGGGGAGAAAAATTGGTCGGGACGTTGCGACAAGGGGTGAAGAAAGAGTTCTCTCTCGATTTTTCTTGCCCGTTTTTTCGAATAGGAAAATTTCGAACGAGCGAGTCTCCTTTGCCGTAATAGGGACGTAAATAAAAAAAAAAAAAAAAAAAAAAGAAGAAGAGAAAGAAAAGAGGACGCCGGTTGCTTGCGTGTTTCTCGATGCATGTTGCACCTCTCGCTCCCCTTTCTCCCCCTTTTCACCCCTCTCGTTTTGCGACTCTCTTTGCCTGACTCTCGAGAATGCTCGTGTAGGTAGTTTGACACGGTCGTAAAAGACGGGCGTTTTAATACAATTTACAAGAAAGTATCAAGCTGGCGCGCCCCAAGCCACTCTACTGGGTGTGCCAAGTGAAATCGGCCACCCGATTTATCTCCCTCTCTCTTTCTTCTTCTTTAACTCGAACCGTTCCGAATCCGAACATTCTATAAACGGGATATTTTTATTCGACGAGAAAAAATTTAAGATATTTTGAAAGGCAATCGTGAGTGAAAATTTCTTATTCTTTCTTTTTAAAAAGATTACTCTGCTCTCGAGGAATCCAATGAAATCGAGACAAATTGAAAAGTGTATTTCTAGAATAAACCACGCACAAAATAATATTTAATACCTCGAGCGCGATATTTTTCTCTTCTCAACGGTTAAACTTGGAAAAATTTCATACATATATATATATATATATAAATAAGATTCGAAAGCCAATCGGTAAAGGATGAGGAAATTTCTCATTTCGCTACTTTTCTTACGAAATATATATATTAATTGCTTTCTTCGAATACAAAAATTCTTCCTCTATATTTTTCTCATTCTCTTCCTCCTTAAAAAAAGAGGGAGGAAAAAAAAAAAAAAAAAGAGAGAAAAATCCAAATTCCCTATTACCTAATAAAAACTTCTCTCCGGAGGAGAGTTGAAATCGAGTTGGACGGGAAAAATATATATAATTGTGTAGAACGATGGTGGCCGGTAAAAACGGTCGGCGTGGATTCGCATCAAAAGGGAGGCAATACCATTACGGGGAGACTTAATTATCCCCGCGGCGATGCGTCACGATTTGATAGGATGGGATTGAAACGCGGCTCGTTGATGGCTAATCACCTTTTCACGGGGCGCGCAGTTGTCGAGGTAGTAAGGTTAAGGAATCGCAGCCACGGTGTGACGTCAAATGTAATATTTCACCAGGTTTACGAGGCAGCCATCTCGATCCTTGGAAACGTATATACCTGGCGACATCGGTTTCAACGCCGAGCATCCAACCGAGTTGGAAATTCTCCTCCTCCCTGCAAACCGCTCTCTTCTCCTCCTTCGATGCTTCCTTACCTTCCTTCGCTAATTGTCGCTTATTAAAAACGGCCGTTCCTGTTACAATGCTGCCGGGGACCACGAGTTTTGACCCTCAGCATCCTTTTCGAGTGATCCTCCGAAGTTTCGAGAATCTTCGAACGTTTGAGAAACGTTTCGCGACCCATTCCTTCCTAAGATTCTCTCCGTTTTCCTCGATGTTTTCATCGTTTTTCCGATCCCCATCTTTAATTCGTTGCGCTAAATTAGATTTTTAGAATTTTCCCCATCGATTCGAAGGATTGATTTTTTGTAAATAAATATAATATTGGCGATCTCCATTGCGAGAATGTTTGGTGGGGAACGGATAGTGAATTGTTAAATTGAACTCGATTCTTCCCCCTTTTAATTTCACGAAGAGTGTCGTTACGAAATCATATAAATCGCGTTTAATCATCGATAGGTGATCAAGTTTTAACACTCCCTACGAACAGATTAGAGACGATTAAAGCCTTCGATCGATGAATTTGTAACTTTGTGATGCAACCGAAATTCGAAATCTAATACAATTGAAACCCATTTCGCGTAACGAATAAACGCATAATAGTTCTCTAGTGTAATCACGATAAATTACCCATTCAAGATAAAAGGAAAATAAAAAAATATATATTATTATAATCCGTATCGAACTACATTCTAACACCCGTAAAAGCAACTCGATAATTCTCTCGTTCGAATACCACGAGCGAACGTTTAATATTATCATTGGCATAAAATATAACCCGTTATTATTCCATCAAAATTGTTGAAAGCCGAGATCGAAGCTCGTAAAGTGCATTGATCTACGTTGCATATTTTCTTCCAGATAGGATCGATATGCGCGTGTAAAATCGCGGATAAAATCGATCGAGAAATAGAGATCGTATATCGAATATTCGAGAGAGAGAGAGAGAGAATGGGGAAGAAGAAGGAGACTATAGAGAGAGAGAGGAGGGGAGATAGGAAATCGTACGAGAGGGGAACACGCGGCCATTGTCACATCGCTACAAAATTAACACATTCTTCTCACTCCACGCCGGTAGGCTGACGACAATCGCGAAATAATGCGAGCCGCACGACCAACCGAACGCTCGAAATGTGCGGCCGCTGTTGCGGTCTGTCGTATAACCCCTTCTTCCGCCAACCCCCTACAAAGCGTCGCGACGTCCGCATTCACGCTCCTCCACTTTTCAACCTTGCTACATCTCCATCCACGCGAGCATCCTAGATCCTCCTAGAATCTCGAGTCGAACAAAAAAACGCGAGGAAGTGAATTTAATTCGTGGAAAATTCTTTTCCCACGAACAATATTTGGATTTCGTTTCCTCCTTGGGCGAATGGGAGAATTCTCTTACTCTTCTAGATTCTTCGGATAAAGGTTATCGGGTTATCGGGATTCGTGGCACGGTAATATCATCCTTGTCGCTAAACTTTGTCCCCTCTCCCCCCCCTACATCCCGAATCTCTTCTCATTTGGGGCAAACTTTCGATCCTTTGAAAAACTTTCCGCTGCTTATTGCTTTCGTCATAAAAGTGTAATAACTGCCATCGTACTTGAAAAAAGAAGAAAATAATAATAATAATAATAATCCAAGAGGATCAAATATATCGATCGTATTATCAACGTATCGATGAGATGAATAATTTGGATAAATAATAAAGAGAGACTCGGGGAGGGGGAGGATCGATGAACAATGAGAGTGGAAGAGGATGGAAGGAGGTGAGGAAGGAAGGTAACGGTGGTGACGATTGAGTTTGAGTTGGACGGTAGCCGGGGGGGATGGAATTCGTAGCCGCGGATCGGCACGCCAGGGGCAACCGGCTAATAAATAAATCGACGGGAAGATTTCGTCCCCGCGACTTGTCAACCGGCGAGAAATCCGATAATCTCTCGGCGGGAATGGGTTTTTTCGTTGGCGGAAACGAAAAAAGGCAAGTATGGGACAATTAATAATTCGCTCGATGCTCGCCAATTTGTCCGCCCCGAGACGGATTCCGTTCTCCTCTCTCGTTCAACTTTTTCCTCTCGGAGCTGAACGGGGAAAGGATCCGACCTTTTCAGATCGTTTCTCAAACCTTCCTCCAAATCCTTATTATCCGATCCTCACTCCTTTCATTATTATTACGCATTAGCTTGCAATTGTAGTTGAGAATTGGATGCGAGATAATATTCGAAAATCGTGTCAATTTGAACAATCAAATTATTTACGGGATATTTGTAAAAAAAAAAAAAAGAACGTGGATCTAATTAAGCGTTAAAAAGAATCTGAATGATGATTCATTTGTAATTGTTTCGATAATAAATGAATAAGTATACAAAAATATTTCAAGTTTGAAGGAATATTACTTTTGAATATTTAATATTTTTCTTTTATTATTATAAAGATAATTCTATTGTAATTTAAGGCTGTAAATATTTTCCAAATTTTCATTTTTAATTTATTGAAGAAAAAATGTTGATAAAGTTGAGTAACGAGCTCGCAATTTTTTATGATTTTAAAGAAACATAGACCGTGTTCAAAAACGAAGTAACACGATGTAATATCTTGGAAAACCAAAAATTCTTTTTCCAAAAAAATAGAAATAGAATGACGAACAAGATAGGCGAAGTAGATACGTTACGCGCATTTTTCCATAATGGGGTATTAAATTCGTAATATAAATGTACAAAGACTTTCTAGAAAACGCAGACCTACCTCGCTTCACGCAACACGAATAACGTAAAGAAATATGGAAATTCGTACGAGCGTTACGAATAATTCATACGAAAAAAAAAAAAAAAAAAAAAAAAAAACCATTTACTAAGCTTTTAACGAAAAATTGTATTTGCGATGGGATGATATTATATAAAATATTAATGCCGTTTATCGATATAAAAGATGCGATATATTATTTATTTGCTTAGCGAATTTCTACGCTTCTGCCCGCTCCCCGGTTATGATTAATCGTTTGTCAATTTTTTTTCTCCTTTTTCCCTCCCCTCCCTCCCCCCTCCTCTTATTTTTCTTTTTTTTTTTTTTTTTAGTTGGAAAATTATTTCACCATCGGCCGAATACCGCTATCCAACAAGTGTTATTAGACCGTGCGAATTGTATCACCGCCGCCCAGTTATAAATTGCTATTCCCAAACTTTAGCGCCTATAAATTATCTTTCGGCAGGGTGCCTCCATTTTTCGCGGTATTTATTTGCAAGGAGAGAGAGAGAGAGAGAGAAAGAGAAAGAAAAAAAAAACGATGATCAATTTTGATACTAACAGTTCTCTCTCGTCCACTGATCCGGAAAGCGACGATACGAGCTGCCAGACGCGGAAACAGATCGTATCGCGCGTAAAAATTGCTCTTTCTACACACGCGGCCGCGCACCGTGGCCAAAACATTATCTTTCTCGCACGTTTCAATTGCTCTCGATTAGTTGATGCTATTAATGAATTACCGACCGACCGAAACGGTTCGCCGATACTCCGCGGCCAATAAAAATTCCCGAGTAAATTTGTAATCAGTTGAAAAATTGATCGATCGACGCACACAATTTTCCCTTCCCCTCGAAGGGAGGGAGTTTCTTAGAGATTTTTTTTTTTTTTTAGAATAAGTAACGTTATTCCAGCGGGTAATAAAAATCGATCGATGGTCGATATATTCTTTTTTTCTTCGTAATTACACACATCGAAGGGGCATATCGAGCATAATTGTTGTAATCAGGGATAATTATTGAATTACGTATCAAATCGGTTTACATTTCAAATATTACATATCCATTGTACTAGATATATTACGTGTGCATCACTTGGTCGGATAGGTACTAATTGCTAATAACATTGTGAAACGTATTAAATAGATTTACGTCAGATATGGTCTCTACATTTTGCCGTGAAATGTCTCGCGTTTCGAATATTTGTACCTCCCCCCCCCCCCTCCCCTCCTCCTCTGTTTCGAACGAGGTTATTCGAACCGCATAATATATACGGGAAATAAGAATTTTTCATTTTTTTTAAAAATAAATTAAAAAAATAAATAATCGTATCACGCGCACAACAACAAGAAAAATTAATAATTATCCCTCTATTTAGACAAGAAAGAAAAGGAAAAAAAGAAAAGAAAGAAAGAAAGACGTACGTATAACGATTGGAGCAACGATCTCGCCACGGGATAATCGTTGGGAATATAAATAATAAAGAAGAATCAGAGGGAAGACGAAAAATTTTTAGAGGATATTTAAAGTCGGAGGATGATGATCGTTAATGGGCGAGCTGTGGCAGCTGGCAGATTCGGTCCGCGGATTCGGGCTCTCGTGAAATCTCCGTTACTCGTCCACCCATTATCCATTTACGGCCGTGTTTTATCGATCGATTGCCGGACTCGAGAGAGTCACGCGTATATCGCCTACGTACGACACGCCACGCTTCGCCGACAGAAGCGTTTCCAACATTCCTACGTCGTTATTTCTCGCTCTACGCCCTGATTTCACCTCGTGTACGAATTTACAACCGTTCCCTCAACCTCGACGAGAGAGAGAAAAAAAAAAAAAAAAAAAAAAAAAAAAAAAAAAAAAGAAGAAGAAGAAAAAACGTTATCGACCGGTAGTATCGTTTTTCCTGAATTATTAATATGTCCGTTTCGTTCCCCGGTTTTTATATCTCGATTGATACGCAATATCGGTTCGACGTTGAACGAATGGTCGTTACATCGTACGCGTGTCCCCGTAAACATTGTAAACAAGGGATTATATTTTACCGATGAAACTTTCTTATAGTAATTGGCGGAGGAAGCAAAGATTTTATTTCCATATTTATCTTATCGATAATATTTTATTTATTATGGAAATTTTTGTATAAAAAGAAGAAGAATAGAATTATCGCGTGTAAACGATTGATTCAATTCATATTTTTGGGATAAATCGATCAATTTCGAGATGTTGAGATTCGAACGATTCTCTCAAAAGAGAATTCTTTTTATGGAGTTTGATCGAGAGAGAGAGAGAGAGAGAGAGAGAGAGAGAGAGAGAGAGAGAGAGAGAGAGAATAAGTTAATTTTATATATATATATTTAGTTAAAAGAGAATTGAACGATTGTACATTGGGCAACGAAGTAATTCGAGGCAGTCCCCTACCCCCTTTCGGTTCTCACCCTCCTTCCCTTCCTCGGCCACTCGCTTCTCTCTTTCACGCTGGCTATCTACAAGCTCGCTTCTGGCTGCTCCGTCGCGGCAGTATATCAACAATGATAGTTATACACGTACGTTATAATCGTAAATTAGCCGCGGCAACATAATATATTCGTGGGCTGGTTGGTTCGCGCGTATCTGTTTTATGCGGTTATTATATATGACAGCACCAGTCATACCTGGCCCATCTCCCTTTTACCTCGCATCCTACCTTCTTCCCTCCTCCTCCTCCTCCTCCTCCTCCCTCCCCGCCTTCTTCTTTCTTTTTAACTCCCCGTCTTTTACCGCCACGCCACGCCACAATCAAAAATAACGTAAGGAAGGTCTATTGGATTGATCCAATCCTCGTGGAATTATCCAACGAGATCGGCGTGGTCTGACGATACATCGACCCATCTTCTCTTGTCGCGATAAAGGTTTAATTTGAACGTAAAAGGAATAAAAAGACCAGAGATAATTCAAGCATTAGATATTTCATTGTAAATACTACTCGTTTCAATGAAACGAGTCGAATTCGATGGTCTCGATACATTTGGAGAGATAATAATTTCGAGTTTCTTATAATATAGATATTCGATCAAATCCTCGCAAACATATTATTTCCTTTGCAATAATCGATCGTATTATCCTCAAGGAAGAAATAATTGATTCGAAAAATAGGAAAACGAAAAAAGATCTAGATAATTCAGCGTTAAAGTTAATTACAAATATACTTCTTTCAATGAAATCTTTGCAAGTCGAATTCGATCGTTTTGAAGGAACATATTTGGAGACACAATAATTTCAAGTTTCTTACTATACAAATATTCAATCAAATCCTCGCAAACATCTTCTTTCCTTTGCAATAATCGATCATATTATCCCAAAGGAAGAAATAATTCATTCG
Organism: Apis laboriosa; assembly: GCF_014066325.1. Lineage (NCBI taxonomy): Eukaryota > Metazoa > Arthropoda > Insecta > Hymenoptera > Apidae > Apis > Apis laboriosa. The sequence goes on from NW_025224966.1 coordinate 3,024,046, forward strand.
AAAAATAGATAATTCAGTGTTAAAGTTAATTACAAATATACTTCTTTCAATGAAATCTTTGCGAGTCGAATTCGATCGTTTTGAAGATCAAGGAACATATTTGGAGACACAATAATTTCAAGTTTCTTACAATACAAATATTCAATCAAATCCTCGCAAACATCTTCTTTCCTTTGCAATAATCGATCATATTATCNTTGCAATAATCGATCGTATTATCCTCAAGGAAGAAATAATTCATTTGAGAAATAAAGAAGATCTCGATAATTCAACGTTAAAGTTAATTACAAATATACTTCTTTCAATGAAATCTTTGCGAATCGAATTCGATCGTTTTGAAGATTCAAGGAACATATTTGAAGACACAATAATTTCAAGTTTCTTATAATAATAATAATATTCAATCAAACATTCTCTTTCCTTCGCACCATTCTATCGTATTATCCCCAAGAAAGAAATAATTCATTGCAGAAAGAAATCAAAAGAAGAAAAAAAAAAAAAAAAATGAAAGAAGTCACAACTTCCTCCAACTTCCAATAAACATACAAACCTATAAACAACCTCGTACCGAGCTTCCATTAAATCTTGCCAAACATTACCCTTTCGAGTAAAAAACCCTCTCTGTACCCCAACACGTGCGCTCGATCGTGTTGATGATCGTGTTGTTCCCAAGGAACTTCTTAATCCCGGTTCCCGCCGGTGAGAAATAATTTGCTCGAGAAAAAGGAGGGGGAGGACGTTTGCATGTACACGGGAAGGCGGGCGGAGGAGGAGGAGGAGGTTTACAACCTTGGCCGGATCTCTCGTACGAGAGAGATTCCCGAAGGGGCTTCCTCGAGGTTGGCGATATTTTAATGGTCACGTGGACTGCACGGCAAGATTGCCGCACAACCGTTAAATCATACCCGGAGTCCTCTTTCTTGCTCGACTGTTTTTCCTTTAAACGTGCGTGTATAATACGCGCAAACTCTCTTCTATACATATATATATATCTTTCTCTCTTTCTCGTCACGAATTCCACAGTGCGCGAGCAGGCACGAGTCCGAGCATCACATCCTCATTACGGATTATTCATTAATCGGGTAGCCGAGTACCTCGGTACGCGTACTTGAGTTATACACGAGCGATCTGGCACCTCTGCTCCTACGAGGGGGCCATCTTCCTTTTGCCAACTTCCACTCGCCCCTCGCTTCCCCTCCCTCCTCGGCTTGGAGGCTATTTTATTTCCAGACTTTGCGTACGCTCGCCGCGTATATGCATTAACGAGCGGCCAAGGATACGCTCTCCCTGAGATATGGGACAAACGGAGAATCGCGAGAAAAATTTTCACCGTGAAACGTGTAGGTTTAAGAACGGAGATGATCGATGGTACTCCACGGCGATCGTTTCTCCATTCTTCTCCATTCTTCTCTTCTGACGGTTTCGTTCTAACTTTATCGATCTTTCGACGAGGTCTAATTAGTAATTAGGTCTGCTTAGAATCTTTTTATTGGAAATTCTACATTTTCAAACATTTCTCAGAGTCGGGCGCATTTGCATGTGTTTGAAACGGGGAATCGTCGCGAGATCGGCCCGAAAGAAAAGAGAGAAGAAAAGGAAAGGGAAGGAGAGAGGAGAAGAACGATTAAAACTCACGACTCGATCGAGCGGACTCGGGTGAGCGTTGCGTAGAGATTTATAGGTAGAAAGCGTGCTCGAAGAGGAGAAAAAGAGAATATAAGCAGGAGCACGGTCTCGAGAAGAGTGGAAGAGTGGAAGAAGAAAGCGGGTTAGCGGTAGGAGTCGAAATGGGAGGAGGACGGTAGGAGAGGAGAAAAGAGAGAGAGAGAGAGAGAGAGAGAGAGAGAGAGAGAGAAGAAAGGAAGGAAAGAAAAAAAGAGGGAGGAAGGGGTGGGTAAGAGAGCCGGGCGGACAGGTAGGGAAGAAGATGGAATGCAGACGCGTGTAAGCACGGAAACCGCAGATATCGAATCGTCGAGCAGAAAATTGTCGTGAGTCGCGCGGTCCAAAGGGTCGCCGCACACCTTTTTTGCGGCAATGATCGCAATTGGAAGCGGCCGTGAGTCGATTTGATACTAAGATCCGAACGGTGCGCTCCCCGATCGGGTAGAAAACCGGTTGTCATTGAGCGCAAGAAAGATCTTTTCGCTACCGAGCTCGACAGCTGTAAGCCTTATCGATGACAGTTACATGTCAATACAAAATCGAATCCTTTTCTCTCTCTCTCTCTCTCTCTCTCTCTCTCTCTTCTGTCGTCGATACGAAAGATGGTGGAGAAAAGAAAAAAGAAAGAAAGAAAAAGAGGTCGCACGTGACGGTATCGTTCACTTTTAACCCCCTCTCCGATATCCAACGTTTCTGGCCTCCTTGCTTTTCCGCCTCGAACTCGACGTTGTTTTCAAGTTTCAGGGAAAATAGATTTCTCTCGAGCTCGCGTTTCTTCTCGCGTTTCGACGGTAAAGGGAACGAGTAACAACAGGTTTCTCGTATCGATAGAGCTCGAATTTTTACCCGATACCGGTGTATTTACGATATTGGTTTACGGAATCGTTAATGTTTCTCGTAGATGGAAACAAGAGGGATTACAAATTTTCTTAATAATTGGTTTCTTTCGCGTATAGATAGAGAGAAGAATGGAATCAAGACGTATTGGATTCGATCGATTTTTCTTCTTTATATACGTATCGAGGAGAGAGAGAGAGAGAGAGAGAGAAAAAGAAGAAACTTGTCAACATGACGCAAATCGGCGTAAATTCTCAATAAAATAAAAGCGGAGGTAAATAGATTATCCTTATCGAGAAACGGTCGGCAATTAAAGATCGGATCTTTCGTAAGAGAAACGTTCGATGCGTGACGCGATCGATGAACAGGATCGTGATAGTTGACCGGATAGTTGTAAAGTTTTCTTTCTCCCGGAAGCGGGATTCGTCTTATCCGGTGGTGGACGAAGGAATCGACGGGTTGGCAGGTTCTTCCTGTTTTCAGGGGGACCAGTTTCATAAACTTTCCTCTCCTTTCTCGTCGCCTCTCCCTATCTCGATTTTGAATAATATTTTGACACGTGGTATGACTGTCGTCCGAGAAAATAATATCGGGAATAAAGCAGAGAGGGAGAGAAACTAAAAGAGAAAGGGAGTGAACGGCGATGACTTTGTTAAATTTCCTTTCTTGAGAAGCGATGCTTCTCGAAAAATGGATTAAAGATTAAACCTTTTATTTTTTCGATATTTCGGTGCGCGATACGAGAATCGAACGTAACCTAATTTACTTCGTCAGATACTACTATTCCATTTTCACGACATCAAATAGAAATATCCTGCAAAAGGAACAATTTAACCTATTCGACATCAATTCGTATATCAATTTTATAAATGCATTATTTAATTTCTCTTCCACCTTTTTTCTTCGCAAACATCCAACCAGGATCGATCCAACTTCCGTAATTTCTCTACAACAACAACAACAACAACAACAACAACAACAACGTTCGAAAGGACGTCCGCGACTCGATGTCGCGTATCGATGTCCTCCTCGATCCGCTCCCCCGACGATTTTTCCAAGGGGTTTCCGGTTCTTCTTTTTCTTTTTCCTTTTTTTTTTTTTCTACATCCATTCAGCGACGGAGTGACGGTTGACGAGTACAAGGTGTTGGTTACAGCGGCGAACAGAGGGGATACGACAGGTCCGACTGTCGGCTAAGTGGAGTAGCAGGAGCCGGAGCCTCGGAACAACAGAGCAGTCGAAGGGAGTGACGTGAGTGACACATGGCAGAGTTGACAGCTCCTAGTCCCCCTCCGACCTCTCTCCCCCCGTCGGCCATCGCTCGACAACTCCGCTAGTCCGAATGTCATTAGCCTGGGACAATCCATCTAGGATATCCCCCGCTTGAATTGCTCTTCTCGAATTTCCTTCGTGTGTCACGGAGGAGCAGGAGGAGGAGCAGGAGGAGGAGGAGAACTCGCGTAAAGATTACGTAGATAACTGGACGGAATAACTCGGAATAAATTCTCAAGATCGAAATTAATTTGTTGATTGGGAGGAGGAGAGAAGGTGGGGGGAATTTTGCTAGCTTGGGAAATATTTTCTCACGAATGGGTCCAAGTTTTGGATTATGGAACGTTGATTCAATGATTTGGAGAAGATGAATTTTGGTAATTTTGGAGAAATTTGTTTCGCTAAATCTTTAAAATTGAACGGGAGAAAATTATTAACGGGTGTGATATTAATTTTGAATGGACGAAATAGAAAAGTTGGGAGAAAGTTCGATACAGAGAATTGTGTGGAAGAATATTAGAAATAATTCGAACAAAATTTTCGAAATATTTATATTTGCAAACTTTATTTCGAACGAAATTATTTCATTTCGACTAATTATTTTATAATAATTATTTTATAATAATTTTTTTTTAACGTTTCCACGAAAATTTAATCGTCGAATAAGTGAATTAAAAAAAAGAGAGAGAGAGAGAGAAACAAGCGGATATAAAAGCGTGACGTAAAAGATTCTCTCTTTTTTTTCCCCGTGCACAAGTTGGACACGAAAAAGGGGGAAGGAGGAAAGTTGCGCCTCCCTGGAAAACGAGCAATTTATTCTGTTAAGAGTGCCGGTTGAGACGCGCAATCATGGGCCTGGGTCGAAGTTTGCCCGTGTAAATGGCCGTGGTTCCGATCTGGGGTGGCTAATCTTCCAGCGAATGAGCAGCAACGGAACTTGAAGGGCTCTTCAACCGGAGAGAAACAAAGAGTGAGTTCTAAAGAGTGATTTCAAGGAAGGAGAATCGATCCTCCTTGGATGGAAAAGGAGGAGCGAGGAGCTTCCGTATTACCTGCACCTTAATTCTTAACATCGCATTCTAAATATCATTTCGAACGAATCATTTGTAATTCCGGGAATTCTGCGCATTTCCGAAATTTAATTATTAATATCTCCTATAAATTCTAGAAATGCAAAATGCAAAAATGTTGTTGTTCCATCGATCGTTTAAATTCCCCCCTAGACAGGAAATTTTATAATAATTCGTAAATTCAGAAAAAAAAAAGAATTGTATTCAATTCTTACAATTCTTACAATTTTCATACGCTCGATATTACACCCGTTAAGATCACAATTTGGAAAGATCGAATCCTTGCTTATTGGACCAGAGTTGAAAAAGTAATTAATTAAACTTAGATTGTTGTTAAAATAGCTCGAATAACATTCTATTCGTAGTTATATTACCATCCATCCGAGCTTTTCTTTTTATAAATTCAATACAATTATTCCTGATTTCGAACGATAAATATAATACATCGAAGTACAAGTTTCCTAACTTCAACTATCAAATTTTGCCGCTTTCGACTTTAATAAAGACGGAAGTTAGACCGACAGAGAGAAAGAGAGAGAGAGAGAGAGAGAGAGAGGTTCGACTTTTCGGGCGGTTTCGAGCGGGGGCTCGAGGATGCAACACGAGAAGAGAAGAGAAGAGAAGAGAAGAAAGGTGGGGACAGACAGGGCGTGAAGAGAGGCCGCAGGCTATTAAGACATTCGCGCCGGGATAAAAGAAAGCTGTTGAACCAAGAGAAACAAGAAAGGAACAGGTCGAGGAAGACTGGCCGTGGACCGAGAGGGGGTACGGGGAGGGGAGGGGAAGAAGAAGCGAAAGAGGGATAAGAAGAGGAACGCGCGAAACAGCCTAGCCTTTAGTTTGGTGGGATGAGGCTGTGGATAAAAGGAGTGGTATAGAAGGATCTCTCCTGCGGAACACGGAGGACGGAGGAGGAATAGAGGGAAGAGGGAAGAGAGAACAAGAGCGAAGAAGAAATGGATAGAGGAGGGAGAGGGGGAGTTAAGAAGGAGAGAAAGAGACTCGAAGCGAAAAGAAGCCACCATTAAAATGAAAAATGACATTCTCGCTGACATTCCCGCGGCGATCTCGCTTGCTCCACTCCGGTAGTTACATACCTTACCCCTCTAGGCGAACAAACAGCCTCCCTACTTGGAATTATTGGTGATTTTTTAAATCTGTTAAACAGGCCTCTCGACCGCAGTCAGCCCAGGGGTTCCCCCTTTTTCCACCATCCTCCATCCTTCTCCCTCCTCTCCACGGATCACGGGCAGATTTCACTCTCCCTCTCCCTCCCTTTCCCCTACCCAACCTTCCGTCTTCCTTCCTCCCCCAGCGGCGAACCGAGGGAGGGCCCCATCTTCCCCCCGACCGCTGCTTAGCACCTTGTTATTTATTTTTCAAACTTTCCACTTTTCACCCCCTTGTGCCTCTTTTATATTCCCGTTGATCCTCGAGCCGGAACGGAGGAGGAGGGGCGTTCCTCTCCGCGATACACAAACGTCGCGAGAGAAATTTCGTCGTTAAGAAAAAATAATTTTTCGATTCGATTTTTTTTTTTTCTTTTTTTTTCATCGTCGATAGATCGACGAATCGAGACTCGAAATCGAACTATTTGAGCGCGAATACGCGAAGGAAAGAGGAAACGTTTATTTTTTTTTTCACAGATCGCAGATCTTTTGCCCCATTCGACCAATGAACGCGATCGATTTCGATCGAATCTCGAGTTCGAACGTAAGTGTAACAAGTGAACACAACACATCCTCCTATCGAGGATAGGAAGGAAAAGTAAGAAGGTACGTCAATTTATATATAGAGAAGACTATAAGGCGATCGGTGCTGTTTTCATCCGCGACATTATTTGGACGAGCCACTCGATCATCCTATGGAACCCTTCGTTTGCATCGATCGACAACGTACGACCGCGGACTATAATTTCTCGCAAGTTCCACCAGTTACAAGGACTTGGATGGAACACATGGGGCCGATTAGGGAGGGAGAGGGGAAGGGAAATAGAGGAGGGAGGGAAATAGAGAGTAAGAGAGGGAGAGAGAGGAAAAAAGCGGGCGCATCTCTCGATATCCATTCGTGTCAGTGGGGTGAGCGTACAATGGCAGATCGTACGAAAAGTCTGATTTATCACTCGCATCGCCCCGGGGATATTTGTATTGGGAGACGTAACGAAATGCGACATAATAGCTCGGCCAGTAGAACCCCGGTGCATTGTAAACCTTCTAATAGCGTGACACGACCGCTGACATGCTGGAACAGCCTGTTCTACCAGGGGAACTATTTGATTTACCACTGGCCTCGATACACCACCACGTCCCATTTTGCTAAATCATCGTAATAACCATTTGCTTCTTCCCTCTCTTATCGCTTTTCTTATCCTTTCTCGTATCGTTTTCGCGTGTAGATTAATAATCGTAGGTGCAACAATCCTTCTTTTTAATTTTTAAAAAGAGCCTTATTATTGAACTTTTCAACGACAACGATGCTTTAGATATTCGAGTAGATATTTGGATAAAATTATTATATTAGAAGAGAGAGAAAGAGAGATCTTTTATCTACTGTGAATCGTGGGTTTGTATTTCCTTTTCTACGTTTCTAAATTTCTCCATAAATGCTGGTCCAAGTTGCATGATCATATTAGATAGCATTGGTCAGTTTTTTTCGTGGCGATCGTGGTTATTGGACCAATCGAGGTAAAAAAAGTAACTCGACGTAAATCGAGTCAGGGGGTATAGGGAGGCATTTTTCGTGGAGATTATCAAGATGATCCAAAAAAAAAGAAGTACCTTATGTCAATAAATTTCGGATCAGTAGTAGATCGTAGAGGATACTAAGAAAAAAGAGGAAATAACGGATGAAAAATAATAAAAATCACAATTATTATTATTATTGTACTCTTGTAATTAAACCCCCTCCCCCCCCCGTAAATAACGAATCTTTGAAAACATTGAAAATTCCAAACGTTGCAAAATTTCTATATTACAACGATGAAACGGGTGAAAGTACAGGATAGAATCGTTACAAATTGTTCTAAAAAAATTCGGTAAAAAACAAGTTTCGATAGGACGAGTGAAAAAAAAAAAAAAAAAAAGAAAAGGGTATAGCGCGGGTATACACGCCGAGAGTGGAATTCTATTTGAAGAACATTTTCCACCGATTTGCCGAGTATCATGGGAACATAAGAGGAGGAGGGGAGGGGGGAGTGGCGGGGCGGAAAAGTGGGAGCTGGAAAGCGGGGAACCGAGAGGGAGCGTTACATCGTGGAGTGAATGTCATTTATACCGGGCGATGCGGTACACATTGTTAGCCGCGATGACGGGAGCACCATCCCTGTCAGCCATTGTATATTTTTTGGATCGCGATTTAGCCGTGATGTACGGCTGCGGCTTTGCGCGTTATACTAGTCATATACGGCCGTCCATCAGGTATCGCGCTATTACCGCGTACGCGATCCCACTTATCCGAAAAACGCAATCGGGCTTTCTTCCTCGTTTAACGCGGAAAAATTAGCGCGAGAAGAAACGCGGACGAGATATCCGATTTTTCTTTTTCTCACTTCGAAGTTTAAAAAGAAAAAATTTAAAAAAAAAAAAAAAAGAATGAAACGATCGTAAATCGTAGGATCGCTAGAAGAGAATCGGATGTTTCGGAGTTTATATATAAAATTAGTCGTGCGTCGGATATCGCTTTATTATTGTTACTTCACATTCGAAAAATGTGAAAAAATCGAAGAATTCGATTTTTCTTTTCCATCTCGTTTTAAACGAAAGGAGTAGATTGTAATGTATTGGATTGGAGATATTTCAAACTTTATATCTAAAATTAATCGTGCGTCAGATATCGCGCCATTATCCAAAAAGCGCAATGGCGTCCTCGTGTTTTTCTTCGTTTAATATAGAAAAATCGAAGAAACGTGGAAATATTCGATTTTTCTTTTCTATTGTTTCTAGTATTAAAAAACGAAAGGAGTAGATTGTAATGTATTGGATTGGAGATATTTCAAACTTTATATCTAAAATTAAAAGTCGCATCAGATATCGCGCCATTATCCAAAAAGCGCAATGGCGTCCTCGTGTTTTTCTTCGCTTAATATGGAAAAATCGAAGAAACATGGAAATATTCGATTTTTTTTTTCTATTGTTTCTAGTATTAAAAAACGAAAGGAGTAGATTGTAGTAATGTATTGGATTGGAGATATTTCAAACTTTATATCTAAAATTAATCGTGCGTCAGATATCGCGCCATTACATCCAAAAAAGAACGCAATGGCGTCCTCGTGTTTTTCTTGCGTAGAAAGAAACGTGAATAAGATATTCCATTTTTTTCTATTGTTTCTAAATTTTTAAAAATTAAACGATTGTAATGTATCGTTATCGAGAAAAGAATTAATCGTGCATCAGATATCGCGCTATTACTTATTCGAAAAATGTGGAAAAATCGAAGAAACCTGCGAGATATTCTATTTTTCTTTTCAATTGTTTCTAATTCTAAACTAGAAAGTAGAATGGATTAAACGCAATATACAATGTACAGATAATAGATAGATCGTAACGCATATTGCTAGGAAAGAATTTGAATAAATGTTTTATACGAATTTCTTTATGTTTACATTTAAAATTGATTTACATTTGTTGAATAAAAAAAAAAAAAAAAAAAAACAGGGGAAAACGAAATCCAATATGGCTGTGCATATTGATGATCGAATATATATACAGAACGTACATGAAAAATTCTTTTTCATCTTCCTTGGAAAAATTGGACGACACGATTATATGCATGAATCGGCTGAATACGCGAAATGACGCGAAATACGTTCACGTCATCCGCACTGAATGCGTTACAAAGTTAAACCAGTTTCTGATTTCAACGATTCTCTAGTAATGAAAGTATCAAATATTCCGAATAACATCGTTAGCGGCTTGTAGTCCAGTCGAAATTTAAAAATCTCTGTATCAAATTCGAAATCCAAAACAATCAAAACATTCCCTCAGGATAAGATCCCACCAAAAAGGAAAAAAAAAAAAAAAATCGAAAACGATCACTTACTCACTCACCAAATCAACCCCCCCCCATTCACCAAACGTTTCGATTAACGAAAACTATCCTATTCTCCATCTATCAATTCCAAAACTACATCAAACAACATTCGAACAACCAACGAATCTGAAACCGAACGAAATTTAAAATTCTTAGAAAAAGAATTCTATCAAATCACGAAACCTTAGTTGAAACCTTAACTTCGCTTCGTTACTACGGGAACAATCCGCGTAATATTTCATCCCATACAGAAGGCCACTCGAGAACACGGACATACATAGACAGACAGACAGACAGATAGATAGATAGAGAGAGAGCAAAAGACTCGTTTTAACGAGGATTAAGCGGCATATCCAAGGATCCTCGGTATCTTGGCGAATCCCCGACGCCGTATCGAACGTCAGACAGAGCTCGGATCCTTTGAACGGGCGAGAGATGCTGGTAGTGGTCCCGGGCTGCGTGGCGGGTCATGGAGAAGGCGAAGGAAGGAGAGGTAGCGCGAGAGAGGGGGGCATCAGTCAAGGGATTAGCGGGATTAGCCCTCGAGGGGGACTTGTTAATTGCTCGGCAGCGGAGACGAGCTGGCAGCGCGTACGCTGGTAGCCGTGCAGGGCCAGAAGCTCGGCCAGAAACGGGAAAGGGACGGAGGGAGCAGCCTCGGAGGGGGGACGCACAAATCACGGCAGAGTTACGGACTTAAGGAGGCTTACCAGCCGGCTCGCCACCGTCTTGTCGTTGCTGCACTTGCAACAAACGTCCGCGCAAACTGCCCTTGCACCCCGCGCATTTTCTCGTCCGCGTGCACGTATGCGCGGGATACGCACGCGCGGGCGGGGGAGAGGAGATCCAGATCGTTCCGCGCGATGAGCGTAGGAACGCGAACATCTTCCGTTCACGCGCGTCCTTCTATCCACGTTTCCACCTTCACCTTCGAGATGATAGAGAGTTCGACGCTTGTTCGAGCGTTCTGATTTTCCATCGCGTAACCAGCGATTCTCAATTTGAGGAACAGGTAGGAGAGGACAGAAGGTTTTTGATTAAGGTTTTTAATATTTTTTTTTTTTTTTTTTTTGGTGCAGGGTTAATTCGAAAGTTGCGAAAAGTATTCAGTTTGATATTGAAAATGTAATTCGTTACGCGATTTGCTTCTTTATGATGTATATAAATAAAGTTTCGAGCTCTAAATTCCTCTGTAATGAATATTATTCATTAGGATGGTAGGATAATTTTTCAGATTTGTGACATTGTTTTTCATCATTTGGATCTATCTTTAAGATAATAGAATGTGGCTTCTTAAGACTCGAATCTTGTTGTTAATTTTCGTATTAGAGCAGCAGAAAGGACAGGTTGTTCCCTTTCGATTGTTAACTTTCGTGTAGAGTTAACCTTAATTCGTTAATTTTTTAAAAAGATGACAGGTTTCTCTCCTATTTTCAATTTGATATTGAAATATAATTCGTTATAAAATTTGCTTCTATAATAATGTAAGTTTAGATAAGAATGTAAAGTTTCGAGCTGTGTAACATTTTTCACGCCTATTGTTTACCTTTAGGATAATAGAATATAAATTGTTAAGACTCGAATCGTTTTAATTTTTATATTAGCAGAAAGGACAAATTCCCTTTCGATTGTTAACTTTCGTGTGGAGTTAATCTTAATTCCTTTATTTTTGAAAAAGGTGTGACAGGTTTCTCTCCTATTTTCAATTTGATATTGAAATATAATTCGTTACACAATTTGTTTCTATACGATAAGAATGTAAAATTTCGAGTTTAATATTTTTCACGCCTATTGTTTACATTTTTGCCTTTAATATAATAGAATATAAATTGTTAAGCCAGCAAAAAGATTGTTCCCTTTCGATTGTTAACTTTCGTGTGGAATTAATTTTAATTCCTTAATTTTTGAAAAAGGTGTGACAGGTTTCTCTCCTATTTTCAATTTGATATTGAAATATAATTCGTTACATAATTTGCTACTGTACGACAAGAGTGTATGAGTAAAGTTTCTAAATTCCTCTGTAACAAGTATCATTCGAGTGAATTGTTTTAGAATAATTCTTCATCGTTTTTCATCTATTTTCATCGCTTAAGATAATAGAATACGGTATGTCGAGTCTCTAATTCTCGTATCAGACCAGTTGTTTCCCGGGTGTTGACAATGACAATATTTTGATTTGCAATCATTTACAAACGTGAAAATGGTTCGAGTAACGAGTAATTTTTCCATCGATCCGACGTCTTCTTCGATCTACGTCTTTCGTTCGATTTACGATCGTTGCTGTTGCTGTTGTTTAACAATGCGAAACCCGCTTGTCCGCATAACGCTGTTGATTGGAGGTTGTCGATTTGCGCTCGATTTCACGGGCTTTTCGCTTGTATCATATTGTATCCAGGGTTATTCGATACGTGGCCTGATTGAATTTTGTTTTCTATTAAATCGAGCTGTAGTAAAATATTGTTGTACACTCTAGCCGTCACGGATATTTTGATATTATTCGAATATTTTTGTCATACACGATTCCTCGATTCAAGGGTATAACGATATTCGTGTCGTTAAACGTTTCCCCGTATTTCGAAGTATTAATTCGGAGAAAATAAAACAAAATTTCTCGCTAAACTTGTTTTTATTTTTTTTTTTTCCTTTTTCTGTCGCGAAAAATATATACATATATATATCTATTATCATATGGGGGGAGGGGTTAAAAAGATATTGAGATATCGCGCGACATCAATTTTTTACTTTAATGTGAAAAATATGAAAATTACGTTTCACGCGTAACCCATCGTTTGAACAACATTTATATATTTACAGATGTTACAAATGTTACAAATTGAACCCATTCGAGCTGGGTATTTAATAAGAGGGGAAATTAATAATCTAGAAGCGAGGCTCCCCCTCGTTTGGAAAAAAGAAACGATCGTGGTTTCGGCTCGATCATCGTGGACACTCATCATCCTACATTAATATCCTTCCACCGTGAAACCATTTACAAACCCTTACCCTCAGGGACGAGGATTATAAGAACGACCTTAGAAAAATCACTTATCGGGTTGGGGTTCGCGAGATTTACCGATATACATTCGAGCGCCGACTGTTAATAGCTAAATTAACGAACCAACCGTTTCTTCCTTCTCGCTATATCTTTTTGACAAAAAAACAATATTTAATGTTATACGATATTAATAAAATATAAACAACAAATTTTCCTCTTCGTCCAGAGCGATTACAAGACTGCTTAAAAACGCGTAATAGCCGACGAACGAATTGGTTGGAGGCAATACGATTAATTGATAATCAAAAGAAAAAAAAAAAGAAAAAAGAAAGAAAAAAGGAGACTGCATGGATATGATCCAGATGAAATTAATTTAATAACATTTAAGAAAAAAAAAAAAAAAAGAAAAAGTATATTTTTGCACTGCGTAATCTGTTGACACATTAAAGGCAACAACAAGAATATGAAATATATGCATCGGCACGTCTCACCTCGCATTTATCATTCGTACGTCCGTGAAACAATATCGGCTGGGATAACCGATGGGGGAACGTTTCTCGAGCGTGTAAAGTGGAAGGTGATTAATCCCCTTTGAACGAGAAATGCTAATTCTTTTGTCGAATTATAAAGTAAGTGGCACGGTCCCCGAAGCTTTCGCTTCTGAAAACGTTACCTAGATTCGAACTCGGCTCACCGTTTTGTCCACCACCAACTTTCTTCGCCGTTCTTCGTTAATCTTTGCATAATAATACCGGTTTCCTGTCACGCGTCCAGACGAAAAACTAGGATCGAATGGCTGGCTTAATTTCAAAATCTTTGATTTTGATCTCCTTTGCACGCGAAGCGTAAAATATAACAAAAGTATCAATCGAAGCGATATTCGTGCTCGAAGGCGCTTTCAATAAAAACGACTGAAATGATTAATTTTCAGTTTAATTATATTATTAATTATGCTCAATTAATTATATAATATACAAGCAACGTGAACGTAATTTTCTATTCGATAATTGCTCGAAGAAAATAATCTCATCTGTGATGAATAGTTCGAAAACGAGAGTTGATTTTTTCAAAGCAAAGGTTTTAATTGCAAAATATCATCTTCTCGATAAATAAATAAATATATATATATATTTTATCTCGACGTAATTGGTACGACTTTGCTTCGAGGGGAAGGGGAAAAAAAGAGGGGAGAGAGAACAACGTCAACCCAATTTTCCCGCGAAAAGAAGGATCGAGGTAAATCATCGTGAAGGCAATCGTGTGGAAGCAATAACGATGATTTACAGTAAACGGGGTACACCATAGGTGTTCGTTCTATTGTCGCGAGAGTTTGAGCCGCGCACAAGGTGAATCGATTTCGGACGGGGATTCGGTCCTCCCCCTCCCGACCGAGGAGGAGGTTTTCAGAGGAGGTTGAGAAGCGTTTCGAGTTCGCGAGCCAAGTTATTTACGCCTCATATTGTTCCTTCTGACGAGTATAAACGTCAGCGATCAGTGGATTTACTGTCGGCGGCCTGACCCGTGCGCGCCGTTTCGTCGCCTAATCACTCTTTATTTCCCTCCCTCCCCCCGATATCTGTATTAACTTGGGAGGTAGGGTTTTCGAGACGTCACGGTTCCAACATTTTCCAAGATCTCGATACAACTTTTGTAGAGAAGTTGCCAATTTTATAATAAACGACGATCGAAAAATGGCTTGTAAACTCTGTTTACAACTTGTATTTCGATGTTGTTCTCTTATGTTTCGTTTGTGGAATAAGTTATTTTTCGCGTTAGTTCGACTGTTTCTTTGAGAAGCGAACGAGTTTGGAATATTATTTCTACGAGTTTAAGTTGAGCATATCGAAATATCAGGCTTTTTTGAAGGTTTTAGAAGGTTCTATCTATTTGAGAGGATCGTAGTTTCGAAAACTCGGATCTGGAGATGAGAATTTTGAAAATGTGCGCTAGACCGAAAACATTATTAAACAAAGATAAATTGAAAGTGGAAGCGGAGTTTAGACTTGTCTCCATCGACAGTTTTCAGACATTTGGGTGCAATAGATAAAGTGAATTTTGATGTTGTTCTCTTATATTTCCTTCGTGTAATAAGTTATTTTTCGCGTTAGTTCGATTGTTTCTTTGAGAAGCGAACGAGTTTAGAATATTATTCCTGTACGAGTTTAAACTGAGCATATTGAAATTAGGATGGTTTTCGGAGAAGATTCTATCGTTGAGAGGATCGTACTTTCGAAAATTCTGGAGATGAGAATTTTGAAAATGAGTAGACTGAAAACATTATTAAAGATAAATTGAAAGTGGAAGCGGAGTTTAGACTTGTCTCCATCGACAGTTTTTATATTTTTTTATATTTGGGTGTAATGGATAAAGTGAAATAGAAGTCCATTTTTGAATTGAATTATATAATCTGTGATGAGAAATAGATACTATACGACAATCGTACACGATGTGGACAATGCTTGAGTGTTAGTGAAAATTCTAAATGCCAAATGAAAAATTTATATACTGTATATGGTGGTCTGTAAAGGAAATAATTCATTATTTTTTTCTGAAATAGGAGATACTATAACAGTGGTATCCTATTTCTAAGAAATTGATAAATTGATTGAGAAACAACTCAAATTAGTCTGTATATGTTATAAACTGTTCTACAAAAATTAGCTGAATCGAAATGTAAAATCTTAATCTATCTATCGTACTCACCAGATGTTTTATCAATCGATTACTACTTGTTTCGCCATTTACAGTTGCTTTTTAAAAAATAAAATATATTCGAGAAGCTGCAATCAAAGAAGTTTTATAAAAATGAAATATATCAATTGGAATCTCGTTGAGAAAAGATCATTAAATGGCCAATGGTTCATTTTGATCGAACGAAGATTATAATTTCGAAAAACAGTGATAACGATTTAATATTATATGTAGAATCAAATCATTACAAGTGAAATTATTTCGAAAATTCGAAAATCAGTGAATCGTGCAGATTTATGTATCCTTTGTATAAAAGGTTACGTTAGTAAATATCCACAAATCTATTTCCTTAGTACTTATAAAAGTATCATGTTTCAAAATATAGCATTATGCTCACCTTGTCGAGCAATTTACAGTATCGATCGAACCGTGCACGCGCAAAGTAGTTATATTTTTCGAATAATAATGATAACCTAATATTAATATGTAGAATCAAGTCTTTACAAGTGAAATTGTTTCGAAAATTCGAAAATCAGTGAATTGTAGATTGCAGATTCATAAATCCTTCGTATAAAAGGTTATGTTCGTAAATATCTACAAATTTATTTGGTTAATTGTTTCTTAAAACGTGTCACGCGTAATATAGCGGTGTGTTCACTTTGTCGAGCAATTTACAATGTCTATCGAATGATACAGGTGCAAAATAATTATATTTCTCGAAAAACAATAGTAACCTAATATGTAGAATCAAGTCGTTAAAAGTGAAATTGTTTCAAAAATTCGAAATTTAATACAGATTCACGTATCCTTCGTATAAAAGGTTATGTTCGTAAATATTCACAAATTTACTTGGTTAATTGTTTCTTAAAACGTGTCACGCGTAATATAGCGGTGTGTTCACCTTGTTGAGTAATTTACAATGTCTATCGAACGATACACGCGCAAAGTAGTTATATTTTTCGAATAAGAATGGTAACCTAATATTAAGATGTAGAATCAAATCGTTACAAATGAAATTGTTTCAAAAATTCGAAAATCAGTGAATGTCCATCGTGCAGATTGACGTATCCTTCGTGTAAAAGGTTATGTTCGTAAATATCCACAAATTTACTTGGTTAATTGTTTCTTAAAACGTGTTACGCGTAATATAGCGGTATGTTCACCTTGTCGAGCAATTTACAATGTCTATCGAACGATACACGCGCAAAGTAGTTATATTTTTCGAATAAGAATGGTAACATAATATTAAGATGTAGAATCAAATCGTTACAAGTGAAATTGTTTCAAAAATTCGAAAATCAGTGAATGTCCATCGTGCAGATTGATGTATCCTTCGTATAAAAGGTTATGTTCGTAAATATTCACAAATTGGTTAATTGTTTAACACTTGGTTAATTGTTTCTTAAAACGTGTCACGCGTAATATAACGGTGTGCTCATCTTGTCGAGCAATTTACAATGTCTATCGAACGATACACATGCAAAGTAGTTATATTTTTCAAAAAACAATGATAACCTAATATGTAGAATCAAGCCGTTAGAAGTAAAATTGTTTCAAAAATTCGAAAATCAGTGAATGTCCATCGTGCAGATTGACGTATCCTTCGTGTAAAAGGTTATGTTCGTAAATATCCACAAATTTACTTGGTTAATTGTTTCTTAAAACGTGTCACGCGTAATATAGCGGTGTGTTCGCCTTGTCGAGCAATTTACAATGTCTATCGAATGATACAGGTGCAAAGTAATTATATTTTTCGAAAAACAATAGTAATCTAATATGTAGAATCAAGTCGTTACAAGTGAAATTGTTTCAAAAATTCGAAATTTAATGCAGATTCACGTATCCTTCGTGTAAAAGGTTATGTTCGTAAATATTCACAAATTTACTTGGTTAATTGTTTCTTAAAACGTGTTACGCGTAATATAGCGGTGTGTTTACCTTGTCGAGCAATTTACAACGTCTATCGAACGATACACGCGCAAAGTAGTTATATTTTTCGAATAAGAATGATAACCTAATATTAAGATGTAGAATCAAATCGTTACAAGTGAAATTGTTTCAAAAATTCGAAAATCAGTGAATGTCCATCGTGCAGATTGACGTATCCTTCGTATAAAAGGTTATGTTCGTAAATATCCACAAATTTATTTGGTTAATTGTTTCTTAAAACGTGTGACGCGTAATATAACGGTGTGTTCACCTTGTCGAGCAATTTACAACGTCTATCGAATGATACAGGTGCAAAGTAATTATATTTTTCGAAAAACAATAGTAATCTAATATGTAGAATCAAGTCGTTACAAGTGAAATTGTTTCAAAAATTCGAAATTTAATGCAGATTCACGTATCCTTCGTGTAAAAGGTTATGTTCGTAAATATTCACAAATTTACTTGGTTAATTGTTTCTTAAAACGTGTTACGCGTAATATAGCGGTGTGTTTACCTTGTCGAGCAATTTACAACGTCTATCGAACGATACACGCGCAAAGTAGTTATATTTTTCGAATAAGAATGATAACCTAATATTAAGATGTAGAATCAAATCGTTACAAGTGAAATTGTTTCAAAAATTCGAAAATCAGTGAATGTCCATCGTGCAGATTGACGTATCCTTCGTATAAAAGGTTATGTTCGTAAATATCCACAAATTTACTTGGTTAATTGTTTCTTAAAACGTGTCACGCGTAATATAGCGGTGTGTTCACCTTGTCGAGCAATTTACAACGTCTATCGAACGATACACGCGCAAAGTAGTTATATTTTTCGAATAAGAATGATAACCTAATATTAAGATGTAGAATCAAATCGTTACAAGTGAAATTGTTTCAAAAATTCGAAAATCAGTGAATGTCCATCGTGCAGATTGATGTAAAAATTCGAAATTTAATGCAGATTCCCATTATCCTTCGTATAAAAGGTTACGTTGATAAATATCCACAAATCTACTCGGTTAGCTGTTTCTTAACGTGTCACGTTTCAAAATAGGTGCGCTCACCTTGTCGTGCAATTTACAATGTCGATTCGAACGGCGCAAAGTAGTTCGTACGGTTACGAAGAGGAGGGTTTATCTCATCGTGGCATTTCCTGCTTAGTGAATGGCACCGCCACCATAAACCGAGTCCCAATAGCGATAGAGAAGCGGGGTCCAATAAAAAGTGATAGAAGCAGTAACCCCTCTGGAGGAATCTTCGAGAGACGACTTTGGAAAAGAAAGACATAAGTTTCGAACGGTCAAAGAGCCGATCGAGCTACAATACGGACACCTTATACCGATCTCCTCCTCGATGCGTCGATTCTCGATCTCGATCTCTCTTTCAATCTCTCGAGACTTTATTACCTTGCCTCGAAAGATTTCTATCCGTGACTGGATTCAGTCTTGGACGCTTAAAAGAGACGTTTCTCGCTAACAACTGTGTTCACCAAGAGTCTAGCATTAGCGATGGGATTGATCCATCTTTCGAACAAATCTGATGCGAGAATTTTTCATCCTTCTTTTTTTTTTCTATTTTCCTTCAACGAAGATGAACTTTCGAAGATGAACTTCGAAGATGTGAATAAATCGTGATTGAATAAGTTTCGAGTTTATTTTTATCACATTCGATTTATATCGCAATTACACGCCGATCAAAAAATTAATCTCGATTAACGTTGCAACGAGGGATATTGATTATTACAGGGAGGAAGAAAGAGTTAGTTGAAATTCTTGGACGTGAGATTTCTTTTCTTTTCTTTTTCTTTTTTTTTTTTTTTTTTTTTTTGAATAATAACTCGAGAGAACGTTAATCCCATCGCTGAGAAAACCTGTTCCCTTTTAACTTCCTTGAGTTAAGTGAAGACGAGGATTTCATTTACAAAAGCGAGATCCATCTGCCATCAGGCTGCTGATGATAGCGGTAAAGGTCTAATAAAGCGATACAACGGGGAAACGTTTAGAAACATTTGGCCGACCGAGTTACCATTCGTTCGCATGAGTCCCGAGGAAATCCTGAAAGAAGCAATATACAAGATACCAGTGTAAAGACCCTTTTCATTTTATAACCTTGCCTACGCGAACATCTTTACACCACTTCACCGCAACGACGATGTTGTTGCACTTGGGAGGAAAAAAAAAAAAAAAAAAAAAAAAAGGACCACCGATTTTTCTCTCTTCTTCTTCTTCTTCACCTTCTCCATAGTTGTAGCGAATTATAATAAACAACGTTGCATCACGGATAAAATTAAAGATACAAATTTTTTTTTCTTCTCTCTTTTTTTTTTTTTTATTATTCGACGTTCTCTCCATTCGCTGTTTTCGCGAAGCTTTCACGTGATTGTAAATAATTTCACGTACCAATATTAATATAAGTGTTCTACTTAATATTAGGTTAATGTTGAGAAATTGCGAAGTAACCGAGTTATTAATGCAAAGGTTTTAAACATTTCAGCATCGAGATTGAAAAATACTCGACAAATTTAATGGATTCGTCGAAAGTAAACCAGAGATTAAAATTATTACGAATGATATTTGATTTAAAACAATTCGAATTTTATGTATTGAAATATAATAATTCGTCGCAATGCACAGTTCCAATCACTTATCTCTCAGCAATCTGATATTTTACTCGACGAGACGAGGAATTCATCGAAGAATTCCCGTTCAAAAACTTCCATCCGATCCTTTTTTCCCAATCGCGCAAAGTAATCGAAGCGAATTAACTTGTAATCGAACCGCGACATCCATCAACGTCTCTTGAAAAAAAAAAAGAAAGAAAGAAAGAAAAGAAAAGAAAAGAAAAGAAAAGAAAAGAAGGAAGGCACGAGGAGACGCTCGGACCGTCTAGTTTTTCATTTCATTCGACGATCCCCGACCGATCTTCATAACGTCAGAAAACGGCTCAACTTTCTTGATTATTTCGTCCTCGGAGGCAAGTTTCTCCTCCAACTAGGCGGAGAGCCGCCAGCGCTAGCCGTTGCACTTTTGTGGAAAACGTTGTTGGACAGGAGCAAAAAGCGGGACAGGAGATCGCGCGTCTCTTATTGGCAAACTTGATCGTCGGCGGCTGTCACCGGTGTCGACAAGGGTCGACTGATGTCCCGTTAATTTACAATTTGCTAACGTCGATATTGACCATCTGCTGCCGATTCACTGCGGCCACCCTATTCTGGAACGCCGTGTATAACCGTATACAGGCGATCGTTTCGCCATCGATGATCAGGGATCAAAGATGGATAATCGCGTATCGACGCCAATCCCTCCCCCCTTTACCTTTCTTTCTTTCTTTCTTTCTCCCAATCCTCTCCTACTTTTCACGCATAAATTCATTTCACAGTTATTACACGGATTCGTGAAATTCAATTGTTAATCGGATTATTCAAGAATAATTTTTAGCAAAGCGAGTTTCTATTATTTTTGATAGATTTTTTTCGAATTGACATATATATCAAAGTCGAGAGGGATACTTTATATATAAGGATGATTTACGAGATTATTTAATAATTTTGAATAATATTCTCATTGTGGTAGGTTACGGTATTTTTGGCTAGATAAAAAAAAATGTGAATATATTTTTATACGATGATATTATTTTTCAATAAAATAAAGAAAAAAGCTATATTTCTTTGATCATTTTTCGATAGAAGCATCGATAAAATATATAATATATATATATATAATTGTCGAAGAGCGAAACGATTCGCATCGATGTAAAATGATACAATATAATAATACACCAATTACCATTGGAAAACGTAAGAGAGGGTGGTTCAGAG
Organism: Apis laboriosa; assembly: GCF_014066325.1. Classification (NCBI taxonomy): domain Eukaryota; kingdom Metazoa; phylum Arthropoda; class Insecta; order Hymenoptera; family Apidae; genus Apis; species Apis laboriosa. The sequence continues at coordinate 3,045,352 of NW_025224966.1, forward strand.
AAGGTGAAGAGGACTCGAGTCAAGGACTACACATGCCTGATGAGAGAGCGTTCAATATACTGATAGGAATGTACATACGAATATAACGCTTTTAATCGAATCATCGATTTCGTTGCATTTCGTTTGAATTTCATATACGATTATCCTCAAAATATTATCGTGCAAGGATTCTTACGAAATAATGGAAAATTTATAAAAAAAAAAAATTTATTCCAAGAGAGAAAGAAGAGAGAGAGAGGAAAAAAACAAAGAAAAGACAGCACGACAATTTTAATTTTTAATTAAAAGCTTAAGCCTATCGTTTCGCAACCCTTATCAGAATCAAACACAGAGAAAATACTGCCACTATTGAAAAACATATTGAAAATGCATGACGTTTTACACACAGCATATGGTGTTCGACCTCTCCACCACCGGAAGCTCCTCCAGCTCGTCATTTCATCCCCGCTCTTGTCCCCTCACACCATCCACCTTCGTCCCCTTTCGCGTCCGTATACCGATAACCCTTGATAATAACCGACTACTACGCAATCTCCACACAACTACCTTTACAAACCGAGCGCGCATCCTTTTGCCTTTTGTTTTATTATTATTATTTTTTTTCTTTTTTTTTTTTTTTTTTTTTTTCTTTTAAATATCCCATCACGAGGATCGAGGATCGACGGGGATAAAAGCGAACCGATAACACGCGAGATTGTTAAAACAACGGATTAATTGGGGAACGATACTTGGCGTACATCGATATCTCCGTTAGATTAAGGCGAACGCGAGCGGTGAAAGGCGATATTTCGCTCGTTAAAAGATTTTTCTCGAATTCTTCCAATTTTTTCCCAACCATTTCCCTTACCACGATAAATGGAACAATTTTAACACGTTCGACGCGGAAATCAAAAGATTGGAGCAACTAGGAACGATCATAAAATGACGAAAGATTCAAAACAACGGTAATAACATTCTTTACGACTACTATTTAAACAAATGTTAACGAATTCATTCTAATTATTTAGCCTAATTGCACCAAAATTTGCGATAAAACTATCCTAAAAAGAGAAAAAAAGGAAAAATTCACATCGAAAAGGTACTAATCGAGAGCTGAAGAGGATTGGTCGCAAGGTGAACAAGGGTGAGGGAGGAACAAGGGTGGGTCGATTTAGAGGGTCACCGATGAAACCGCGAAGAGGTGCTCGAGAAGAAATCGACCGCGTCCAGAAAAGGAGAGGAGAGGAGGGGAAGTTTACGATATATCCAGAGGCCACTTTTTCTTCTAGCCCTCCTTCCCCTATTTCCACAAGAGGGTGAAAAAGACGGGCGGACAGCCGGCCGCGTTCGGCCGCGGAAGAGCGGCAAGGATAAAAAGGTGAAACAAAAAGCCGATTATGTAACCCCGGGGATGAAATACGGGGTTGGCAAAGGGGGAGTGTCGGGCCAGACACAATAGGGTAATTTTCACGCGAGATTTGGGAGGCGATTTCGCGAGAGAAGAAGGAGCGGCAGTCGTGTCGACGAGCATCTTGCCTATCTATATCCCTCTTCTCCCTCTTCTTCTTTCGATATCTCCCTCTCCCTGTCTTACCTCACCGTGCTCCCTCCCGTCCCCCTCCCTCTTAGTCTCCTTCCGCGCGACCCTCCTCCCCCAACCACGACCCCGTGAGATACGGCCGTCGGGGCTATTTCAATGTACCGAAGCGTTTGTTATTTCCTACCAGTTTGTTATTCAGAAGCGCGCAAGACGAGCGAGCGGCAGGACAAATAGCCCTCCTTTCGCTTCCTACTCCCTTCCACACCCTTTCTCCCGTGCCAAAACGTCCCTCTAGTTTTCGAGTAACGTATGGGGAACTTCCTTGCTTTTTCCTTCCTTCCCGCTTTCCTCTTTGTGCGCGCAGTGGGAAATTTTAACGTTTCCTTCGAAGTGTTGAAGTGTAGGAATTAGTGGAGCGAGTAATTTGTTATTTTGCGTGATTTTGATGAAATTTGTAAAGAGAAATTAGAAAGATAATGGATGGATTCTGGTTCTGTTTAAGGTGATATGTCTCTGAACTGGTTTTTTTTTTTTTTATTTTTTTCTGTTTGTTTTATTTTCACGGGAAGAGGAATATCAATGTTTTCGATTTAAGTATTAACGAGATTTCAAACGGAAATTTTTAACTTTTATTGGAAAACCGCGACGACAGAAGGCGAGCCGCGCAATAAGAAAGTTTTGACGAGGAATATTGGATTTTGAAATTTTGACGAATATCGAGGCATTTTTTTTCTTTTTTTTTTTTTTTTTTTTTTTTTTACCAAAAATAAAGTGACGTATATTGGATTCGAGAGACGGACGAAATTTCGACGGTTGAAGTTAGGAATGAAGTTATGTTCGATAAGTAATTCATTTATTATCGAAGTATCGAAAATAATTCGATCATATCGAAGAAGTAGCGATTATAATAGCTGCGAATAAATATCGTACGAAATTTTGAATAAATAATGTTATTACCTAAAATAACTAATTATATTTTCAACTCTGATACGATCCTTTCTCCGTCTTTCGAAAATATTACACTTCTCCTCTCATTTATCTTTTATTGTCTTTTTTTCAAATACTCGAGAGATTATGTATCGTATGCATTGTTTTTTCAACGATAAAGCGATATGTATGATTCATATGAAGTGACATTTTTTTTTTTGCGATATTTTTGAAGTTATCAATTTAAACCTATCAATCGTCCCTCTCCCTCACGTTTTTTTTTTTTTTTTTTTTAAAATTCGTACTTTTTTTTTCTTCCACGATAAAAATAATTCCATATATATATATATATATATGATTCCATTTTCAAGATATTTTGAGAAACGCAAAGATTAAGATAAAGAAACTGGTGGGACAAATGTATCTCGAACACAAATTACTGGTGTATAAACGCAACAAAGTCCGGCGGACACGATATTTGCTACTATGTAATAGCATGTTTTATCCGACTTTAACGTATAATGGAAATATTGGATAATGGCAGCAGGAGGACAAGTTCGACGGACGCGTGAAAGGCGGTTATGAGTTTTCGTGAAATTTTATAAAACTTACGTGTAACACGAATCGCCGTTCCCGTGTCGATAACCTTTAAGATATACGATCTCATAAAACCGGATTTCTTTGCGAATACAATTTTGCTCGTAGCTATTGCGTATCCAAAGGTATGTCTCCCCTCCCCCCTTCTTTTCCTTCTCTCTTTTCTTTCTCCTTCTTTTTCCTTTTTCTTTTTCTTTTCCTTCCCCTCCCTCCTTTTTTTTTTTATCTCACCCCAAAAGCATATCTCCACCTACTTACGATACATTGCTGCGCTTGTCGCCAAAGTATAAAGATAAAATCGTGGTCGATCGAAAACAGAGCGATATCGACTATCACTACTTGAAACGAACTAATAGTCCATGAAATACAGTAAGATCACTTACCTGCAACAGAGAAGAGAAATGTATTATTAGCGCGAGAAACCGTGACCATTCCGCGATTTTTTTTTAAATTCTACTGGTCTACAAAAGATTGAGACGTAGAATGTGCGTATGTACCGGGTGCTCGAGAAGTAACTATATACGGAAGGAAAAACGTATTTTATTCATCCACGTTGGTTCGTTGGTTCGTTTTTGAAATTGAAAATGAAACATTCTTTTTTTTTTTTTTTGGAATATCTTGAGAAAACGAATCAGAAAGAGAGGAAAAAAAATTCTTATTTCCAAGAAAAATGTTGTCTAACTCAAATATACGAAGACAAACTTTTCTTTTTACGATCTCATTGCTCGGAGATATTTTTTCCTCAAGAAAAAAAAAAAAATAATAAAAAAATAAAAAATTTGAAACATTACTCTGTTTCCCCGAAATTGTTTCCATATTGTAGAATTTAGAAGAACGAAAAGGTCGGTTCGAATGCACGTCGCGGATGAAACGAGTGACGTGTTTGGAGAAGAAAAGAGAACGACAGGGAGACAGATGGTGGACAGAGAAGGAGAGGAGAACGGAGATTTAGGCGTGTAATTGGCTCAGCTGGTGTTGACGCGATCCTATCATCAATACCTCATCAGCCGCCCCCGGGAAACCTGTATCTTCTCTCTCTCCCCCCCCCCCATTCCCACCCCCTTCCTCCCCCGTCCTAACATTTCGTTGCCTATCTCCCTTGAAACTCGTATCGAGGGTGCAATCGAATACCAAGCGATTCATTTTTAGAAAAGTAAAAACAACTGCGAGGAGATGATGACCATCGATTTCATCGAATGATTTGTCGATTGTCATCGAATTTATCCGTGTATTATATTATTTTTGAAGCGTAGGTGAGGTAGTACAATTCGATTCGACTCGATATTTCGTTCATTTCTTTGGATTCGTCTCATTAATTCGATCGAGTGCGTGTCGATCGTATCGATTTTTCAAACGTTTTCAACATCGGTCGTAGGGAAAGGGAAATAATAATAAACCGAGGATAACGATACGAGGGACGTTCCGAGTGTATCTCCATGGACGTCATGCACCGCGTATCAGCCCTGAGGGTAGGCCTCCTCCACACTTACAGATGCGAGATCACAGACAACGCGCACGATTCAGGATTTATATACAAGTTCGGTTGAGAGCCGATTGAATGACTGACAATTTGATACAGACTATTCCGCGTTTGAATTTCGCGATATACTCTCACCCTATTCTATCGCCCTATTCTATCGCGAATAGCAACGTTAGAGTTGAAATTTAATAAAACGTATCGCGTGAATAATATTTTAATCCAATTGCAAATTATCAATTTTTTCCTTTTCCAACGAGAAGAGGATGGAGAAAAAAATTGGAGAATTTTGAAAGAAAACTCCTTTTCGAGGAAGAAAGGGAAACGGAAAAATTAGACGAATTTTACGTTACGAATTAAAAAAATTACGTTACGAATTAAATATCCAAAATTATGAGGGGTAAGCGTGTAAATTTGATGACGCAAACACAGGGATCGAGATCGAAATTGAACGTTGTCCCACGGTGTAAAAATCCTACTGTCATTATGTGGCTCGGTTCCATTGAAACACATAATGTATCTGCGGTGCAACCGTGCGTTCACTTTGTATCGTCCTTCCAGGCCGGTAACCGAGGTGCGAAACCAACATTTCGAAAGTGATATTGCACATACCAGTTTAGAATCTACCATGCAAACGTTTCCTAGCTTGGATTTCACGGATATCTGGAATTTGATTACTCTAACGCAACAACGATTACACGCGTGGAATTTTGTTATCCATAATTCTGAATCTATCTTTTTTTCTTTTCTTCAAAACAAATCGACACGAATGTTCGCTCTTGATATCTTGGCAATTGCCAAGCGTCGTAATTTCGACGAATCGACTTGATTCGATTCACTCATCCTCGTGCGAATTTTAAACTCGAACTCGAAGAAAAGAGAAAACGTGAAAAAAAAAAAAAAAGAAAAGTGTTTCGCAGGATCAAGGGTAGAGAGGTATTCGTATACGTACACACCTAGTAGCTTTTACGGTTTACTAAGCCATATAAATCTGGCCATCTTACCGAGAGGCATAAGTCTGCGGATTAACCGGCATTCTTCGCATCACAAGCCCGGATTCGTCATCTTCTCTTTTTCTCCTTCTCTTCGAGGCCACGCGAGGAAACCAAAACCGCAATCTTTTATTCGCCTCTTGCTTTTCTTTTGCGACTCTTTTCTCCTTTTTCTCTCCCTTCCTTTTCTCCTTTTTACAACTTCGCCAACATCTCGATGGATAATTTTCTCCGCAGGGACCTTATTCATCCAAGGATTGAGCGTACACCACCGACACGTACGTTCCATCCGTCTCGAATTTTCTTTTCCATTTATATAAATTTGTACGTTGCGTGCCGACGACTTTATCGCGGTTTAATTATGGAAAATTAGCCGATCGAACGTACCGCGCCGGAGGAAGCGACGTGATAGGGTATTAGCACTCCCACATTTGCCGCCTCTCTCTCTTCCTCCACCTAGCAACGGCGATAACGACACCAAGAGACCGCCGCCACTGCCTATGGTAGTAGCATCGTCATCGTTATCGCGCTCATCAACCTCTCGGTTGTCACACTGTGAATATGGAAGGAACGAGACACCATCAATTCGCTGTTACTGAAATTTCTTCCTTTAAATCATTTTATTCCCCCAATTATGGAATGTACTATTTCAAACTTTTTTTCTCTCTTGTTCATCCAAAATGCAAGTTTTACGCTTTACGCTAACACCAATCTTGAAAATTGAATTAACTTGAATTTACGTATCACTTAAATAATTTCACGTGAAATTTGCACGCGCGCGCGTTATAATTTACTCGGACCTTTTCGAAAAAAGAATACGTAGGATCACGCAGTGACATAGAAAGGAAAAAGAAAAGAATTTCTTCCTCCCGGTTATCCTTCTTCTCTCGAGGAAATCTCATTTCGCAGGCGAGTCTCGTAGGATCCCGGATGCCTGTTTGACCGCTTCGATTCCCAAGATGCCTTCGCAGGAAGAAGAAACAAATCCGTGGACATCCGAGTTAACCTCTTTCCCCCCCTCCCCCGATACACACGCCCTCGCACGCCGCCACGTCCACGCGTTTCCTTTGTCCGCACGTACGATAAACCAAAGTCTCATCATCCGCGGGATTTGGACGCGATAACACGCGCGTCGTCCCCTCGAAGGGGCGACCACCGTCTTCGACTCGACCGTATATCCGCCTAAACGATCAAATAATGATAAAAGACACTGCGCCGGCCATCCTTCAAAGTCTTTCGCGTCCTTCTACGCCTATTCCTTCGAAATTCAAACGGATCCAATTGTTGGAATCTCTTTCTGAAAGTTTGTCGGAACGTTTTCCCCCTTCATCGCTGAGGAGAGCGTATATAAAATATTACGCATTTATTTGCAAAAGGTATTATCATTAACCATTGGCATAATATTAATTGCATCTGTAAGATATGATTCTGAATTTTTTCCATAAATATAGAAGCATCGATTTCAATGTTTCTTAGGGAAAATTAAAGGGTGAAAACGATAAATCAAAGGAGTAGAAAGAGACGGAATTTCTCACATCGGCTGAATTAATTAAATTAAAGAATTCTTTTAGAATATTATTCGCTCGAACGAACGCATTTATTTGCAAAAAGTATTATCATTAACCATTGTCATAATATTAATCGCATCTGTAAGATATGATTCTGAATTTTTTCCATAAATATAGAAGCATCGATTTCAATGTAAATTAAAGGGTGAAAACGATAAATCAAAGGAGTAGAAAGAGACGGAATTTCTCACATCGACTGAATTAATTAAATTTTTAAATTAAAGAATTCTTTTAGAATATTATTCGCTCGAACGAACGAATTTCTTTTAAAATATAATTCTTCTAATTCTTCTTTTTTTTTTTTTTCAAAAATATAGAAACAACAAATTATCGAAAATTGATTTCAATATTTCTCGGGAAAGATTAAAAAGTGGCAATCGATGGACGATAAATTAAAAAAAAAAAATAAGAAGAAATTTCTCAAATTTGACAAATTCTGGGTAAAATTCGAACGAATTAATTTCCTTTCCCCCGTTTTCGCAAGGAAACGAACGATAGGCGCGTGTGGACAACACAAGGTAGTTTGACACAGTAATAGCGGTGTTTACGGTGGCGGTACGTAAACGTGGTAGCGGGTTGGATGGACGAAAATGGGGGTGTACGTGACCGCGGATCAACGCGGAGCGCCTTTTAATTTAGACAAATCGTCCCGATTAGCATAACGGGATAAATTATACTCGAGGACCCGGCCAATGGGGTGACGAGACTGGCAAATCCTAAAGGCACGTCCAACGATGGATGATCCATTGGTGCGTCTGCAAGTGCGGACACGACTGTTTCTACCCTTCTCCCTCTCTCTCCCTCCCCCTCTCCCTCTCTTTTTCGTGTTTTTCGCCCCAAGAAGCGTACGAGAAAAAAAGAAAAGAAAAATCGAACGAAAAGTTTTTTTAAAGCCAAAAAATATCTTCTTATTGAAACGAGTAAGAGGAGAGGAAAAGGATATATATTTACAGTAGTATTTCGTATTTAATTTCTTTCGTTTCGTTGAAGAAATATTTCACTACGTGGATCCTGCGTGAACGAAAACCGCTAAAAGACGAAGGGAGAATTTTATACGGATACGTTGGTGCGTCAACAGTACTAAAGACGTAGACATGACTTTTATGCTGAAATTATTTTTATGCAAGACTACTTTGTGCCTTAATAAACTTTATGCTAATCTGCAGTAAAAGAGATCCTGCCGATTTGGCTACCCCGGCTAATTACGAGTAGCGAACGTTGGATGGTTTAATTTGTTTTTTCTTTTTCCTTTCTTTCTTTCTTTTTTTTTTTTTTTTTTTTTTATCTTCTTTTTTATCTTGTCAAGAATCCTCCAGCGACCGGACACTTTTATTTATTTTATTATTTTTTTTTATTACAAAGACAACATGTCGATAACGGTCTCACGATACGCGGGTAATTATTAAGAATATTTCGGTCTATATATACATATACGTGTGTGCGTGCGTATGAAATACATAGTATCTTCGCGGAATCGTGACAAATAATTTAATGTAAGCAAAAAGTAAAGAAAATGTAATCGCGAATTATTTAACGAATAAAATAAGATCTTTGTTTCAATTTCGTTCCTTCGATCATACTCGCTCGTGCGTACAAATTTGCATAAAAATTCGCAGACTAATCCGCTTATGATTCATCGATCGTTACGAAACATGTCATTCTATCTCGTTCTCAAGGAGTACACGAAGGAGACGAAGAAGACGGAGTAAGATACGAATACGAACAGAAACTATGATAGAATAATAGATAAATGGAATCAATTTTTTCAATCGATAAAAAAACGAAAAACCGTAACGAACGAAGCATTCTTTTTTATCTCCCCTCCTTTTTTTAGAAAAAAAAAAAAAAACTATCGATCATAGACGAGAAAATTTCCTGAATAATTTACATTACATTTCGTTATCGTTAAATTTAACTCGAATATATAATTCGAATAATCCTCGTAATTATTTTCAATATTTTCAAACTTGAAAGAATTGAAAGAAGTTTGGATTTTCAGAGAGATTCCCACCATTCGCCGCAGCGGAATAATTTACAACTCGTCAACGGGTTTGCAAAGCGAAATACGGCGATATACGTCCGGGAATCGTTGTCGCCGTGTTTACAGGGTCGATCGTCGTCGGCGAGGTGGGTCCACCTTTTATTATCTGAAGCCGGGTTCCGCTTAAGGCGATGCCAACGGAACCAGAGTTTTAAAGATCCGGCCCGTATAAACGCGTGCGCGAGCGCGAAAGCTCGCTGTTGCTGCCGCCGCTGCTTGCCGCTGCTCCTCTCTCCCTCTCTCTCTCTCTCTCTCTCTCTCTTCTCGTATTATAAGACGCGTGTTTGAATCGTGCAGGGTACGCAACAACGCTCTCCACTCCTTTTTTTTTCTTTTCTTTTCTTTTTTTTTTTTTTGTTCCTTTCCCTCGTCGTCGCCTCGAGAGAAGAGCGAACGACGCGGCCCTCAGGATTTTACGGCTTTTTGACGGACCACATCTCACGCCGACCAACGACAACTCACAGCCTTCTCCTCCGTCTGCTTAGTAACAAACTTGCAAATTTGCATGCGTGCATATGCGCGTCGCTTCTCGACATCTAACGGGTGTTTCATTAACCTGCATCCTACCTATCTACCTATCTACCCGTGGTAAAATGCACCTGTTGTTTCCAATTTGTTTTTTTCAATTTGGAAGTGGTGGAAGAAATTAATCGAGGGGAAATACCTTTTTCTTTTTCTCTCTCTATAAATCATTTCTATTAAGTAGTTAATTGAAACTTAGTAGGGTATAAGGATTATCTAAATATCAACTTTAAAAAGTTACTATTTGCGAGAAGAGGTTTCAGTTTCTATACATCTTCAGAAGAATAAAGAGTTCGTGGGTGCAAGCATTGAAACGGAGGCATCTATAAATTTTGACACAATTATTTTGATTAAATTTTGATACAATTAGAGTGGAATTAGAAAAGTTGGAACTGGATGTAATAATTCAATTCTTCTCGAAACATCGTTTCTTTCCATTTTTACAAAATGTTCGAGGCGACTTTTAATCGAGAGAAATATTTTTACGAGGGATCGTGGAAAAAAAAAATCGTCGAATTTATCAAGGATAAGGAGAACGCGTATATTTTATAAAAAGGAGGCCGGCTAATTTGAAATTTTACGAATCCGCGGCAGGCGGTAGCCATTTCTCGTCTGGTCACGTCTCGCGAGTGGCCGTCAGCGGCCCGAGAAAGCGGTGGAAGTTGGCAGTATAAAGTTTACAGCACTGGTTTGACACGGCGATTAAGCGGGAAGTTTAACGATCGATCGGCCGAGTCGAGGCCTTTCGGGCTGAAAAGCGACCAGATCGAAGGATCGCTCCTCGCCGCGTCTTTCCCCCTTGTCCCTTGACGCGCGCAAAACTTCTCTCTGAAAAATTCCTGTTTCCAGCCCAACAACCGATGAATATAAATCACTTCTTCGCCGAACGTGGATCGCGTTTCTTCATCGCTAATAAATGTAAATCGACGCCGTTCTTTCCCCCGTTCGTCATCCCCAAATTGGACAAATTCTTATTTCGTTGTTTACTCCGCGTTAACCTGGGCGTGTTGCGATCTCCTATTTTTTTCATTTCGTTTCATAACTTTATTTTATCGATATCGCGATCGAGTTCAAGTTAAAGCAGATCAACGTTAAGACGTGTCGTATATTTATTATCCACTTAAAAAATGTTACACTTTCTATCCGCTATCCATAAAGAACAATATTAATCTGTTTTCGAAGCCGCTAATTCCTAATAAAATGTATTGATAAAATACGTTTGAATAATAAAATATACGACTTTCCACTTCCTTTATAAAACTACGAAAAATTGATTACAACAACTGCTAAGTAAATAGAAGAATTAATATTTCTATTTTCTATAATAATTTAAAAGAAAAGCTGGCTCATAAGAGAAGAATCGATCGGAAAAATTTTTATCGATCACGATAAACCATTTATATTTCACGTTCGAGCACGGTGCATAGTTGAAATATCGCGAGGAGAGCCGCGGAATGTTTCGTTGGCCGACGTTGAAGTCTCCGAGTTGGCGTTGAAATTCTTTCAACGTTTAGACATCGCTTTGCCGCTCGCTCAGCTTATGCGGATTATAATCAACCGGCGCTGTTAAACTTTATATCGGTTGCACGGCTAATTTACCGAATCCCAACTTCTCGGACTTTCTTAACTTCCCGGTCTCTCTTTAAAACTGCCCGTTTTAAATACCTGGATCCTCTCGGATATGGCAATTTATGGGTTAATATATCCACCGTCCCGAAGATACGAGATCTTATTCTTCGAAAAGAAGAAGTCGTGTGGAATTCAGAATGTTCGAGAGAAGTCTTCTGCTTCTCTATTTTTCTCTCGTTTCTTTTTTTTTTTTTTTTTTTTTTTTTTTTTT